>NW_026889767.1:1640000-2222500 GCF_033153115.1 Saccostrea echinata
AATTTGAAGCTACACTGTCTATGTAAAGAAAGTTTCAACTTTTTGGGCCCAGTCAGTGGTTCTTGATAAGACTTTTTTAAAATGATACCACCAAATTTTCACTAATTCTTGATTATCCCCCCTTGAAAGAGGGTGTGACCCTTCACTTGAACAAACTTGAATCCCCTTTACCCAAAGATGCTTTGTGGCTGGGTTGGTTGAAATTGGCCCGGCGGTTCTAGTGAAGAAGACAAAAATGTGAAAAGTTTACAGGCGGACAGATGAATGACAAACAAAATGTGATCAGAAAACCAGAAAAACTCAAGTGAGCTAAAAACTGATGATCACAAGTACTTGGAAAGAGTTACAGTATTTGAAAAGCAGTTTTTTTTTCATGCATTAATTGTTTTCAGAAGCTGAAAAGGTATGACTTGTATCCATGTTGAAAAAACTTCACATTTCAGAAAACAGTATGATTAAAAATAGTTAATCAAGGTGCTTTGAGTAGCAAAATAAGCTAAACTGGTATAGCTAATTCAACCACAGAGCTTAGTGAATTTTAAAATGCACAACCTTTTCAACTCTTAATCATTCTTAAAATATTTATATCATCATTTCTGATTCAAGGGAGAACTAGAGATATGATCAGAAGTATATCCATTGACTAATAAACATGTACATGTATATTGTGTTTTTTAAGTCATTAATGTTTGTTTGTTGTTAAATGTCCCTCTTGGGAATTTTTCACTCATACGGAGACACCACCACTTAAAAATAATGAAGACGTACAAGTCGGATTTAAGGTTAACATTCATTTTAGGAATTTTCAACAATTAATTAAGACGTAAAGAGATAACTCCTTCCCCTTGCCCCTTCCCCTTCCCAGACCCCAGTTTGTTCATGTATGCAAACTAGTCTAATACTTTGGTTTGACATAAAAAAAATGTGAATACATACAAATAGTTTAATGGTCCATCTCTTTGAATGATTTTCATTCCTAATTCTAGGTTGACCCAAATTCATGAATGAAATGTCAAGTAATCTTATCATTGATGCACTTCTATTTAATTTGATGTAGTCATATTATGAACAAGAGAGTGGGGATGACCTCAAGGGTTCATAACCTTAAACCATTAGATGTACATAACATAATAACACAAGAAACAAAATTATGTCTAGTCAAATGGAAAAATTTTCTACTATTTAGGAGTCGCATGATCATTTGTCATTTCAGGGACAGGGAGCGGCTAGGGAGATTGGAACCCCCCCCCCCCCTGGAATTTGCAGAGTTATTTAAATAGGACTATATACTGATTTACAGAAGCAAATAAAAAATGACTTTGGATGCCCTCCCCCTTTAAAAACATGGACCCCACCATCATTGTTTTTATTTTGTTTGTTTGTTTGTTTTTTTTTTTTATTTTGCTCCTCAGGAAATTCTGGGCTGGAATTTTTTTGGACCGAGGTGTGGACCCCCCTCCCCCCCGGAAAAAAATTCCCGGATCTATGCCTGTAACTGAATGTAATGTCGACAACGGGAGATAACTCTTCAGAATGTGAAATTCGTCTATTGTGGCATCGATGATCCACTCTCTACGATCGGCTCATACATTCAGTGTCTGAGAGAGAAACGAACGACAACTCTGCATAGGAGATTGCCGATGATCTTTGATCCTTTTTAAACTTTAACCTAACCATTTGCATTTTGGTTTATTTTACCCCAATCTATACTTAAACTTGTACTTACCGACTGTCATAGGTCCTGTCAACTTCATGAAATATAATCCAATTAAAACACAAAATGAATTAATTTCCACTGATATACATGTAACACTGCACCATGTCACATGGCATGTGCAATCTAAAAATGATAATGGTAAAACTAGTACTAGTACTGGTAGGGTGACGCAAGCCCAATGTGATGTAGAAATTTTCAAAAAGGTGTTCACATACATGTACAGTACAAGAACAAATTTTAAATTATCATAACAAACGATGTTTTAACATAACTTTGCCATCTAGGCCTATTTCCAAAAACAGGCAAATTGTGTGTGTGTGTATTTGGGGGGGGGGGGGGGGACACATATAAATTGATTGGGTATGGCTTTTCAAGGAGGTTTTTGCCTAATCAAATACTAAAAAAAGTTTGCACATTTTGATAAATTCATCAAAAACGCTTTGTACTAAAATAATATTATTTGTTGTTGAGAAGATAAATTTAATTTAAAAAGTTCCAATTATGGGCCAAAAATTTATATCCCCCCCCTTTTTATTAAAACCTAATTTACAACATTAATTAAATTCTGATATTTCAGACTGGTAATGAATTAAGTATATGAAATGCGTATAAGAGGTTCATGGGTCACATGGTCACCTGAGCATTTTATGCTCGATTTGACGAATACATGTACTGTGTAAATTATAGAATTATTTGGACTTTTTCCTTGGTAAGCCCAATATGAAGGAGTGTGCATTTAGAGGCAAACACCTTAGTGCGGGTATTACTGTCTCATGACAGCATCTAGTTTTTTTTTTTTTTTTTTTTTTTTTTTTTGGGGGGGGGGGGGGGTCTGAGGTTGTGAATCACAATTGTTGAGATCGATGGTGCTGTTTATCATTCTTGCGTTTGAAAATAATTCTCTAGCGGATATTAACTGAAGGGTTGATGTCTTTGCTGAGATTGTCGACATTGAAGTTCTGGAAATGGCGGATGGCGAAATTGAAAGTAGCTGGTTAGTCGAAACAGGACAGACGACATGTTTCCTGCATTTGGAGTGTTTTCTTTATTTGCTAGAATGTCACTTATGGTTTTGTTTTTGCATTTCGATTAAGGCAGTGGTGTAATTGTGGATACTTTGGATTTTTGTGACGAGATAATTGCTGAATTGTGGTAGGGGCTATACCAGCATGCAGCAATTTTGTACATGTTGTACATGTAAATTAGCACGTTTTACCATTTCCCGCATGATTGAGCGATGTGTATTTTCGCCAAGAGGCTGGTTTTTATACCAAATTGGAGATCCATGAGATCGTTTGTGGTTAATTTAAATATTAAACGGACTTTCAGTCATGGTAGAGGGCGACCTATGGTCTCTAAAAGCCTTATACAAAGCTACCGGGCAGCTCATAGGATCTTCTGGATTTGAATGCTGTTTCGGACGAAAAGCTCTAAGATGAGTTTTTTCACCAGTTCTTGTTTTTTGTTTCAAATTCTCCTAATTCCAGATACCCCCTTCCATTTCCACCCTATAAGAGCTGGGTATCAGACCTCCTAAGTGTATGATTTTCTGCCCCCCCCCCCTTCTCTAACTCCGAACATCATGGTGTTCCGTAACCACATTTGTTTAAAAATGCCATTAGTGTTTAAACCAATGTAGCCCTTCTCTTGTAGCATTTTTCTTCACCTTTTGTAAGTGGTTCTGCTGTATTTGGTTTATTTCACCCGCCCGTTTGTTTTAATTCCTTTCGTTTTGATAGAAGAACAGTTCTACTTGTCGTAAATTCCTTATTAGATACCAAATGGATCTCTGATAACTGGTCAAGGTATCAGGCTCATAGTCTGAACCAACTACCTTTCGGATGGAGAGAAGAAAAGAGCTGAAGTAAATATCCAGCCCGTTAGGATCAAACCTATTGATGTCACGGATTTCCTTCTTTGGATATTGCTGAAGCCTTGCTTTGAACTGTTTTACAGCTGAATCCGTCTTTCTTGCTGTGTTTTTATTTTTCATTTGTTGTACAAATTCCTTTTTTATCTGTCCATTTATTTCAATAAACGTTGGGATTTTTTTTTTTTGATTAATTTTCCAAGGGACTTCCACTTAATTTGTCTTCATCTGCAGGGGGCATTGGTATGTCCTAAAAGTTTGATGGTTTAGTGTCAAATAATTGGTAAATTTCCTGTAATTCTGATTCGGAGGTGTTATCCAGCAGATCAAAATTACCAGGACACATATCATTGGTGTTGATAGTACTTAAATCATCTAAATTTACCATTTTGATATCTGCTGGAGACTGGGTAGCTTACTATAGTCAATGAGCATGCAGACGACGATTTTTATGTTTTTATTTTACTTTTTTTTATTTTTATAAATTTCCTTAATTCATATAGGTAAAAAATAATCATTTAAATATATTTTTTTTTTTTATTGAATCGGAATTCTGTAGTGAAAATGATAAAGTCATTGTAGTGTATTGACAGGGTTTTTTTTACATTCAGTTCATTTATTTCCGTTTAGTGTTTCAAGGACAAATGAAGTTCGCGCAGGAATATATGTGTTCTGTGTACTATGTCATCAGTTTCAGAGAGCAGTGATATGGATTCAGAAAACCACAGTGTGGTGATCTGGAAAATCGGATCAAACTCTGTAAATTAACAGTAACAAAAACCAGGAAATTGATGGGAATATAATAAATTTATTTATCATACAATATCAATATTCTCTTTACGGAAAAATTCCAGGAGCATTTATTGTAGGACAGTCAAGCACAGTTATTCCTCTTGTTTTTCATTAAAAGAATTGTAATGCAAGTAATATATAGGCAGTGTATTGAACTCACATTCTACTTACAGTTTGTGACAGTGGTAAATTCGGTTTAAACTGTGATCAGTCATGCGGGTTTTGCTTAAGAAAAGAACAATGTCATCACTTAAATGGGACATGCTTAAATGGCTGCGATAGAGGTTACCAAGGAGACAATTGCACACAAGGTAAACTAATAATAATCTAGAGTAAAATTCAGTATTGCCTCTTTCATGTCCATCAGCTAACATATTCCCATTAAAATAATTTAAAATTCTTAATAAGTATTCGGGCAATTAATGATATTAAAAAAGGGGAAACAAACTAAAAAAAATTCATGAAAACTTGCTTAGCAAAAATAAATATACTTCATTAACCTTTTTAAAGCCTCTTTTCATTTTTATCTTAGTATGCCCTGAAGGACAATATGGATACAACTGCTTAGATATGTGTAACATCAACTGTAGAGAGTGGAAAAGATGTGACAGAAAAACAGGACAATGTTATAATGGGTGTCAGGCAGGGTGGAAGGAAATGAGATGTGACAAGAGTAATAAATTGTTCTCTATATTACATATATCTATAAAAAAATGAGCTTTTTTAATTGAAAAACGAAAAATCAAAATCATTGAAGTTGAAGTAAGAAATGCACAATATGATTTAATACATGTACTTAAAATATATTTGGACCATTTATTCACTAAAACCTTTTTTAACAAAATACTCATTTTTGTGTGTGTTTTTTTCTAAGCTTTTTTTGTACCAATCATAAATTCTGAGCGTTTCACAATAACAGAATAATGCACTATATCGAAAAAATACTAGACATGTAAATTTCACGAAAGAAGGCACAATATTTGCAAATTTACAAACATATTAGCCTAAGAATTGGTCTGAAAAAAATTTCATTTCTTTAGAATGTGACAGAGGTACATTTGGACTAAACTGTGCTCAGTCATGCGGGGTTTGTCTTGATAGAGAACATTGTCATCACATAAACGGGACATGTTTGAATGGCTGCGATAGAGGTTACCAAGGAGACACTTGTACACAAGGTAACATACTAATAAAGGTCATTCACGTAAGAAAACGACTTTATCATTCTACAAATACTTTTTAGGAAATGTTAAAAAAATTAGCATCAGATATTTCTTAATGCTTACACAACATGATTTACGGTTGTGAATACCGTAGAATATTTTGAGTTGGACACAGTGCTGTACAGATGTGTATATGCATATTTTTAGTCCCCTACCGGTGAAGCCGGAGGGGACTATAGGTTTCCTCTGCGTATGTTCGTCCGTCTGTCTGTCCGTCCGAACGTCTAGCCGTTCCTCTGTTTGTTTGTCAGTCTGTCCCACTTGGTTTTCCGTCTTTTTTTCTAAACGCTTTCAGATATTGAACTTATCTTTGAGATGTAAATGTATCTTGATAAGTTACAGCTTATGATTGCATTTCGTTTCGCTTCAATAATTTTGACGGATTTTGGCAGATGTTGAGCTTGTTTTTTTTTTTTTTAGATTAAGTTTGCATTTTTCCGCTTAAATGATTTTTGACGGAACTATGGCATTTTCAATTTTATCGGGAACCAGTTTAACTTGACGGTAGTGGACTAGTATTGCTAATGCAATATCCTCATAATGCTTGTCTTATTTGTCAATTATACAAAAGTAATTTGTACGCAAACGTAGACAGTCTAAGATACATACTATTGTTTTCTTTAAATTTAATTAACATTTTCAAGGTAACTGAGACAATAAAAAGGTCAGAGAAGTATTATTTAAAGGTGCATAGATACAGATTTGAAGTTTATATTTTCTCAAATTTTCTGTATAATATAACAACTTACATGTTGCTATAGCATTTCACACTAAAATAAAATTAAAAACTTATTTAATCTGGAAATTATTGAAACTAAGAATTTCGGAAGGCGTTTCATTAACACACCCTTGCACTTTCACAATTTTTAACTTTATCCTTAATACTTAAGAAAAGTAGCAATTTTTTTGTGTATTAATGAATAATATTACATCTATAATCCAGAAAATTCAGGGTAAAAATATGCAAAAGCAAAACCTACTCACTTAAGTATTGTCAGTTCGTGCCCATTGTTGTGTAGTTGTGTACAGAGTTTAACAAATTGAATACACTCGTGAAATGTGAACTATTTTTGTAAACAGGGCACGAGCTCTGTTGTTCTTAATGTTTACGTTTCACCGTTTGTGTTCAATTGTTAAACTCTGCACACACCACTGAGCACGGACAGACAATACTGGTGAGAGGATTTTGCTTTCTACAGTGTACATTTCTACTCTGAAATTTCTGCATTATAGTTTTAATATTTTTTCATTAATAAACAACAAAATTGCTACTTTTCTAAAGTAATAAGGATAAAGTTAAAATTTGTGAAAGTGCAAGGATGTGTCTATCAAACGCGTCCAGAAATTCGAAGTTTCAAAAACTTCCAAGATAAAATAAAATTTTTATCAAATTTTCGTATGAAATTCTATAGCAACATACACATGTATAAGTCATAAAATTATACAGAAAATTTGAGTAGATATTTAAGAAATAAGGTATCATTTTTAAACATCTATCGGGATATAAATACGGGTTGGTCACGAGATCAAATTCCATAAAGCACCTTTAAGTATCTCAGAAAAGAAGCAAAATAATACACCTTCGCGCAATTTTTTAACGCACGTGGTTTTTTGCACAAATTGCAACGAGGCAACAAAATATAATTTGAAAATGAGGTTTGACTTTTGGACTTATTTTAATTTTGTTTCATAACAAAAAATTTAATTCACAAATAATTATTGGTACGGCTTAGATATACTCTTGGCTGATAAATTATAACAATTCCCATTGGTTTCTTTGGTTTCTTGCCAATTTTAAAAATTAAGATAATAATTGTAAAGGATATAGTCCAGTCAATCTAGCCCTAAAACACCCTAACCTTAAACAAATTGCAACAGAAATTATTCCAGTAGAATTTTGTTATTTATAATGTGCCTTTTGATATATCAAAACTCTAGAAGAATATATTTGTCAAAACATCATTTTTTTCAGTTTTCAAAAAAAAAAAAAAAAAACGATTTTGTTCAAAAATGCCGATAAGTCACTGTTAAAAAAGACATTCTATATATGCATAAAAAAAAGTTTTGCCATCTATATGATCTTGAATTTTCTTGGTAGGTCATGCAGAAATGCATCTGCAAACTGAAACTGGTAATTAGTTCATTAATTGCTATGGATTCCTGTTCCCATGGCAACGGACATAATTGAAAATAAAATTTTTACAATTCCTCAGTATGTCTTTGTGCAGGGACAAAGAATGTGTAGCCATAGTAGGAATGACAAGTTTTATTAGTTAAGATAATTTAAAAATATATATATATATTTAGTGGACAATTAAGCACACACATGACACATGTCAGGAATTTTTATCGGGGGAGGAAGGGGGGGGGGTCATATCAAATATCACAGATGTCAAGTCTCGGAATTTTTCTGACAAGCAAATATAAATAAATAAATAAACAAATAAGTAAAAAGAAAGAAAAATAAATAAATAAAAGTAATTACCTCAAACTTGAAAACCTTTTTTCAGGGGAGCGGGGGGGGGGGGGTCTTTTTTCATAATGCACATGACTTCTTGCCTTTTAAATAAGTGTCCTGGGGAATGGGTTCATAATGCACATGACTTGTTGCCATTTTAATATTTGTTCTGGGGAAATGGGTTCATGGACATGTCTTTGTTACTTTTACATAGAACATTTTAACTCTTGAAAATCTCAGGGGGAGGGGGGTGAGCCCCCCCCCTTCCCGACATACATGTATCTCCCTTTATAGCAATGCATGCATAGGACATCCATGTGAAACACGTCATACCTATGGATACGTAACACTTGAACTAAATCTTAAAAGTCAGATTTTTTCCCCATTGGTTTTATTTGAAAGGTTAAAGAAATAAAAGAAAAATCGTAAAAATCCACTGAAGGTGCCACAGAATACCTAAATGTCAACCTTAATAGTATTCGAATTGCTATTTTTTGTATTCAATATAATGTATAATGAGTAAGGGTTTAAATTTCAAGCCCTTTGCCGGTATATGGTGACGTTTCTCTATAAGTGAAAAGTTCTCGAACGGGGCGTAAAACAAATTACAATCAACCAGTCTTCACTAGCGCTGCTTTTAGTGGCTTAGAGTCATTTTTATGACAATTAAATTACCTATCTGATCATGTTCTATGCTCTTTTAAGTGATAGATTTCACTTATCGTGATAGGAAAATCTATACTTATAAATTAATAAATTTTGCAAATAAACTCCGAAACGGATGCACCAGAGTTCTTACTTACTCCTCTAAGGATACACTATATACAAGATGATGTCCGTAAACTATATTTAGATTTCACTCGCATAGTAAGTATCATACATTAAATTAAAACTATACTTCCATTTTCTATAAACAGCCATGAAATAGTAAAATCGTGAGTACGGTGGCGTTTCCGGTTGGCGGATCTAAGTTACTGGCAATTTTTAATGAAACTGACAACAAGCAATTGTTCATTTGTTTCATAAAACGTCATCACTGAATAATTCAATCAAAACTTAATTTAAATGATATAAAAGAAATAAGATGTAATTGCCGATTACAAAGGGAAATGTGCAAATTATTTTCGTAATTCACCGATCTTAATATTGACGGAAGCTTCTAGAACATCCTATAGCATCGAGCCCGATTAAAAAAAAGAGGCGATTTTAGCTGCTTGAACATAAAAAAAGCTTTTGTGTGAATGGTCATTGAAATACTGGTAAATCATTGATAGCACTTTAAGTTGTGAACATATTTATATATATCGAAAGACTATTACATATACAGTATGTGGTAGGTTTTCCTAATAAATTTATCGGTAAAATTTGTATATATTCCTCACTGAAAGCATCGTGGCAACGAACCCGAAGTACAATTTGTACTTCGTTATAAACTTGCTTACATGAAAATAGAAAATTAATGAATAAGAAATTGTTCAAATACAATTAAAGCTGTAGAATTTTGTGCTTTATCAATACATTTCAGTTTTTTTCTGAATGCTCTTTTGTATCAAAAACTCGGCCTACTCATAAGGCTTAAAAGCTAAACAAAGTAAAGTATATATTTTTTTTTACATATCAATAAGGTACATACATATTTATAAACCAAGACCCAAGTACCTGTGAATTTTACCCCCCCCCCCCTTCAATTTATCAGTAAAATGTGCATATTCGCTGTGCTTTTATCCATGACGGAAATGAAATAAGAGCATCTGAAGTATAATATCTACATGTATAACATAGTATAAAAGGTTTTCAAGTTTGTTATTTTTCAAGTTTTTACTAAAAGGGGGGGGGGGGGGGCTGGAGACGTACATCTACTTCGTGCGGGATTTTGAACAGTATTTCTTCCTGCTATAAGCCTGTAGGCTGTCAGTAGAATTTACTATATATTTTCTGTCGGTAGTGGTATACATTCAATCCCCCGCGCTTGCGCGGGATTTCAGCTAGTAGTATTTAAAAAAACTTCTTAAATATGCAGGTGAATTTGGGATGCTACTTGGAAAATAAGTCGATAATGTTGTGTAGTTTTTGAAAAGCTGAAATGCACAAATCTATTACATAATAGGATGTGTTTTAAAAAAAAACAAAAAATTCCACAATGCGGCTTATTTCAAAGACTTCCTGTAAAATTAAATCCCTCATGTGACCCTACTTGGATCCGGGGTTATGTTAAGAACAAACTAAAAGCGAAATGTGAATCAAAGTGACACAAATATAATGTTTAAGAAATATGTTTACAAATTACAATAAAATATACTGAGGTACATAATAAGCATCATTATAGTTAATATGCACACACCCAAAAAAAAATCAAGAATAAGGCCATCTTTAAAATATTGTTTGTTTGTCCTCTCCTGAATCAGGGTAAAATTATTATTAAGTCGGTAGGTAGGTGGGAAAATCTTTTTTCTAGGCAATTTCAACATATTTGTTGACAGCATAAGAGGAATAAAATAAATATGATGTCCTGGAATGTAAAAAAAAAAAGTTTTGAGTCAGGCCATTTTGAGTCAGTCAGTTGGGAGAGGGCAACCAAACAGTTTTTTAAAGATGGCCCAAATCTAAATTTTTTTAAATAGCAAAGTAGATCTCACTAATCTAATCAACATTCTAAAGAAAAAAATCTTTAAACAAGGTCATACACCAAAATGTAACTTTTAGATAATAAAATATTTTTATGTTGCAATAATACCACTAACAACTTTCCATAGATTATTTCCCCTAATGTTTCCAATATCTAATAAAAGAGAAGTAAACACTAATTTATATATGTGCATGAGTTATTAATTGGAAGATTGAATTTTTACAGAAATACATGATTAATAAATAATTTCCTGTGATTCATAGACCCATATTTTGATAGAAAGGTTCCTACATGCTTAAAAATTGTGATACAGGTAATATACTAAGATTTCAACATTATATCGTTAAGTTTAGACATATATAAGATTCTCAGATCTTATATCTTCAGTGCATTGGTGAAATTTAAACCTAACCATGTATACAAAATGAATTATAAATTTTATTATGCTTGTTTAAGAAGAAAAGTGGTTTGTTTACAGTGGTTAAAATTGTCTCCCTTGGTTCATATGGTAGCACATTTCTGCAATACATATTTTATCAGAAGAGTAAATATTTATTTCTGAAAAAGACATCTTTTGCCTTTATATATTTTTCTAGAGTTTTTATATGTTGATTATAATACAATTTACTAATTATAAATAAAGAAACAAATTCTGTTGCAATTTGTTTAGGGTTTATGACAATTTGACTGGACTAATATGTACCCTTGACATGAGATATGTAATACTGCATAGGATTATGTTGTCGTACTGAAATGTTAATTTTCCTTATAAGAAGTTCACAACATCCGGGTAACACACGTTTCACTTCACAACGTATGAAATATGATAACAAAAGTTTTATGACATACAGATGTTACACATATAGATCTCTCTTGATAATGGAATCTTATTTCCAGAATGCCCCGATGGACACTTTGGACACAACTGTCAGGAAAACTGTAGCAGTTGCCCATTTCTGAAGACATGTGACGCAATATCTGGGCAATGCAGTGGTATTAATATATTTATTTTATTGATATATATCCAATACAAAGCATCTGTTTTACAATTCCACAACTGAGGAACAATCTTTGTCTAATAGTAGATACTTTGATACTTTATAAATAACATTTTTCCAAAAATCATTGCAATAACTCTCAAAACAAATGAAATCAATCATTTGGACACTATATCCTCAAGAAATAACACAGTATTGCAGGTTCTTACAACGGCAATTTCATTCCTCTATACAAAGGTCTAATAACAAATCTGTATACTATTTTTAAAAAATTACTCTCAGACAAAATATGCTGTATAACTCTGTTATGTAAATTACCTTTAAATATGCTACATTACAGTACTTTTTTTAGATAGCTGAAGAAAAACAAACATTCTCTGATTTAGAAGAAATTTAATGGAAAGATTTGTACAGAAAAATCTTCAAATTTCATTTTCTTATATGAGGAAGGAAGTTTCCCAAATATTTTATAATTTTTTTTTTTTTTTTTTTTTTTTTTTTTTTTTTTTTTTTTTTTTTGTAATCAGCAAACACATCAGTACATTTTAATATTTTCTTCATATGTTTCCCTAATCAATACACCAGGTTTTAAAAATACACTAAGAAGGGCGAGGCTCAATTATTTGGTGAGGATTTTTACTAATAAGATATCAACTTGAAAATTCTTTATTGAATATTTGCAAATGGCAAATAAATCTTCCAACTCAAAATTTCAAATCCGTATTATGAAAAGTGAAATGTACATATATATATGCCCACAATGGAATCCTCTTTTATCACATTGCGAATCGTATTGTCTTCCCACAAATTTAAATAGACATAACACCAAATTTTCTATTTTAATAAAAATTTTTGGGAAGACAGTATCCATCTTATTCAATTTATATGTGACTGTCACTTAAATATTTTGAATTTAAGCATTTATCACTTGGAAAAGGTAAACCATTTATTAGTTAACATTATCTTTAAATTAAGACTTTGACTAGAAACGGACATGTTTGTATTATTACAATCTTAATAAGAGCACCAGATTCTAATATAAGGAAACAATCCAAACCATTTCTGTACACAGTGATATCGTCTCTTTCCCTAAGTGTTGGTTTAAACCTCGCTTTAATTCTCTGGTGAGTTTGATTATAATTTTTTTTTCATTTAATGTCATACTTGTTTAGGTCCCTATTTTTTTTTTTTTTTATTTATTTATTTATTTATTTTTTTTTTTTTTTTTGAAAATGGCATCAACTCACTTCTTTCAGATTTTATATTAATTTAAAAAATCACACAATTTAGGAACTGTAGAAGAAATGGGTGCAAAAGAAAGAAGATCCAAGAGAATTGTGCAGTACAATTGTCAGTAAAACCTACAAATCCTGATCCAAAGATCATTGATGATGCAGAAGAAAGTGTAGTTTACGAAGATCTAGATCAACAATCAATTTATGACGATGCACTTTAGCGTGAAGTGATAGTGTTTGAGTTTGTACCTTATTTTAGAAGAAATTTGGTCTGCTTACATTTACATGTATGTGATTTTTTTTTTTCATGAAGATAAATCAACCTATTCTTACTATTTGAGGTTTGAATCTCAATTTGACTTGTGTGTTCCAAAAGACAAATCTGAAATATTTCAAAATTCTTTTCAATATTCGGGTGCAGTACTGCGGAACAATTTACCTTTATATGTCTCCAACACTTCAACATTTAGAAGCAAGACGAGAAAATTTATAATAGACCAATGACCAACTCAAATTTTTAGATTGTATCTATGTGATTATATTATTAATTTAACATTGGATGTGTTGTTCATATATATTGTGTTATATTACTGTAGAACATATTATTTTTCATTGTGTATAATTATAATTAAGACGTGATAGAATAGGATTTATTTTTTAATCCGAGATGCAATGACTAGTAACAGAAATTAATTTTAATCACATTTATTATGAAACAACATTTACATTTAATGGCAACTATTTGTCACAATCTACTTATACACATATGTAAATACCCCGGCGGAGCCCAGGGAATCACTACCTGCCTACCAAGATGACCTCTAGATCCTTAGCGCGAAAGCACCCCCACAGGTGACTGTAGTAGGAACAGACTTCTTGGTACCAACAAGAGTGAGTGCCACATTAAAAAAATACATTCAAGTTCTGTCTCGGGCCCTAACTCTATACCTGCGTCCCTTGAATACAACAACTACATGGGGACAATACCCCCAAGGGTAGGCCCCAAAACTTGCCTTTGGTAACCCAAAGATCAAGCTGGTCCCTCAGGTACCGCTGAGGTAACCCCAAATTAATTCTCCCCAGTACTGCGGATAGATTACCCAGAGTTTTGAGCCAGACATGAGAGAATCCTTCATTCGTGGTAATCCCCGAATTCCGCCGCCCCCATTCCAGATTGTGACTTAAGAAACTTTACCATTATCCCAAATCTAGAAAATTTCAATATTTGTTTGCAAGCTATACTTGCTTCCGGTATTTTTTAAAAGTAAGACTGTACGTAAACATAAATCATCAATGATCACCATGCCACTGAAGTACTGTTTATGTTTCACACCATAGAAAAGTCCAATAGCATTCAGGATTGAATCGTTGCATTTAAACAGAAAATGTCCAATAAATATAAATGGTCCCACCATATACAATGACCACATCCTTCCTTTGCAAATGAGTCCAACCGCTAGGGTGTTCCACATACATATCTCTTTCGATATAAGCATAGGCTTTCTGTCACTGAAATTACAGAAGAGAAAGCAGCAAAAATCTGTACACATGTTTTAGGGAAGTGTGGGTGGGTGGGTAAAATTTGCAACATGTCTGCTCTTCTAGCCTTTACGGTAGATTATGAAAATCAGGGTCATCAGGTGCGTAATCTATTTAAAATTCACAGTCTCGAGAATGTTTAACCACTACCAAGAACACATGAGTAATCGCCCTTGCACTGGTTTTAAAAGCATTTCTCATATTATGGTGATAAATGCAATTATTTCGATTTCATTTTCCATTGCGCTTGGAAAATTCCATGATGGTACATCATGGTACATATCGTATATGCATCTTCATCATAATTTAAGCACAGTGGTTTAAAGCATTCACTTGTTTTACAGTGTATCATAGGTTTAGAGTTTGATGCTTGCCAGATATTTTTTCATCTTGATGATATTACATTTAATTTTTCTTCTTAACTACAAAATATTTCACATCTCTTTAAATTTAAAAGCTTATTATATAAAATTCACAGTTAATGTTTTTACAGTCATACTACTATAAAATCAATGAAATGTGAAGGAACCGTTGGATTGTCACGCAGAAGATCCGGGTTCAATCTCTAATGTATCTGAATTTTTTAAGTCCCCTTTTTTTTCAGATTCCTTGACCGTCGTATGGTGAGGTATGTTTTTCGAGGAAACACTCCAGTCTTTTCATGAATGAATATCAAATCGGGATAGTCCACTTTAGGGGTAAACAGGAAAAAAAATATGCAAAAAATCTTAGCGAATTCATTGATTTAATGTTTCTTGCCCACATACGATATATTATGTGTACTATGTAATAAATAAACTTTCTACAGCTCGAAATTCAGGCAATAAGAACATACTCCTTTTTAATTTCATGGAAGCTATCACACCCATTCAATAGAACTTAGATCCCAAAGAAAAGGTCCATGTTTTACTCGTGAAGCTTGGCGCGAAACAAGGTTAGCTTTTAAAAAAAAAGATGAGAATCAGCCACTGGATACAGAAAGTTTCTCGTTTTGTGATGGTATGTGATTTGTTTTATCCATCATGTTGAAGTCTTTAAAAGTAATTGTAATGTAAGTTAAATTCACCTTATTGTTTTCTTATTTGTAACTTTATGTTGTACATAATAATAATAAAGCATAGAATAAATTTTAGTTAGACTGCATCAAGATCATTATGTTGACCTCCAAATAATTTCTCTTGGTCGCGGTCATCAAATGATGTTCGTTTTAGAATTGAACAAAGCCACTAAGATCCAAATCATTGAAGATTGACAAATGTACACATCATATGGAGAAATGATGTTCAGTTAATTCATGAGAATGCTCCCGCGTGATTTACTTCTCATTAATATAAGACCCTGCATAAACTCGAAATATTCTATTTCTTTAATCTTTTTTTATTTCAAAACCTGCAAGTCGCGTTTGTTTGTTTGTTTGTTTTTGTAGCTTCTGTCATGGTTACATGTATGTGGGTAGAATTTTGTGTAATTAACAGTTGACAGCTCATAAATTTAAACCATCTTTTTAATAATAAGTACATGTATGTCACATGATGCAAGAAATTGCCTTCTCAAAATAAAAAAGCGTTCGTAAAATTTTCATAAAATGATAAATCATTTGTAGTTTATAGAAAAGGCATTTGTTTGTAATTATTAGTCAGCGGAAGAATTCTGTCAACTTGCAACAAACAGTTACATGTATATCTTATCACCAAAAATGCCTAAGACACTAATCTGTGCTCTTTTCTTCAATAAAATATTTTGTTCTCGCTTTGAATTTTTAAATCATAAGGGCGGTCGCAACTTTCATTTCGGCATCAAGAATATTATCATTTCTAGTGAAATATATTCAGAAGAATAAAAAATCGGTGGAAGAACTTTCTCCGAAATAGTCTGCATATAAGAATTTGCGATTTATCGTCCCTTCTCTATATAAACCTATTTGGAATCTGTCGCCATTAAAGATCCAATATGGCTGATATGTAAATGAGCGGAATGAACAGCATTTCTTCATATATTTCATTTTTTTCTGTAATTCTTTAAATGCTATAGATAATGATACATAAAAGGAAGGTTGATTTGGGGTCAGATTTGTAGAATTATTATTCAAAAAAAGTTTTGATCGTTCAGGTTTGAGGAAATGCATGCTTTTTGTTTGTTTGTTTTGTTTTTTTTTTTTTTTTTTTTTTTTTTTTTTTTTTTTGTTTGTTTTGTTTTTTTTTTTTGTTTTTTTTTTTGTTTTGTTTGTTTCTTTATTTGTTTGTTTGTTTTTTTTTTTTTTTTTTTTTTGGGGGGGGGGGAGACATACTGAATGTTCATTTGAGTAAATCAGTTTCCAAATCTAAGCATCCATTTTAGTTATTAGGAAAGATAAATAAAGTAATGAAGACCATTGAAAACAATTTAAACTGGAAATTAAACTGGTAATTTTATACATGCAGGACGTATACCATTAAATGTAACTGATGATATCTACCATCAAAGCAAAACTAGATTAACATACTGAATTCCATACCTCTCTCTCTCTCTCTCTCTCTCTCTCTCTCTCTCATTCGGGGACCCTGCATTTAAATTCGCGCAGTTTCTTTTACGCGTGAATCTCTTAACTAGTTCTTGCAGTTCTACTGTGGTATTTTCTCACCTGTGTGAGCGAATCACGTGCACACGCGGGACTTTCACGTCTGTCATCAGTGTTAATTAAAAGAATTTACTGTCTTACAGTGATCTTCTGATGTTTGCATAACTTTTAATTTAAATGAAAGTGATTCTTTTTTACTGTATTTGGGACCTTTGTGGCAAGTGGATTATTGTGTGAATTCACCTGCGTACATGTCTTATGCAAGGTATATTTATCAAAGGAGTCTTGCATCAGGCATCCAGAAGAAAACTCACAAATCCGTGACTGGAACGTCGATTGAGGGGTATAGATATCAAGTGTTACATGTCCTCTACATATAAACTTTTCATCTTCTACGACGAACAATGCAGTCTTTAAATAGATCGAGGCCACGTCTTTATTCAATGAGTGTGCGTGAAGAAGCACATCCTCTGGTTGAAGTAAAAAAGAAGTCTTTCTTTAGAACAAGTCCTGTCAATCTTTTTCCGAGAATTCCAAATTACGCAAGCGCACTTGCAGTCTCACGCCAACGTAAATAGTCAGCCCGTGCGCTGACTAATTATGTATCGACCGTTCGAGGTAGCTCAGTCAGTAGAGCGCTCACTTCGTGACCGGAAGGTCGTGAGTTATGATCTCGGCCGCGACTGATCTAAGACAATAAAAATGGGTAGCAACTGTTCCTTCGCCATGCGCTCTGCACTTTGAAGTGAAAGTTGAGGGTACTTCGGATGAAACCTTAAAAACCGAGGCCCAGTATCACGGCAGGCGTTGGCACGATAAAGATCCCTCACTGCTCACTAACCCTGAGTGCCGAGTAAAAGTCAAAATTTGAAATCTTCACCGGTATATGGTGACGTCTCTATATGAGTGAAAAATTCTCGAATGGGACATAAACCAACAAACAATCAATCAATCAATCATAATTATGTATCGTGACCTGCCTTTCATAGCAGGCAAATGGAAATATGTATATGGAATTGCATGGAATAAAAAGTTTTAACCTCCCTAGTGCTCCTTACTTCAAACAATGAGTAAAAAATAAACATCGATGATGGTTGGCAAAATTGCGCTGGTGTAGAAGTGGTTTCCAGATTGAATTTTCACACAGGCGAACAGGATTTAATTTGAACTATATCTGAATTTTCTTTATCATTTTAAGGTAAAAATTACGTTTTTATCTTAATAAATGATGTATGTCCTATTTTTCTGTGTGATTTCGGCGTTTTTTCTCTCTTTTTTTTTTTAATTTTTAAAATCCTTGCATTTTTGAAACCAGGGACTCGTAACATAAAGCCTACTAAGTTTTTGACTTAAGAAGGGTCATAAGTACGTTTTACGCGCATTCTTAAGACCTACCCAGGGTTCTCCGCATTTGAAAATTTAACCATGGAGGAAGCTGTGCGAAGGCCCAATGCGACCAAAAACACGAATGCATGTTAGACTTCCTAACCTTCATTAATCAATGATTGGTTAATTCACAAAACTTAACCACTGCAGCACAAAAAGTTGAAATAACCAATAATTTTTATGCTAAAAAATTAAAAATAAAAAAGGATTGTGTATCTTAATTACTCTACAAATGTACCAAAATTGTCCAAAACTGTAGGAACATTTTGAAGGAATTTCAAAATAATATTTTGATAGAGTAACCATGGCAACAGTATTCAAAAACTGATATACAGAATTGATGTTGCCTGTTATATAAAACGTTTTATTTAAATATGACTAAAACTGATGAATTGGTAGTACTTTTAAAAAAAAGTTAACAGACACACAAACAAACGAAAGCCGACATCCTACTAATGCCTAAGCTTTTTTTAACTGTATGATCTATGAAAACTTACTGGTGGCATACATGGTAAAAGTAACTTAGTATAACCAGGGGCATTAATTTGCGTTACTGTAATTTTGCTTTCACTATTCTGTCTTTTTCTTAACATTATTTTTTCTACATATTGCATTTTCGCTGAGTTTCCTCCATTGTTTATTCCTCCACGTGCCCGTGCTAAAAATAGCACCATGCGAAGTTTCATAAAAACGGGAGGTAACTCTAAAACTAAGGCGACGATTGGCACTTACGTACATTTTATCAGAAAGATAATAAAGTTAATACTTAAAAATAAAGCATGAGGAATTGATTAAATACAAAGAATAGGAAATTTTGAAAGGGCTCATTTTTTCTGGGCATACCTACTGCTCATTATGATCTGTTATCATATAGTGAACACGTTGGAATTTCCCGAAATTACATGTTTGTGTACTACAGGATAATTAATTCTCAAGATATTGATCTTCAGCTGATTGACCCTCCATTGTCACGCTTCACAGCATAGTCGCCGATCAGCGACCGTGTTTGTTTAGCACAGTCCGCTTTCCCTCGAGGCATGCCAGATGCATGGCAGTCGAAGTATAAACACAATTAACTACTCAAGTCATTAAAAAGTAGGTGTAAATACTAAAATGCAATAAAAATTTAACCATGGCGGCCGCCGATTTTAACCATGGCGCAGCTCGTTTAACCATGGCGCACATAAATTTAACCATGGCGGGCCGCCATGGTAAAACCCCTTGTGGAGAACCCTGCTACCTAATTACTACTTAAGTATGTCTTAAACCGTAAATAAAACGAACTTAGCTAGGTCTTAGCTAAGTCAACTTATGTTCAAAATATTTCTTATGATCACCCTAGTTTTTCACTAATCTTTATTTAGATATATTGTTAGAAAATGATTCAGTTACGTTTTTAATTATATATTATATTAAAGTTGGCGTCCTTACCTATCAGTTTTAGTAATGTTAGAATAGATTTCGTATTAAATATATGATGAGAACTGTTAAAATAATTCTGAATATGTGAAAACAAATACTGCACGATCACAAAGTGGCAATTAGTGGTTCATTGTAAATGTGTGACTATTGTTTATCACTTGAGTTTACCGTTTGTTACTCTTTCGTTTTGACAAATGTTCACTTGCTTAATTTGTCATTCTCGAAGACATGGCACGATAACCGAATGCGAATGTACTTGAAATATTGAAACTCTACAAAAAAGTACAAAACATTTTGAATTCCCCCCCCCCCCCCGATGTATCAGCCCATGTCAGCAAGCAAAGACTGCAGACATTTTATGAAATACTTTTTTACAATTTAATCATGCAAGGATCATGAGGATGGAAAAGAACTGTTTTCAGAGGATAATTTTTCGTATGTCTCCAAGTTATTAACATCTCTCTCTCTCTCTCTCTCTCCCTTGAACGGTGGTGAACCCCGTCTGAATCCGCGCTTGTAATCTAATTTACAGACACTCTTTATCAGTTTTCTTGTCATTATTCTCTTACTCATCAACAATTGTTCTGTTTTTTTTTAAAACCTATTTCATCTCATATTTTCACAGTGAACATACAAATCCTTGATTTATTACTGTGTACAATTTACTTATAATGATTAGTGTATATAACCGAGGTCCCAGTAATATTTCAAACGTATCCCATAATGAAATTTGCATTTACAATTTACATCAATGCCATGTTGAGAGAGATACGGAATCGGTGATCAATAAAACTGCCCCCCCCCCCCCCCCGACAAAAAATTAAAATTCTTATTCTAGTATTAAATAGAGGTAATTATTTTCTTTAATGCATAATATGAAAAGAGGAATATTTTAACATCGAAAGACAACATTATATAGTTCTAAATATATGTATCAGAAATTAAGATATACTTAAGTAACCTCTACCGGCCGCCTAAGTTTTGCTAAGATTGTCAAATCTTAGCACGCTTCTAGTAACTGTCTCAAGTTTAAGACTGTACTTAGGTCCTACTTAAGTTTGGTCTTAGACTTAAGTACCCTTTATGTTACGACCCCCTGGCCTTGGCGTAGGAAATGTTTAAACAGGGTACAGAAAAACAGAATAAATTCAAAGTTCAAACAATCAATTTGAAGTCAAGGTCTTCAGCCAGACACGTTGGAAAATGGAGCGGCGCAAGTGCAATAGACACTGACTGTGCACGTGAATTGTGAAAATCCATCAAAAGCAAATAAACTTTCATCAATATTATAATTATATAACATACACTGGCATATTTGTACATGTCTGTGTATATTATTTTTTCTTTGTAGAAAAATGCTGCGAGTTCTCTTATCCAGATTTAGCATTGCGATTCTATTGTATGACGGTAGCTATAGTATGGCGTTCATAAATAAACAAGAACAACTGCAAACTGTCTCATGAAACATTGTATTTTTCGTTGAATAATAAAAGGCCTTACTCGGGCACATTCATGTACTTTGGTCAATCTGATTAAAATCAGGTCCTCGATGCTCCTTTTTTTAACGATATGTCGCTTACGAGGCGCGTAAGCGACATATCGTTAAAAAGGAGCATCGAGGATCTGATTTTAATCAGATTGGTACTTTGGCATACCATTGGTTACTGTACATGTATCTGTATGCATATTTACCGTACGTAAATGTAACTTGCCTGGGATATGGACAGTGGTATTCTCAAAATCACTGTATATACTAATTACAGTGCTGCTATCCTATAAGTTGACAATCCTAGTATCCTATGCTATCGTGAATCCTGCATCCACAATCCTATCCTGTGATTTCAGTCTAATCCTATCCTATTGTATCCTGCTACTTTCAGTTTTTTAATATTTAGGAGTTAATTTGACAAAACGATAAAAAATAATAAAATGACCATCATATAAAAATCAGACATAATTATGTATTTTATTTTATATGTTTTAGTGAGAAAAAATAATCGCGACACCCCGCACGAATTAATTTTCGAGTACCCAGTTAAAAAATGTAAACAAAGGGATTGTGATAAAACATAGGCAAGTACTGATCTATCGAACATGTTAAGAAAGTAAGCTTTCAAAAAAAAATAAAGAAAAAATTATAATCAGACTTTATCATGTTTATTTTGTTTTAATTTCACATACTAACAATGATTGAGAGACGTCACTGTATTTGATATTTCTTTTCGAATTTATACACTTTGATAAATAAATGGGGTTAAAGTTAGAGAGGGGAAATCATGGAAAAAGGGGGAAAAACTACAACTAAGACTTCAGATACTTTTCTAATGTTATGATAATTAATACGTAGACTAAACGACCAAAATTTAAGCTCTTTAATTATGAGAATCAGACTATGAATGTCTATACCTTCATGCGGGGAAGGTACACCACTGTATAATAACCGTACCCGTTGAAAATACAATTTCTCTACACATACTAAATAATGAAAAAAGAGGATATGTTGGATGTTTTAACAGTTATATGTTTCATGTAAAATTTATGCAAACTTTATTTTTCCCTAAACTGTATACTGAGCGCCATGAAAAATAATATATAGACCTAACTGGGCCTATATTAGATTTTATTCATACTGATGTAAATCCAGAAAGAAGATATGACAAGACCATAAACCGAGAACAGACATTTAGAATATCTTGACTTTTATTTATTAAACATGTAAAAATTATTTAAATTTATGATTAAAATTTGTTTTATATTCATTTTTTAAAGTTATTCTTGTTTGAGATGTCCAGTCCATCATTGTTTGAAGGTGAATATTTTACAAACATGCAAAAACTTCATCATGTTTGCTAAATAAAAATCAAGATATTCAAAATGTTAATTTTTCTTATTTTACTTCACTTTGTTCTTAGTTTATAGTCAGTTCAGTGTCATACAGATGTATTTCAATAACCATATTTTTATGATTGAGAATTTAATCAATTTATGTTTAACAGAAAAAATTTTCATAAATCTTCATAGATAGATTGACAGCAATAATTATTGCAGTTAGCACACACATATTCCTTCAAATTCCTTCTTATAAAACATGTACATGAATTCACAGTAGTTACAGTATTTATAAGCCATATTTAAGTAAATTTTGTTTTTGACCTTGACATTTGATCTTGAATGTTATTCAGGGTCTAAATGAGAAAAATGCTTGACCAAGTTGACAATACTTATCCAGGGTATTTGCCTCTTCAGTGAATATAAATATATATATTTGGGGCCAAATAAATCTCATCTACAATTTTATTTTTTATCTACAATGTATAACAATTGAATGTTCCATTATGAGACAAATTCATCAGAAGTATACATGTATTTCAATGCCAAGCTCACAGATACATGAACATGTAATCTGTTTAAATTCAAGTTTATCAATTCTTTTTCCAATTGTATAATATTTTACATGCATATGATTTCGCCTGCTTGTCCGTCACTCAAATTGAATTTCAAATGTCAAAGTTTGTGTCAAAGAGCTAGTCATAAGTAACAGAACAGTTTCAAAATTGTCAACAATGCACAGAAAACAAATACTTCACACACTGATCTCCTCAATAAAGAACATCATGATTTCAGACTCAAGGGCCTCTTGTACAGTGGTTTAAACACCTTTCATATTTATTTCAGCAGCAGATGAGATGAACTTCAATACGTACAGCAGCAAATTTGCAGGATCATCCTAAAAAAACCCAATTATTATCATGATTATAACAATATATGCATGTAGATTGTACAATTTTGTCATAATTATACATTATACATTAAAACTGTATTTTATTGTGATTTTCTTATCTTTCTCATTTCATGTACGATTGGCTGAATTTTACCTTTTTCTCTCCCAGAGTACATGTAATGCATTAAAAGAAATAAAGCAAACTCAAATCTTATACTGCAACTTCATAGTCATATCTTAATTAAACAATCATAATTTACTTGTAAATTGTAATTCATTTCATCTCGTCAACATGTTAACTAGTATGAGTACATTTGTTTGTTTGTTTTTTTCTCTATTTTCTGCTTGTATTATTCTATTTATTTTTTTTTTTTTTTTTCTTTTTTTTTTTCTTAAAATTTGAATAAGAAAAAATCTTATGGTTAAAATATAACATATATACTTCTAGACGTTCTGCTAGACGAACCTCTAAATGTGCACTCTGCGATATCACACTTGAGTCATTTTTACCAAACACAGAAATTTATATAATATAAAAATGGTGAAAAAAAAGAAATTTGACACTCAGTGGAACAGTGGAACCAACTACGAGGGGTTATCAAGAAATTTGTGGAACTAGCGTCATAAAATTAAAACCGCTTTAGGTACATCAATGAATTTAAATTCATTTAGTTAGCATCATCTTTTCTATCTACAAAATAAACCAGAAATCTTAAGTTTTATTTTTTTTAAAAAGGTGTAATTTTTTTTATAAGCCATGGTATGTCCAGGCGGCGCAATCTAATAACGTTTTTTCTACCTGAGTGTTACTGAGAAACTCTTCTGATATGAGCATTTGTCGTCATAAAAACCCGTTAATTTAGGCATGTGGTACGACACAATTGTTCCGTAAATTTTACAGGTTTACCACATTCTGTAAGTTATATGAAATTTTATCGTAAATTTCATATGGCATGTCAAAGGGGGGGGGGGGGCTTCGTTTTCCAACATTCTATAAAGTTTCGCACTTGGAAAAACTGATATTGACCTAGGGAATGTTTAAACGGGCTACAGAAAATAAAATGCCTCCAAAGTACTTATTTTTAAATGCCCAAAAAGATTCAGAGAGATGAAAGATGCAAAATTAATGTTGATCTGTAGTCAGGGTGTCAAAAGTCAGTCAAGTCGAAAAGTGACGTTGATCATGTGTGGTAAAAATTGAACTCCAACAAGTTAAGTATTCTCACTGGCATAATCAGGTGAGGATCTTTCCCTATGTATAGATCCATTTACAATATTATTTGCATTTAAAGCAGCTGTTCCTGACATTGTACAATCATATAAACAAGACGGGCTTAAGTCCTTGCTTAACTCCAGGTAATCTCATCAAGATACATGTAAGTGTATGAGGTAGAAGGAGCGGACATTGAAAAACAATGACGTTGTCGGACGTCATGAAACTAAACGGCGACAGCGCTGGGTGATCATATAATGTCTTTTTTTTATTTTAGAATAATTTGGCTAATAATCAACGTATCAAGCTAAATTTTCAACATTTCTTAAATTTTCGTTGTTTTATGTTCCTTATAAATGTTGTAAGCATAGACTACATTGCATCTATTTTATCGCATCGGTCCACGAACTTTTTGATAACCCCCTCGTATTTTTGTAACTCTCTCTCTCTCTCTCTCTCTCTCTCTCTCTCTCTCTCTCTTATAAATCTATTATGCACAATTTTGTTATAGAAGAAATAATGGATATTTTGTATCAAATAAATTGTGCTGAAAAGATAAAATCATTTTTTTAAAAATGTAAAAAAAAAAAAAACAAAACAAAAAAAAACAAAAACAAAAACAAAAACAAACCTTTTAAGTAATATCAACGATATTTTCTATTTTATTCATAGTAAGTGAATTTATAGTAAAGCCAACATATTTTATACGAGACATGCAGCGTCAAATCTTTCTTTCATTTCAAAGTCAATACCCGCTAAAAATCCACTACACGGTATATTATTTAAGACGAATGCAATGTAAAGGCACTTTTTATGCTACTCTTGTATACACATGTAAATTGAAAGTGATTTAATTCGCCACACTTCGTTTTAAGTAGCACACTTAAGCTTTTAGATATTTGAAAGTATACCTCTTGATGATTTTTTTTTTTAACTGAAGATAAAATTGCTGGTAGATTACGTCCTCGTTTAAAGCACTATGCGAACTTAAGAAAAAGCTAACTCCAAATTGCTTCTTTACAATTAAACAGATTCAAACATTTGATATTTTTAATACTATATCAAGGCAGACCTTCTCTTCTCCAAATCAAACATCTGTCTATATGATTTTTGTTTTGAATATCTTTTAAAGGTACACAAATTTTCTACAGAACAGCAACCAATACGAAAATGTCTAATTGACCGTCAACTAGTCGACACTAGCAGTCAAGTAGTCGTCAACTGAATGCTCGAAAACAATTGATCACTAGGAGTTGAATGCTTTTCTGAAAAGCTGTCAACTGTTTTGCATAAAATGGTCAGTTGTCCTTCAATTGACCGCTTTTCACCGAGTTGACCATTCATTCAATGCTAATACTTTGAAAATTCTGTGCGAGAAAAGAGTTTACCATTGTTGAACACTCCGACTTTGTGAGATCTTGCAGAGTTGACTATAATTGACCACATAGTGTTAGAAAATCTCTTTGAATCTATTTATGTTGGGTTTGAAATAACATTATTATTGGTCAGGTTTGCAATTCTATTAATTATTACAACAATCTAGATTTGAATCAAGCAATGTGTGTCAGTGTGTGCTTCGTTAGAAAGTGGAGAATTTTGAATTGAAACAAGTGTTTTCATAAATGATTCAGCTTGTGCAATCAATGTAAGTATAAAATTTCAAGATATTTCTTTCTTTATATTTTTTTTCTAAAAGATATTAGAAAGACATAATACTGTAGCCAGTATAGGTCCCTACTATTGTGTTCTTGTTAAAATATTAAAAGAATTCCTATAACTTGTCGTGCATCGTGTTTTGTTACGTATCTTGTTGTGTTGGTGATAAAAAAAAATATGCCATTGCTTTAGGCTAAATCTACTTTTTCTGCACAGAAAATAAAGGAGGCATAACAACTTGAGAGAGTGTCCCAGCTCAGTTTCTTTTTTATGCATTTATAAACATACATGTGTATACCGGTATATGTATATCATTTTAGTAGTCCCATTGTTTTGACTTTTCCTACTCAGAGACAAGGCAGCTTTTCTAAGCACACGTGTACTGCTTGCCTCAGGTGGTCAACTGCAAAGATAATAGGGGAGCGTTCAACAGTGGTCAACTGCAATGAAAATAGAGTAGTACTCAACTAATGGTCAACTCAAAAGAAATAGAGGAGTATTCAACTAATGGTCAATTGCAATGAAAACAGAGGAGTATTCAACTAATGGTCAACTCCAACGAAAATAGAGGAGTATTCAAAGAAAATAGAGGAGTATTCAACTAACAGTCAACTGCAAAGAATATATAGGAGCATTCAACAGTGGTAATCTATATGCAAATGAGTTGAACGCTCCCTCATTTGCATGGCAAAAATTCAACTAATGGTCAATTGACGGTCAATTGATCGTCAACGGACCGTCAACTGAATGCTCAGATTGAATTCTAATAGTATTTTTTCGTATGCACAATAGAACTGTATAGAAATGATTTTATGCTACCAAAGCGGGGAATCGCCGTTGAAATGCTGTTAATTTGTTAATTCTTAGAAAACAAATGCATGAAAAAAAAACGACACTGAGCCAGAACGGAATTCTTTCAATGTTAAACAGTCGCCAACAGACTCTTCAAGATTTTATAGCCAGTATGTTCGGGTTGAAATTCATATGAAAAGATGCGCAAATGAAATCCAAAATGTCGGTGACCTAGAAAGAGTGCCAGGGTTATATTTGAGTAGCTTACCTTTACATTTACGAACTTTAAAATGTCAGCTTATCGGAGAAAATTCTAAGTATACTGAGTAAACAACATACCCTTTGGGATAAAGCAAAAATTAATAACACAACTGGTAAGTTTTTGTCCCCCGCTTTCACTGAAAGTGGGTGATATTAATTTTGGTCTGTCTGTCCGTCCGTCCGTCTGTCCCTCTGTATTTCTGTCTGTCTGTAACACTTTCGTTTCCGCTCGATATCTCGAGAACCCTTTGAGCTTTCGCAATGAAATTTTGCATAGCAACTCCTTACGGCCAAAAGAAGAACCATATTTATTTTGAGGTCAAAAGTCAAGGTCATAAATTCATAAATTCTGTCTGTTTTAACACTTTCGTTTCGCAAGTAATCTCGCGAATTCTTTGAGCTTTAGCAATGAAATTTCACATAGCTACTCCCTATGGCCTAAGGAAGACCCCTATTGACTTTGAGGTCAAAAGGTCAAAGTTCAAGGTCGTAAATTCATAAATTCCGTCTGTGTGTAAAACTTTCGTTTCCGGGCTATATCTCAAGAAGCTTTTGAGCTTTTGCAATGAAATTTTATACCATAACTCCCTATGGCCTCTCTTGCCCCTCTCAAAGTGTCCCGCCCGATTTTTTTTTTATTTATTTATTGTATTAAAAGTCGCTTGGCACTATTTTTAGCACAGGGGCATGTGGAGAGTTGTTACGTATAATACAGTTTGTCGGCGGACTTAATATTCAAATTACATCTATTAGAACTGTTTAGTAAAGGCTAAATTAGACAACATTTATTATGTAAAATTTTGACAAAATCAAACGTGAATATAAACATTATATGTTACTTAATCTTTGCATTTAATTTACTGTATAATCAAGTGCCTCCGTGGTCTAGAGGTATGTTGCTCGCTTAGCAAGCGAGAGGTCCGGGTTCAATCCCCGGACGATTCTCTCTCTTTTTTTTTTATTTTTTTTTATTTACTAAATGATACTATTCAACATGAGAAATGAAAAAGTTATGATGTCTGGCGTGTACAAACTCATAAAATCATTATTACAGTGTGATAAATATTCTGTAAATAGTATATTAAAAGAATCTTCTATAAACATTAAAGAATAAGCAATCAAATCTTTATATCCATATTGGTTTTTTTTTAATTTGCTTCAATATACATGTATACATTTAATAATTCTACAAATACAGGGGGCAGTGTGACCCCCCCCCCTCGAACTGCGCATGCTCTTCTTTTTTTCCCTAAGCGGGGGACACAAATTCTCCGAATTAGCTTGTTTAGTGTGTTATTGTTTGAAAGAGCTGGTTATCGTAATGACTCGACAAATTGCGAACGTTATTTTTTTCGTTATGTATTTTACTGTCCGCATCTGAAAATTAAGGTAATATATTTTCAGACTAAGCTATATGCTATCAGTCATTCGTTCTCATCATTGAAAGATAAATATTAAATGATAAGAAATAAATCTTACGCATTTTTTTTTTATTTTTTGATCGATGAAACAAAGAAAAATCATCAATGCGTTTCAGTCAATCAATCGATCAATCAATAAATACATGTAAAAACAGGTCTACTTGATCATTAAAACTAAGAAAGTACTTTTTGTATTATACAATAAAAATTCTAGCATAATTTTCTTATTCTATTAACCTTTCAAATACGTTATTTACAGTGATTAATTATCAAAGGTGAATGGAAAAGGGGAATAACTTCTCTCAGTAGAATAAAAATTAATAGAGCCCTGTCCAGGACCTGATTGCTTGATCAAATGGTCCAGATGTTCAAAAATCTGGTAAAAATACCCTTGCTTATTAAAACTTTTACTCAGTTTGCCTCTGATATGCCCAGAAGCAGAGAAGAATTTCACATGTATAATGCATTTTTTACTACAGATTCAACACATCCCTACCCTAACACCAGAACCTATGACCCAGTGTCAAGAAATTTACAAATCTGGAAGAGCTAACCTCAGCATCATAACTGTGCACTTCAAAGAGTTTCCACTATATTATCAATAACCCCCCCCCCATCCCCGGTAATGCCAGAACCCCTGGCCCTGGGATGGAACCACAATTTTTAAAATTTCTGTTAGAAGCACCCTTATTTATCATAACTATGCAATTTGTTTATCTGCTCAACACTAAGGAGAAGACAGGATTAATTAATAGAATTAATGCATTTTCATTATATTATCAATAGAGCCCCGCCTTACACCAGATCATCTGACACAGGAGCCTTGAAACTTAAAATTCTGAATGAATTTTACTTTTGCTCATCATAACTATACACTTAGTTTCTTTGCTTTATAACCAGAAGCAGAAAAGAATATTTTCAAAGATATTATGCTTTTTCACTATATAATCAATAGAGCCCCGCCCTAACACCTGAACCCCTAACCCTGGGGCCATGAAATTCACAATTTTGGAAGAGGCACTCTTGCTCATCATAACTATGTACGCAGTTACTTTATTTAATACTCAGGAGCAGAAAAGAAGATTTTCAAAGAAAAAATGCACTTTCACTACATGATCTATATAGTCCCATCCTAGCACCAGAACCCCTGACCTTGGGACCATGAATTTCATAATTTTGGTAGAGGGCTCAATGCTTATTACAATCATGCCAACAGTTTGACTTCTTGATGTCCAGGAGTAAAGAAGAAGATTTTTAAAGATTGCATTATTTTTGGTGGTTTAAGCCCCACCCCCCAGGCCTTAGGAGGGCAGGGACCATGACATTCACAATTTTTTGTTTCCCTTCACCCATAGATGCTATATGCCAAATTTAGTTGAAATTGGTTCAGTGGTTTCAGAGAAGAAGCTAAAAATGTTCAAATGTTAACGCACGACGCACGCCAACGGACGAAAACGGATAGCAATAGGTTGCCTGAAAGACTCAGGTGACCTAAAAAGTAAAAAGCCATATTCATGAGATTTGTATTTTAAACATACTATTAAAAGAATTAAGTAGGCAATATGCAAATATATAAAGAATATACAGAAGTATGTGCTCCAGCATCATCGCGACCAAAATTGTACAATTCCATTCTACCTCTGTGTGTGTGATTATAAGAGAAGAAACTAAAATAATGTAAATAAATATTGACCAATGCAGGTAAAGGATAATTGATACATTTACTCGTGTCTCGGCTTTTCAATACTCAATAGCATATTACATTACATCTATTGTACATAATGTATTGCGATTTCAACAGAAACAATTATTTTCTTTTAATGTTTGAACAAAGTGTCACACATAAGAGGCGTTTTCTTTAAGATAACTTTTTTATGTAATCAAGCAGCCACGGATAGAAGAGAGCTAACTTAGGACAACGAACAGTTGCTTGAGACGATGGTATTTCAGGTAAATTTATATAGAATAACTTCTAACATGTTTTCTTATATGTTTCTTTATCTCCTACATTACTCCTTCGTATTCCAGAATTTTGGTTCTCCTTAATAAATTGTTACTACTCCTACATGCATTCAATATTCTTTTTGTTCTCTCCAGAGAAGAAACACACAGCCTATCTAAAACACTATGGTGTTCTCTACTCGTCCACCTCCCAATCCAAGGGCAAATGTCGAGGTCAGACCTGACATTCACATCAGCCTCCGACTCGAGCAGAATCCTCACCTTCTCGACTCTGTCATTAGTTAAAATATCATCAATCACTGTATGGAGCAGTGGCCTTAAAACATACTTACTATCAGCCCATTCACCTTTGTACATCTGTATCAACTGATTTTTATCTAAACCAACACAAAACAGATGTTTCAAAACACAACAGTTCTCACGAACGATTGCTTTCCACCAATTCCTACCCATTTCCATATGCCTGACCCGCCCTTCTCTGGCTACAACATCATCCGTTCTGTCTTTTAATACATCTGCATTTCTTATGTCAACCAGAATGTTAAACAGATGTAAATTTCCATCATCTTTCTTATTTTTTTCTGATTTGAGTAACTGATTTACAACGTTTACTTTGTCCATTACTATTCTCAAATAAAGTGCGGATACATTGATATCAACTTTTTGTTCACAGTATGCACCATTTTCAATAAGAATATTTAAAACAGAGGGGCAATGCAATAATGAAATCATGAGTGGCGTCTCTCCTTTCATATTTGGTAAATTAACATTAGCCTTTGACGTTATTAGCTTCTCCACTACAAGAGCATGTCCACCATTACAAGCTGCAGTAAGCGGTGTGTCATATTTACCCAGTAGATTGACATCTGCCCCAGCTTCAATTAGTTCCTCTACTATGCTTAGAAGTCCCTCTTCACTAGCCATAACTAATGGTGATGAAGACCAACCTTCTGCTGCATCTGCCCGATTGAGTAAGGCACCACTCTTACTGACATACTGCAGCATTACTTTTAAAGTCTCCACATCACCGCTTAAACAACTTAGACGAAATAATCTTTTCTTTTCTCTCTGGTGCTCATTTGATTTTCTTATCAAACTCACTAGAGATTGAAGACGATTTTCAAAAAAGATCACAGACTGTGTCTCTCTGTGATTTTTAGTTTGGTCTATAATGTACTGTAGAATTTGATGGTGCCCGTAGTAAATTACCCAGCTTATCACTCTCAATGTACTTCTGAAAGTTTTGAGTTTTAGTGATCTAGTACAATTGATACCCAGCGAGAGATTTACATGTTTAAGTCTACATGACCGGTCTGAATGTCTTAACCTCATCAAAGAATTTTACAGCATGAGCACCATGAATTACATCCAAGAACAAAGACTTTAATTTTAATTTGTAGTTTTTTCTCTTTAACACTTCAATAAAAGCCTGACACAATTTTTGATGTTTCAGCGTATCATTCATAAACACATTATACAACTCCATTCTTTCTACGTCTCTGTATAACCTCTCTGCTAACATTGGGTACTGACTTTCACATAACCTTATGCACAAATCGAAAGGCTCCTGATTTTGAACTGCTTTAAACAAGTTGTTTGCTTCATTAATCTTGGGTTTGACATAGTTAGCAATATAACTACTGTTCATATATTTTAACATTTGCTCAGGAAACTGCTTTCCATAGTGATACGCGCATATTTCAAACATAGAATCATGAATAAATGTGTACTCTATGCCTTCTTGCTTTGTGTATGTCCCCGTCATTGCTAACAATGCACTGACGAATTTGAATGTATCAATATTGCTTTCTAATTTACAACATTTTAAAACATCATTTCTAATGCTTATAAAATGTTCATTTTCCTGATCTCTCAAGCAATCTTCGGAGATAATACCTCCGTTCATCATACACAAGACAAGTGATGCATAATCAATTTCTTTCTTTCTTTGCATTTCATCAACTTTTTCAAGGATACAAGGAACTGGTGAGATAAAAAAAAATATGAAGCAAAAGATTTTAATTTTGCTTGTCTTGAATACAATTTACAAAGGAGGGGAAACATACGAGACGCTAGCGATGAAGGGGACAGTAGCTCAGCATCTATCCCATACTTTCTGAACAACAGTTTCTTATCATTTCCATCTAACGCATTTTCAGAGTCATGTATCCTTTGTGAAAAAGGTTTCATAAGGATTCATAAGGGCCTCATTAAACACGTTCTCCCTGCATGTCATCAAAGTGATAGAATTACCCATACATGGATTTGCTACGCATTGTTCACAAAGCCAAAAACACCGACCACATTATCAATAACAAAGACTTGAGGATATCTTGAGTTAGAGTATTCCTCTATCTCTTTAATGTGCTTAATTGGTACGACTTCGTATCCTTCTTCTGCGTGCTTGAGGGCGATGTAATGAGCCGTGGCTGATTTCCCGGATCCCGACACACCAACAAATGTCACAAAGTGCTTGGTTTTTACCTTTTCCATTATGGAAGGGAAACTGTGGGTTTCTTGATACATGGAATATTCATCTCTCCATTCCTTTAACTCATTCTTATGTTGGACTGAAAGATACACACAGTATTCAGAATTCCTAATATTTTTACTACAACTCTGTAAAAAATATTTTGATCCTCACAATGATCAAATACAGGTACTCTTACGCCACAAGTCATTTATAGAAATTGTAGATGAGAAAATGTCACATTATTATTATGTCTCATTGTTATTAAATTTATGCCATTCTTAGCACAGGGTGCATAAAAATGATAAGACAGACAAAATCTTTTTTCACTTTGGCTTAAATTACGTATATTTATTAGTTCAATAATACAGACATTTGAATTAGGTGAGCTAAAACTGAATCTTAAAGCAAAAACTCATTCTCTTTATTGGTAAATATAAAGTGAATATTGTGTTAATGCACTATGCATACCTTTGACGCTTGAGGGAATGCGAGAACGCTTGAATGATACTATGTCATCTAAAAAGAATTTTTAAGAGTGGTTTATTTTTTATAATAAATTCTATAAACAATACAAATCTGTAAAGAGTTCATTAAACATACATCCCTATAAATTCCAGATATGGGATCAAGTGCCTAGGCTGAGTAAACACCACTGTATATTAAAAATAGATTTCTACACAATGGTTTCAAGGGACTAAGGAATATTCTTAAATATTAAAAGAGAATATGAAAACATGTTAAGCTTAAGTAATTATAATTTGTACGACAGTCGAAAAAAAATACAAGTACGTTCTTTTGATTTTTGGTACATGTAAACAAAGAATCTCATTAACGTAATATCGAAGATATTCCTTTTTTTCTATATGATGAAGCCTATAATGAGGAGAAGCAAAAGTTGCTCTTTTTGATAACTTTTGAACAATACCAATAAACAAAATACATACACAGTCGTTATTTCTACCATTAAAAGTTTTCAGTTTTTGTGATTTTGGCAGGTGAGTTAAGGCTAAATATAGGCATTTCTATGCAAATAATCTTATTAAAATGCCTAAGGACTATATCTATTATACAGAGAAAGTTAAAACTGATTGTCTAATACATACTTGATACCCACGACATGAGATAGCCAGTACGCATTATGACGTCATATTATGACGTCATTGTCCTTTACTACACAAGATTATAAAGGAGATCAACAAAAACGCTTCGGCGCAAGGGCATGCTCTATTTTATTTAACTGAAACAAGGTATATTTAGAAGCAAAATATTCTAAATTTTGCTGGTATTGCTGCACAAATATCAACAGCTCAGTCGTATAATTTCTATTAGTAAAGTTTTAAGTTGAATAAGGGTAAAAATGTACAGTCCGGTATAAGTTTCCTCAAATTCCGATCAAATGAGAAAATGCCTGGGATTTGTGCAGCAGTTTTATTAATCTATAGAGTATTCTTCTTAGCATTATACAATTTTTATGTAAAAATAAATAGGGTAATCCCTTGCGCCGAAGCTGTTTTGTTGATGTGTTTTATTTCCTCCAGTAGGCAAGATCAGTGACGTCATAATATGACGTCATAATGTTCACTGGCTGTAACATATCGTGGGTACTAAGTATGCATAAGAAAATAAATCAAAACTTTCTCTGAATAATAAATATACATCTTATGCGTTTTTATTAGCTCATTTGCATAGAAACGCCTATATGTAGCCTTAACTCACACGCGTTAGGAGAGAAGTGTTAGAAGTCAACTAAAGTACATAGAATCTTTATAAGGTACATAACGCTAGCTTTCATAAGTTTATTTTCTAAGCTGGATAACTAAAATATTCAAAAATGAAAACGTGCTTTCAAATAAGGTTATATTTAGTATTTAGCACTAGCTCCCGTGCATTTATTCTCAAACATCAACACCTCAAATATTCAAATAATGAAAGCCTGCTTTCATATAGAATCTTCCTGAGGTCCATGTACCTAGTGCTAGCTCTCAAAAATTTATTCTCCAAGCTAAAATACCGAAATAACGATATACTGCGTGATGTATAAAGTGTTTAAGAACGCTTCTATGATAAAAACATGTTTTCATCTGATATGATTTGTCAATGAGTATTTTTTTTTTAAATTTATCATCATTCTGACCATGGCGACATTTTTTTTTATTCAATGATCTTAACTAAATCCAGTGATACCATGACAATGTCTAAGTGACGTTTGCATATAGAATGTAGCAGTCCCTCTCTTTCCCTTACTTTGTCCACTTAATCTTCAGTTTCCTTTGATCAGAGACTGTAACAAACTCTGTTTCAGATCACTACTGTACGCACTTGACAATGACAAAATAAATATGCACAGTGAACCCTCGATAGTGAACATGATACTATATCTGTAACATCATTGTCAGCAATTACAATTTATCTTTCAGTCCTGCTGACTGACGTTTTTCATACTAATTGTTAGGCCACTATTTTCCCCATTGAATTGTCGACGGATTCTTCCGTTATTTCCCGATCATGACAATGAGCACACGGCGGGTGTGACCGGTCGGCAGGGGATGCTCACTCCTCCATGGCACCTGATCCCACCTCTGATATTTTGGCGGTCCGTGTTTGCTCTGCTCCTATTTTGTATTGTTTAATGGACTTTTGAGCTTGAATACTGTTCGTTATCTCCATTTATTTCATCATAAAAATGATTGATAATGAGGGCATAGCTTATTATCCTACCAATACCACGTTCAACTAACCTTTGATTATACTGAATTCCATGTTATTTGTTTTGTCATTTAAGGTATGTCACTCGTTAGCTTTTACGAAAAGTTCTGTCAGTACCTCTAACTTCAAACCTAATTATTACAATTCAATTTTTATAACATATTTGAATTAAACAATGTAAATTACACAATATTCAATTCAAAAACTGCTCATTAAAGCGTAAAGAAACAAGATTTATGGGGGACTGATTTTTGTGGTGGAAGGATATTTAGAAGAAAATTCTTCAAATCTACATATAACAAATAATTTCTTGGAACTTTAGCCCCACATTTTTTTCACTCAGAGAACATTTTCCGTTATTATTTGCTAGAAATATTAAATACAGATTTCAATGTAAATTTTAGGAACAAATTTTACAAAATAACTCAACAGACTTTGCCAAGAAATGAAAATATATCAAAGAAGTCAAGCTAAATTTACAATGTTTTTTTGCCCGAAAATAGCAAATTTTGACTAATATCTCAAAATCTTCATCAATGACCCCAACTTTTTCTTTCGTTATTTTAAGCTACACGGTACTTCCAACCATTGATAAATTGATTATTATTATTGATTAACGCCGAGTCGGCAATATTTCTGCCCGAATCTTAAACAGCTTATATCCAGTTCGATATTGAAATGAAGTCTAAAAGTGAAAATCTTTTAAGATACGTTACCACTTATTTCCTGTACTTTCTTCTCTGTTTTTGAAATTCGCATAGTATTATCTTCCACCTTTTCTACAATTTAAAGCAAAAATTTCTTACTCTTTGAGGAAATGGCTGTTGGGTATTCATCAACAAACAATACTTAATGGTCATGAGAATCGCATCATTCAAAACTTCAAATCTTGCGGATAAATTTTGTTTATTTAACAAAGTTGAAGACTACAAAGCAGAATCACCATGCTAAAAAATGTGTGTAAATTACACGTGGACGTAAAATTTTACAGAAATTGATTTCAAAAAATGATAACGGGTTGTAAGAAGTCACAAAAACGCACTGTTCATCTATACAGCAAATAAGTCATGTGTGGTAATTTTTTTCGGTCTTCTAGTACTTTATATAGCAGGCCTCTTCTCGTGAAATCTTTGTTAGCTGTTAATTAAAACTAAAATGTTCAGATAAGGCGTCTTCCTTTTTCTGAGTTTTTGTAATAAATTTTGTAAAGAAATTTTTCTTTAAAAATGCTCAAAAAAATCATAACTTACTTTCCAGTGAGACAACAATTTCCCTCGTCTTTCGATCATTTTCAAATTGTTTTCTCAGTTCTTCCTGATAATGTAATTCCCATAGAGGATCCATTGTCTCATGAAGTAGGAAATCGACATCTTTAGTATAAGCAGTATTGAACACGTTGTCTAGATCTTCAACTGCTAATCTAAGTGTCTTCCAGATAGAAATAAACTTTGAGTTCGGAAGGATTGAACTTGTTGAATGTCCACAATGATTCCTGGCCAAATGGATCCTTTCGATATTGGCAGAGACGGACCTGTCAAAAATATTTGGATCTTTACCCATCCTTTAGAGGGAGGTGGTAAGTTGCAGATGTTTCGTAACAGTGTGTACAATAACGATATGTCCATATCATGATAATTTCCAGTATATTGTCCACTATTTGGTAAAACAAGATCTCTCTGTTTTGGTAATAAACGAGGAAGATTTCCAGTTCTTATGTTTTGCTGTAGTGCATGAGTTAATGTCGAAGGCTGAACTTGATGACGTAGTACTTCACGGAGTTCATCAGTACACGGACCTAGGAGAAGTCTACATACTCTGTTGGCATTTGTCGTCTCCTCTGCCGATAAGTACGCGGAGGTGGCCATACGTTGTTGGAATACTCAATCAGAGATCTCTATCTAGAAAAAAAATGTATCCCATGCCTGTAACATACATCACCATTAATGTTTTGACAAATCTGTCATGATGAACACATAATGTTCAAAATTGTTAGGGTCAAAAAACGTTCATAAATCCTTTTGTATGCTGCATTTCAAGCTGTACTGCGACAAAATCAGATAAAAACGGAATCCAAAATAGACACCTTTTGAAATTGTATACTATCACTTGAATTTATTATCAATTGAATTAGCATAGCAATAGCATGAAAGCTCTCTCTAATGGGTCATATGATCTAACTGACACATGACAAATTCGTGAAATAAGAAAAAAAAAAACAAGCTGTAATCAAGCTCAAAAGTCCATTGATTTGATTGATTTTGTGTTGTTTTACGTCCCGTTTGAGAATTTTCACTCATATAGAGAAGTCACCATATACCGGTGAAGGGCTTCAAATTAAGACTTGTACTCAGCACTCAAGGCCATTGAGCAGTGAAGGTTATTTATCATGCCAACGCCAAGCGTGACACTGGGCCTCCGTTTTAAGGTCTCATCCGAAAGACCTGCAACTTTCAGACCAAAGTGCCGAGCGCTTGGCGAAGGAACAGTTGCTACCTATTTTTATCGACTTAGGTCAGTGGCAGCCATGATTCGAACACATGACCTACCGATCACGGAGCGAGCACTCGACCGTTCATTGAAACATGGGGAGAAAAGCAAACACGGAGCTCTAAAAACCTAAGAGGTTGGATTGGGTGTTATTGAAGAGTAAGAATTCTCTGTCATTTGGTTAAACCCGTCGACTCCTCTTTGTTTATCACATACTCATTTTTTAAAGTTACATTGTCAGGAGGTGATGCGGTGTCTGCATTTCGCAAATGTTTGTTCTAAAGGTAGGAACACTGATTTGCTTAGAGAGCAATAAGGCAAGGCTTGGTGATAGATACCACATTGTGGAGAAATCCGACAATGGGTTTGTGCGAAATGATCATGATATCTCATAGTTTCATCATTTAACCGAGTAAAAATCTACAAGCTTTTCTCTGGTGATTTGAGGATGGTCCAATGGAAAGTTTGCTCCCAACTTGTAAGAATATGAGAATAAACACATGCAAATATTCGCATGTTTTTTCCTCACAGTAGATATATACTTGTAGCATTTGTAGAACCCCATTACAGGATTAGATATTCCTCATGCTACACTTTTGGAAGCTGAGATAATTTCTGTTGGGGGTTGGGGCAAATTCCAAAACAATGTAACAAAAAGAAAAAAAGGAAGGGGAACTTCCCAGAGTAATCAAACAAACAAAAAAATCAGTTCTCCACCTTACAGCATTAAAAAGTTAGTGGGTTGGGGGAGGGGGCACCAGCTTTTAAAGGAAAACTTATTATAGCAAAATAGTATAATCAGAAAAAGTGGGAGTCGGGACCCATGACGTCTACCCCCTCCCCCCCCCCCATCCGCTTTCTACGGGCCTGGTTTCCCATATACATGTAACAAATGTGTAAGTTTGAAAAGCTATCCAGAAAAAATCACTCACTTGAACGTCACAAAAGGATCTATGCATCAATAAGAAATAGATTATTGCAGGTAATAACTTACATGAATGACACCTCCCCCCCCCCCCCCCCCCAAATAAAATAAGCCAATGAAAGGCGAAAGAGCTGAGAAATTTTGTACAAGATGAATGAAAGGATAGATTGGTATTTGAAAAACAGGTAGTTTTGAAATTAAAACTTGAAAAAAAAATACGTGTATTACTAAAAAAGTAAATTCAAATTTATAATGAGCAGTAATTAAAACAAAAGAAACATTACCTAAATGTTCCCAGTTGAGTTCAGATCGGCTTTATATCTCAGTTTAAGGGTGTTGCCAATCGAAATGAAGCAAGCTTCCTTCTAAATCAAAATCAACCGGAGAATGTTCTGCTCTTTTCGTGAAGTACGTTTGGTGTACAATATTTTAATAAAGTAGTATTTAACTTTTATCGTAAAGAAAAAAAAAACCTTTGAGAGACTTATTTCCTTATCTGTTTAAGTCAGGTAATTGTTTTTCCAGCAGGTATAGTTTTTCATTTCCTTTTACCTTCCAATAGTGAATCAAAGTAAATAAAAAATAAATTGAATTTTGTGCTTTTCAATTTTTTTTCAGTTTTTTCATCGACAAGATACACTTTAGTAATGTTTGATTCTTTGTTTGTTGTTTAACTTCCCTCTCGAGAATTCTTACTCTCGTATAACGCCACCACTTGCCTGTGGAGGGTTGCAAATTTTACACCTATACTCGGCATTCAGGGCCATTGAGCAGTGATGGATCTTTCTCGTGCCAACACCTACTGCGACACGGGACATCGGTTTATACGGTCTCATTCGAAGGAGCAGTCTCCATGTCCCGCTGTCACTCAGTGATTACTTTGAGTGCCCAGTAAGAGTCTGGATTTGAAGCACTTCACCTGTCGTGAACGTTCTCGCATGAAAATGAAGAAAAACTCTTGCAATAGAAATACAATTACAAACAATAAAATCAGATTCAATTTTGTACAATCAAGTGCCTGCATTTGAGCACTATTTAAAAAGCACGAAAATCCATGAAAAAGTATATTGATGTGGCATTTATAGCTATCGAATTTTGTATTGGAATTCTCTGGGATTTCTTTGGGGGGGGGGGGGTCATACAGTATAACTTCTTAAAGATTCTTGGTGAGAGTCAATAGTGAGTGGGATAATTACCTAAGCAATTAGTTAAATAAGTGCTATAGTCAACTTTTTTACCCAGTGGGAAAATGTAATTCGATTTCCACCAGAAATATTTCATTGCATCAAGGCCCAGTTTTTGAAACGGTCGTTGCTATGACCTTGTTAACCAATATAACCTATCATTAGGTTTTGTTTTGGCTGAGGTATTTCATACCGATTGATCTTTGTTTTTATAATAAATTTGACTACGGGATGTTCCGTCTACCTGATCATTTCGTAGTGGTGTGACAAGCCAACAAGGGATACTCTCTCCTCCTAGGCACTTGATCCTACCTCTGGAATGTCTAGTGGTCCATGATTTATGTCATTCTTCATAGATTTGTATTGCTTTTCATCGTTTTATTTCTTTTTCTGTTAGAGTCAGGATGAAAATTAGGTTCTTTAACGTGTTTCAGACAAAGGCAATATCACAGTATCTTATACACATTTGAAATTGAAGCACGACACTGACAGAGTATGGAAAAGTTTTGTTCTTATTTAATGAAATATAAACCACAAAACATTTCTTCCTGTTCTTTATTAAAAATTATTTATTAAAACGCATATAAAATGTGCCTTATGAGTAAAACACAAAGGATTACATATATAAAAAATTCTTTCCGCTTTGACTTATTATTAAGGTCCCTTGTCGAGAATTTGCCGTTTTTTCTATTTCCCTTTAATATTATCATTCTATTTTATGTTACATCGCGAATTCTTGATTAGAAACTATACCTTTTTCAAAGATTTGTTAATCAGGATTAATTTATTTGTTTGTTTTACGTCCCTTCGGAGTTTTTCAGTCATATTGAGACACCACCATTTTCCGATGGAGAGGTGCAAATGTACTCAGCACGTACAGATATTTTTCGTGCAAGCAACTTCTGTGAAACGGAACCTCGATTTATACGGTCTTATTCGAAAAACCGGTATCCATATCCCGCGGTTAGATTAGAACCCGCAGTGTACGGATCTACATGTACTCCTTACTCCGCCACTCCAGATCATTAGCTTTAATCACTTCGCTATGCGGGCGACTTTTCAAGAGTGATGTATAATATACATTATTTCAATATAGCCAGACGGGTTTTTTTTTTTTCGTTTTTTTTTTAATGTTCTAATGGTCGTATTTTCGTCCCATGTTCGCTTTTTAAACCTCTCCACCCGTTCTCCCTGAAATAACTCGACATAATATTGATGTTTTAGGGATGCTAGGCCAACTCATTGCGCCTTTTATTCTTTCATCCTTCTGAAAATGATTTTAAACGCCTTAATAGACTAGTAATGTTTTTGAATCGAATCTGGAAAATTGTGAAAAAAAGAATCTTTTTTATATTATAATTATTTTCAGGAATTGTAAATCATTCTAATCTTATGTAAATGACAATTCTGAACTCATTACTCCCGACATCCGCCCTTTGCAACAAGCTTTGTTCTAGTTATATATACTTTTTATTTCCATCCCCTGCTTTTTAACACACTCAGAACTAGATAGTCCATTGTAACATATAGAAAATTGTTTGTTTGATTAACGTCTCTTCGAGAAACTTTTACTCGAATTTAGACGCCACCTCTTGCCGGTAAAGACCTGTCTTTTTCATGCCAGTACCTACTGCTACACGGGACCTCGGTTTGAACCCCTGTTGTGGCCCCACTTCACCCCGGTGTCAGAATTTGAACAATTTAGGGTTCTCCATGAGGTGTTTTACTGGGCCGGCTTCGACACAGTAAAATTTTTTTCACCGACACAGTGACGATACAAATTCTATACGTGCAACACTGTAAAAATTTTGCGCCACAGTAATATCTGCGATGAATGGATGAATGGAAAATCAGGAACTCAAATTCCTCTAATAGAAACTTTGATTTATCAAATCTATCGTTTTACAATTTCAATACTGAGCACTTAAGTTACTCCTTAATAAGGGTCCATTAACTGGCTTTATCTCGCATTGTCAATTACTGGTATCTCCTAGACCATAGCTGGTTATTGCGCATGAACGAACAAAGAAAAAAATGTTATATTTTTGTGTTAAGAATTTATCTATCTGTATATTATGTAATATGTTAACTTAGGCTTTGTAAACTATTTGTATGTTATGCAATGCATTGTCTCGGGTTTTAGGGATCTTGCAGTGTTCAGCCGATAGTAATAGAGCGATCACGTGATCACTATCAATGTTAGATGCTTAAGCTGCAAGTGTTTGAACACGCTGTAATTTGTGAAGAAAAACATACCCACCACCACCCCATTCAACCATTCCACTGGTAGAAAATTTAAATATTGTGATTGTTTTATTGTTTGTTGGCCTATTGTTTGCTACCACCTTAATATTTTTCACCATAAAGGCATAAAACCATGTTTTTCACGCTCCAATGTAACTGTAAAAATGTTACTTTAAATTTTAACGCCGATTACTTATATGTCTTTACTTCAGAACAACGTTTCTAAAACCATGTTTTCACTGCGAGTTAAACATCGTATCATAATAATTTATTATGTAATGTTTAAAAATTAAAGACATCCCCCTAGAACCTATTTTATTATTCTGAAGTTTCTTTTTTTAATGTTTAAAAATTAAAGACATCCCCCTAGAACCTATTTTATTATTCTGAAGTTTCTTTTATTTTAATTATAAAAAACGATCAAGTGACAAAAACCATGACAAATTTATTTGTAAGGATGGTAAATAGTTCGATTGTATGACACACCATACAATTATGATTACTCTAACTGCATAAATATATCACAAAATCATAACTCTTTCCTTTGCAATGTTTAGAAGGTTCAATGATTATTTGATTAATTTAAGGAATCACTGTCTAGTTTGCTAGCAAAGCCCGTTATGCATAAATCATCCCACGTTTCCGACTGTCGTTGATGTCCCTGAAATTCCCAACAAACTAGACAGTGATTACTTATATTTACATTCATGTGTGAAATAAAAATCTAACTATAGATCGAAAATGCTGCCTATTTTAATAGAATTGAAATTCACGAGGCATTCCATGTTAATTTTGATTGCCCCGCCCACTGACATCAAATTCCACTATAAAAAAAGAATAGTCCGATAAAAATATTGAAACACACTTAATGATTGTTAATTTTTGTTTTTAATTATCAACATTTATTAATGAACGACAAAAAGATTTTTTATGTTATGATCAAAGTCATTTGAGTGGCTTTGATGAAAGATGTACACAAGATCTGGGAAGCGCACGCACACACGTGTCACTACGCCGCCATATTGAATGTCGGGCTGCAATATCGAGAAAAGGATAGAAAACGTTTGTATAGATGACAAAATGGTAAATGAACTGGAATAATCGTTGTTTACAAAATCAGATCACAAGGGCTTAGTATTTGGGACGAGTCTTCACTGAGATGATAAGGTCAGAGTGTACGTAACGATTTTATCGGCTCTTGCTGATAGTTGATGGAGATGGACGACAGCGTTTCACTTTTCAGCAGACATTCATCAGGGTTTTGAAAATGTATTTGAAAAAAGCCAATATTCTTATTAAATAAATTTATGAAATTTATTGTATTTCTCTTTATTTATTTATTAGTAATGACATAAAACTCTCCGGCTTATTTTATAAACAAGTTAATTTTTTTCTTGAGTCTACTCATACGCCATACATTTACACACTGATTGACATTTCCATTTCATCCACATGATGAAGAAATCAAACAACTGGACTTTCAAAGTGTTTATCGTAGAAAAAATAGTTGGAATGTATATATAATTGCATACTCATCTTTACAATAGAAGTGAAATAATAGGTAAAGTGTTAATGTGTGCCTTCTATATTATCATCAGGGTAACTAAAGAAAAATGGTTTAATTCCATAAGGATTTAACTTACTTGACTTCAACTGCATTAGATAACCTTGTATTGTATATAAATATTTTGCAAGCCGTCAATTTCTGCTCAAAGAAAAAGGTACGGTTTGGGCTTTATTGTGCCATAAAAATTTAATGTTTTTTAAAAAATTATGGAATTGGCTTAAATTTGAGTTGTGTATATGAATGTGATAAATCATGAACGAATACGGCATGAAGGAGAACCATTCTGGAAATATGACTTCGTTAACTTGGTACATTTCTAAGTTTTTAACAGAAAAATCCTTAAAATGATTCTTTTCTGGAGTTATTTTCTTTAAGAGAATAGTGTCCGCAGCCGTAGTTCATTTCAATTTTCTAATATGTTGTGTTAAATCATTTGAAAATTGACATTTTTCAAAATCTTTGTTGGTCATGCACGTGCTCTATATTATCTGAGAGAAAATTCCACTGAAAATTGATGTCTACTTCAACTTTTTAAGAAAAAATACGGGAAAATGCACACGTTCATGTCACAATTAGCATTTTGGAGGTCATATGAGAAAAAAGATTTGTATGAATTTTCATGATTCAGAAAGCATGAATTTTAATTTTTTACATCATTTTCATATTTTAGAAAAATACAGGGCCAGATTTGTATTGAAACTGTACCTTGTTCTTTGTAAGGTAAAACTGTAGCATGAAATAGAAATAAATTGTAATATTATATAAATATTGCATATAGTTGAGTGTAACATTGAAAATTTTCACCCCAAGAAAACCATTGTCAACCGAGGCGCAGCCGAGGTGACAATGGTTTTCTTGGGGTGAATATTTTCAATGTTACACTCAACTACATGCAATATCTATTATATTATACTGAATGTTTTATACAAATACATATTACAGTGAACCCTGCGCGCATAAATTCTGCGCAGTCAATATTTTTTGGAATAACACCCGTCGTCAAGCAATGTTGACTGTTGCTATGCTGGAGGGCGTGGCTTCATTATTCAGCGGGTAATAGTGTTTTTAAACAAATGTTTCTCGACGAATCAAATTCAACTAATTTACATGAAAGTATAATATTCAAATATATAACATCTATATTATGTTAAAAACCCTAACCTTTTGGTTAGTGGTTATACAAATACATTCCATTTCAACAAACTTGTTTTCCCTGCAGAGTGAATGTGATGTGAAAAAATGTTATTGGTGGAAAATATAAAACTACAGATTGGCAGACCTGTACAGTAAGACTTGGATATGAAGAACTCACTTTCAAAGACTCATTTTTTAATGTATGGGTAACTGAGGAGAGGGAGTGGTCTAAGAAGCACATGTGTTATTTATCTGGAGGGCCTTTAAACTCAAGATACTTAGAATCCATATACACATTACATTACAGAGGAAGTCTGTCTTTGGTAATCAGAGCAACTTGTTTAATTAATATTTTGAGTAAAAACAAATAATATCTTTATATAAAATTAGTCAACTCAATATTTCCATTATAATTAAATGAGAAAATATTCAGCGGATTAAATTATCTAATTAAGACAATATTTGTTATGGGGCAAGTGCCGGGTTCAGCTGTGATGTGGCATTTCACATAACTTTGCAATGTCTTCAATATGTATATAATGACCTTTCAATGTTTACATTTCACCTTTCTTTTTTTTACTATTTTGGGATATAAAATATAAGATTGATAAGCATTGCTGGTTTTGTCGAATGTAAATCTTGTGCTTCAGGTATTACAACGATGTAAGTGTTAATAGATAAAAAACACTGATAGATAACATGTCATATGTCTTTTGGAATTAAAGAAAATATACTTTTTTCTTACCGTAAACTTGAATTTCACATATTTCAAGTATAGCACCCTAAATTGGGAATATGTATCTATTCCATCTTCAGGGGCGTCATACGTTTTTATTATTCTGAGGTATCTGGTTTTTGTTCACACGAAATATTCTGTATACTTAAAGGCACACCAGGGTAGACTGTGGTATCTTTGTAACATTGATTCCATTATTTTGCACCAGAGGAGTTAGATATTTCTAAGTTATTTTGCCTAAATCGGTCCCTTTCCAGGCTCCTGGAGAGAAAACTTGAAGAATAAATAGGAAATGAATTTATTCCAAGTTATACTGTATAACATGGTTTGGGACAGTTAATACTTCGATCATAAATCGCGGAGCATGCTTATAGTGACGTCATAGATAATATACTACAATGATCTTGAAAATTTTTGGGAAAATCATAGGTAATTTATAAGAGACCAATAAGTTTTGGCTTTAAAATACAAATAAAATGTGTTTCTTTCTCGCAGTTTCTTTCAAAGTTTGTCAGGTAATCCTGATTTTTATGGTCCAAATATTATATTTTTTTTGTTTTGTAATTGTTTTCTTCTCATGACAATTGCGCAGTCGTTAATGAAAATTTTCTTGTAACATTTGTGAATTTTACTTTTGTACTTTTTTACACTGTGATCGTCTTTTCTTTCGATATTTTCCCCTTCTCTATCCTTGTTTGAAGACGCGTTAAGATGCTTTTAATTAAATTTTGTATAAAACATATATAATTATGTCATTTTCCGTTTAAATATTATTCCTTTATTTTAATTTTCATACAAATTCTCTTTATTTTCATTTTATTATCCTCATAAACTTCTTTTCAAAGCCCATGCATATGTGAACATTCAAGTCTGTATGGTAAATTGCAACAGTGTTTATTATTATTAACTTGGCTCAGTTTCTTGAGGAACATCACTTTCAAGTGATATTAAGAATATGTCTAAAATCTCTCTCTCTCTCTCTCTCTCTCTCTCTCTCTCTCTCTCTCTCTCTACTGCAATCTAATGCATATATACATGTATATGGTTTAAAAATATCTAGGTCTTGGGGAAATTGAAATCAAGTTAATCTTAATTTTATTCCAGCTGTAATCATCTTTCAGAGCGTTTGCTCTGCTTAATTTCCGATTGCTCTAATCAATTGAAGATGAAGATTGCCCTGAATTTTGAGTTTGTAATGTTTGTACGTTTGCAGCACGTTAAACAGTGTGTGTATATATATATATATATATATATATATATATATATATATATATATATATATATATATATATATATATATATATATATATATATATATATATATATATATATATATATATATATATATATATATATATATTATTATTATTATTATTATTATTATTATTATTATTATTATTATAACAAAAAGCAAAAAACAAAAAAAACAAAAAAACAAAAAATAAAAAAAAATAAAAAAATAAAAAAAAAAAACAAATAAAAACGTAAGAAAATTAAATTCAACCATCAACATTCTTAAACATTTTTAAACATCTCTGGGCGTTTTATTTTAAGAAGAAAATATCTTTTCACACACTTGAGAAAGTATTATTAATATTCTTTTCTCCAATTAGTTGTACTTTTCTTCAGCTTGATCTGGATTCACCTTCCCCCTCCCCAACAACCCTCCTCAAGGAATACCTTTTCATTTCTCTATTTTGAATGTAGTCATTGGACAAATCTTTTCAAAGTGATATTTTTTTTTCTCAAAAAATATATGCACACTTTCGTTGTTTTCAGACATTAAGCTCTTTTTAAGATGTTTACATAAATGGACCAACGTTATGAAAGACTTCATACAGTTCAGAGAAAAAAAAATATAATCCAGTTATTATCCGTAACATGGAATAATTACGAGTAATAATATAGTCAATATCCCCCAAAGAGCAGCCATTTTGAAAGAAGATGTAAATTGAAAAAAAAAATTCACAGTAAAATTAATCGCAACTAAAACATACAGGGAAGAAAATCTATTACATTTATCAGTAATTATCCGCTACTACATTTTCGAGTAGTGTTTACATACAATTGTAATCTGGATCTCATTAACAATATGTTGAGAAGTATAGTTCAACTAATTTTGCAGAATCGTGTATTTTGGTTTCCAAAACAGTAAATTGGAAACACATATAACATAACTTAAACGTAGGCACATACGCCCTGTATGCTAGGATAGCACACAATATATTACTATGTCATACATTTCATAACTTGGTTTTACTTTAAATTTTATGTGTTACAAAATTTGATGTCATTTTTAAGCTTTCTAATATATTTATGTAAAACAATGGATGCATTTTGCCTTGATAATTCGTTTTTCAGCATTCCAAGCTATCGCAAAATGTTGTACCTGACATATTGTGTCAAACTACCATAAATGCAAAGTCAAAGTGTGTGTAAAATATCTACTAGTATTTAGATTCAGGGTCAATATGTATATCACCTTAGGGCACTAATTAGCCTGTAAATCATATCTAACACATGCTGTAAACAGATATGCCAAAGATAGGATTAGAAGCCATTTGACTAATTTTTTAACTGTCAATTCATAAACAACTCAATCAAAATTAATAATTTTATTTGTAAATTATACACAAAATATTTATTAATTTTTTTTTTTTACAAAAATGCATAAGAAAAAACAGCAATTCACTAAAACGGAAAATATGAAAATTCCTTTAAAAATATAATCATCAAAATAGTTTGTCTGAAAGATCAGCTAAGCTTTCTTGAATAGTATGTATGGGGGACAGTGGTATTTTTCATTTATGAAACATCAGTGTAATTGAATGTAATTGAAAAGTAATCGTGAATTACATGCCTTTTCTCAAAAATAGTTAAATTACAATTACATGTAATTAAAACATTCATTGTCCACTTACACATTACTTTCAATTACATCGATTTTGTAATTAATTACTTCAATTACCACTACACATTACCGTTACCCCATCCCTGATTGCGTGTTAGTTACAGACTCTCTCTCTCTCTCTCTCTCTCTCTCTCTCTCTCTCTCTCTCTCTCTCTCCAATAAAAAGATAATATTGAAAATTGTAATACGACTATATATCTCGAGAGCAGTATTTTTAGTCGTTAATCAAAAAAAAAAAAAAAAAAAAAATAAAAAAATAAAAAAATAAAAATAAAAAATAAAAAAAAACCACTAGTGCTTTGCTTTGTCTAATATGGATAAATGCATTAAATGGATGTTCTGATAAAAAAAAAAGAGCCATAAACATGGTTGGAACAGTACACGTAATTTAAAATGAAATCAAAAATCATGAGACTGAAAAAGACATCAATATTCGGGCATACTTACAATATGATGACCCTGTATTAAAACTATGTCTAGGAAGCATTCGTCTGCACACAAATAAACATTGTTAGGGACTTTTCATGTCATATATAGTTTAGCTTCAATTGATGTTATGCATAGTATTATGCAAAGTATGCATAGTCCTTATTCAGGAATTCTTTGAATATTGAAATAAATTGATGCACATTTTTACCCTAAGCTTATAGAATTTACTTTAAAATAAATCTGTGGGACCACTTCCAAACGATTTTAGTAACCTTGGCAATCAGAAAAACATAATGAAATAGGTGAAGATAACGAACAGTGATCGATCAAAAAAAAAAAAAAAAAAAAAAAACAAATCTACAAACAATACAAATCTGTGAGCAGGGCATAAGACAAAGACCCCTGGAGATTTCAGAGATGGGATCAAATGCCTATAAAAATATTCCACTGTTTGTTTTCCTTTTATGAGTTCTTTACTAAAAATCTTTTTTTGCCAATTACAGAGGAAATACATCCAAACTTTTCATAGCAGTCTTCCTTGACAATCATTTTACATTATTATTAGCACCGATTTACATACATCAGGTTACACGTAGTTCATACAACTTCTTCATATAGTTCAGAGGCAATGCTGACCTCTTCCTCTGTTTTCTTCGTATCGTAATGGGAATTCTGTTTTACGGCCATTGGTTTGGATCCTTGAGAAATCTCTTGAGGGGACTGCAGAAACTGTTGAGGCTTTTCATATTGTGCGTTAAGATCTCGCTTTCTTTTTCTATAAATTTATATTGAAATTTTGAAACATAATAGTATACAGGGGTAAAGGACATGGATAACGATAATACTGAAGTCAAAATTGTAGCCTATGTATTACTGAAAGAAGCAAAGACAGGAACTCTCTCTCTCTCTCTCTCTCTCTCTCTCTCTCTCTCTCTCTCCAGTACATTTTCTTTGAAACACATCTTTAATAAGTATACCTTTTTAGTCGATACCAAAGGCATATAGGTATGCAAATCACAACAATTAAGAGGACGGCTACTAGCGAACCAGCGCTAAATCCCACTCCAAGAGACGTTTTGTCAAAGCCACTCCTCGACACATCTGTGTAATGAAAATTCAACACTTAATTTGTATTTGTAATTGTTTGTAATTGTAATTGAATAGAAGATATACATGACAAAGAAACTATAAATTTTGAAGTAAGTACATTGCTGGCAGGTTGGTGCCTGATATCCCTCAATACATCCCTTTGGGCAGTGTCCAGTCTGCTTGTCGCAGACGGTCGCATTGTAGCAATACCTACTGCAACTGTATTCACAGTTTCGACCATACCAATCATCTGGGCAAGCTGAAAAAAAAATGAAGATTCTACATAAGACCTTGACAAATGCAAGGAAAAATCTAAGAATCATTCAATATCTCGGGGAGATATCAACAGTTTACAATTTACAATAATTTTGAAACCGATTTATTTTTTTAAAAAGAGCAAATATTTTGATTTGCAAGAGTGTCTATTTTGACATGGGGATATACTGTCTAAATGTCGTTTTATTTTAAGTGTTCCACTTTCACAAAATATAAACATTATGCTTTCATATTTACGATGCCTGCTATGGCGACGTTCGACTAAAAATCAAAATAGTCCATAGTTAAAGTTTTATTCTTACTTTCATTGCAATGTGGTGCTTGCCAACCGGGACGACATCCTTCTAAACAACGTCCATCAACAGGATCGCAGATGTTTTCATTGCAATTAATTTTGCACGAGTTGGTGCATTGGGGTCCAAAATACCCGCTGTCACATTCTGAATTTTAAATCAATTTTGTAAATCGTGATCTTAATAATCCATACATAGCATATTTCATCAGCACAAAGCAGAAAAGAGCAAAGTCCTATTTTAATAAAACTCTCTGAAAATAATCATTAGATTGCTGTCTTAACAGAGCAAGACCAATATGCAAAACCTAGCTTTCCACATATTGACAAGGGATGGAAGAGTTTGAAAAATGTCAAAGGTACATTATTGCCACTGTTTAGAGAAGAAATAATTATACTAAGCCTCTCTAACGAGTACCAGCATTTTTTCTCGGTATTCCTATTTTTAACTCACCTTGATCGCAATTCTTAGTTTTCTTCCATCCCGGTGCACACGTTTCGCATTGCCCTGTTATTCTGTCACAAGTATCGTTATAATTGCAATTTTCACATTTTAAAGAACAGTTTTCCCCATATTGACCTGGTCTGCAGGCTAGAAAAGGAATAGTTCAATTATTGATTCATATGTTTTATACTTCATTAAAATACTTCATAATGGAGTAGATAAAAAATGTATTTTTTTTATTTTTATTCTTTATTTTACTGAAAATTTATTTGAGATTTGATAATTTTTCCTATATAATATGATTAATGATGATGTCTGAAGAATTACAATGGGCAAATATACACATTACTTGGATTGATTGATTGAATGTTGTTTAACGTCCCATTCGAGAATTTTTCACTCATATAAAGACGTCACCATATACCGGTGAAGGGCTTCAAATTTTTGACCTTTACTCGGCACTCAAGGCCATTGAGCAGTGAGGGATCTTTATCATGCCAACGCCTGCCGTGACACGGGGCCTCAGTTTTAAGGTCTCATCCGAAGGACCCACAACTTTCACTTCAAAGTACAGAGCGCATGGCGAAGGAACAGTTGATACCCATTTTTTATCGACTTAGGTCAGTCGCGGCCGATATTCGAACTCATAACCTCCCGATCACGGAGCTAGCGCTCTACCGACTGGGCTACCGTGGACGGTACACATTACTTGGAGAATTCAGAGACAATTTGTGAGTATTTTCAATTACTCAAAGCCTGACTTTCAGAACCTGAGGATCGGACTACATTAAATGATGAAAGGTATAATTGCTTTCCTTGGTGTATGAATACGAAACTGCACGTATCTCCATATGATTAAATTATCATATTTCTTGAGTTAAAAAAATGAGCTTATCTTGATATCATCTTTCCAACTTCTTTTAGATTAAAACTTTTGAATGAAATGCTTAAGGAAAAGTAGGAAGAGTGGTATAATCTATAATCAGAGATGTCGCTCCTTTAACCCACATATAAGACTCAAATAGCACACTATCATCTTACGTATGAAAAAGGTGAAGATAACGCACATTCATCGATCTTAAACAAAATCTACAAACAGTTCAAATCTGTGAACAAGGCATAAAACAAGGACCCATTTAAACTGCAAACCAATAAAACATACGAGATAATGCATTGGATTCAATGAAAAAAGGCATTTAATGTACTACAGTCTTACAAAATTTCTATTCGTTAGTCATAAAATATAATCGGATTGTACTTAAGAATTGAAACAGCCTTAATAACTGTTATAGCTTTCCTTGGTAGGTACATGTATGTATCTATTTCTAATATGATAATGTATTTAATTTGTTACATATCTAATAAAACAAGTACCTAGCTTTGGCTAAGATACATGTAAGCAATTAAGGGCTTAGACATGGAATTAAATTAGTGGAAATTATTCCGGATCTTAACCACTGTTCTTTAGACATTGGTACGATGTATCTCTATACATTTGTATGATGTCTCTCCAGTCAGTTGTGCGATGTTTCTATGAGTCGAGTAAAGAATATGTTTTTGCTTCAAGTTCTCTTTGAAAAAAAAAAAATTGAGCCCTCTCCTTTTCTTTTTTTCTTATATTTTGTTTGTTGTTTTAACGTCCCTCTCAAGAATTTTTCACTCATATGGAGACGCCACCACTTGCCAGTGGAGGGCTGCAAATTTAGACCTATACTCGGCACTCAGGGACATTGAGTAGTGAGGAATCTTTTTCGTGGCAGCACCTACTGCGACAAGGGAACTTGGTTTATACGGTCTCATTTGAAGGACCGGTCTCCAAATCTCGCAGTGGGATTCGAACCCGCGACGTAAGGATCAACTCCTTTCACCGCGACTCTACCACTGCGCCACACGGGCGACTCTTTACTCATAAAAAGAGATGTAATCAGATAAGGATTTCGGAAAGGTGTTCCTGGTTAGCTTTTAGGATATCGTTTTTAAAGTTCATATGAAAATTTTTGGACGGACATATTTTTTTTTCAAAAGATCATGGGACGACCTGACTTAAAAGTTATAGTTTCACCAGAACCTACTAACTCAAGACTGCATTCAAAATACAATAAATAAATTATTACTTTCTTGTCTGTACCATATTTTGACAGAATGAAGACTATACACCTCCTTTAAATCAACTCTCAACCAAGCTTCCTTCTGGTTTAAAGCTGTTACCGAACATTTTTGATAATTTGTGTTATCTGTGTCTCCATCAATACTGTATCCTGGCCACAGAATGGAATTCAAACTGAACTTCCACAAATGTATTGAGCTACTCGTCACTTCTGTGAATCCGGACCGTACGAGCGGAACTAGGCACAGAAAAGAAAAACAAAAAAATACAATTGCTTAAGATTCTAAAACCTCAAAAGGTTTAAATAAGACCTCTAAAAGCGGATTCCTATTTTCGAGGTTATTGTTGGGAAAATTTGCTCCCGGCCTTTGCAAATATGTTAGTAATTTACTTCATATTAAAGAGTCCATGTTCGTGCATTACGAAATAATTATATAAGTTATGTTATATTCCTTTCTGAAAAAAGACCTTTCATATAGAATATCGGACGTATGTATAATCTAACTAATAAAACCTGCTCGAACTCTATCACATGACCTAAATGTATTTTTTTTTTTCATTTTTCGCAAGAACTTTATTTTCTCGTAAATTCGCGAGACTGTCTGATCGCAAAATTCCATTCTCGCGTATATGTATTTTGATTATGAAAGAATACTTACAACAATAATCAGATTTCGAGAATATTCTATTGTGAAGTACTCAGTACACTGAACGAATCAAAGCATAAAACACACAATACCAGAGAGCTCGAGATAACGATGTTGAAATATTGTTTCAACCTAGTATATAGTTAAACAACGTAATTCGATTTAATGATAAAACTCTACACAGATTGGACAAAAAGTGGAATTTTGTATATAAAGGATCTGGTCGACGAAAATGGAAATTTCCATGACATTTTTTTTATGATTATTTACACACTGAATTGTCGACGGATTTTTCCGTCATTTCCCGATCAAGGGAGCACACGGCGGGTGTGACCGGTCAGCAGGGGATGCTCACTCCTCCATGGCACCTGATCCCACCTCTGATGTTTGGAGGTCAGTGTTTGCTCTGCTCCTATTTTGAATTGTTTAATGGACTTTTGAGCTTGAATACTGTTCGTTATCTCCATATATTTCATTGTAAACAAGTCTAATTTTTATTTCTAAAAACAGTTCTTTTAAAGAAAGTTATGATGCCTATACAAAAACCTCATGATGCTCCAAAAGGCGTTTTTATAAACATAAAAAATCAAAGTAAATTTTGCTTTTTAAAAAAATGAGATAACCGATAAATTTTATAATTTGCAAATCATATATGACATTTTTGCAAATAAAAAAAATTAAAAAAAATAAAAAAAAAAATTAATTTTTTTTTTGTAAAATCCTACTCTGAGAAATTTTGATCAAAAAGCTGTGATATCTATTTTAAGGAAAAGAAAACAGATATTTATCGATCAAAAATAACTAAAATCAAACATTACCAATTAGCAGAATTTGATTAAAAGGTCTTGCAAAATCTACTTTATAATAACAAATCCGTTAACAAATAGAGTAAGATGTATCAAACCAATGTCCATTTTGTCAAATACTCGAAGATACAAAGATTTAACTTTTTAATGTGCAACTGATTTGTACGGAAGCCAATTTAGGACCTATCAATAAATATTTTTGAATTCGATATAACGAATTGTTGAATTTTGTTATAACGAATTTAATTCGTTATAACAATTTCTTTGGATTCCTTATAACGAATTCAATCTGTTATAACAAATTTGTTTAATTTGTTATAACGATTTCAATATGTTATAACAAATTTGTTGAATTCGTTATAACGAATTCAAAGAAATTGTTATAACGAATTAAATTCGTTATAACAAATTTGACAATATTCGTTATATCGAATTCAAAAATATTTTTTGATAGGTCCTAAATGGGCTTCCGTAGATTTGGACTAATTTAGACATTTTTTTGGAATTATATATAACATGGGGAAATATAGTACTAGTATTAGGACTTTTCTATGAAGAAAAAATTTCGAGGATCTACACAGAAACGAGGAGTGTCATACTTTTTCCTAATCAGGCCTCACCTCCAGATGAGGGCTCGATGACTCCATTTTCAGCACATCATTCACATGATTATATGAAATAAAATAATATTGATGGCATGGTTTAATCGCGTGTGTTGGAATGGATGCCATGTATGTATTTATACTGTAGATCACCAAGTCATTATTACACCTTATATTTATTTTAAAAAGTTACACATATATTGATTATATATAAGCGATACAAAGTTTTCACAAAATCTTTTTTAAGCCGATTTATACTTACAACAAGGAAAGAAGAGTATTTTTTTAATCTTCAATTCTTTATTTGCAAACATACAACAGAGAATGGGGTAAAATACCCTAGGATATTTGCCAGTACAGTGTACTTTTCTTAATTTCTGTCATTTGTCACTTTACAGAAACTACATATCATATATGTTCTTCGCAGAGTTTACACTGACAAGAGGTCATCCTCCACAATATTGTTATAGATAAGTGTAAGTGTGCGGATATCCTTGCTTTTATTGTACTTGTACTAAGTGATAGATGCAAGTGTTCGGACATCACTTAATACTAACAGAATGTGGCGTAATCCCTACTCTTGACTTGGTATATTTACATTGACAAGTGTGTGGACATCCCTTCTTGTCAATGCTCAAGATCAAGTGTTCATACTTCCCTGTTCTAATCTTGTGTAGCGTGCTGGACTTTTCGGACCCAATCTATTCATAGTACACACATTGATTGAATAAGGAGTGCGCATTGTGCAGAGCGTGCCTATCTGTTTCTACCGGGGTACGAGCCAAAGGGAGTTCTCAGACTGTGACCTCCCTTGCTGGTGACAAAACACTCTAACTCCAAATCACTTTAGAATATTCCGTCTTAACTAGACCCGGGACTTCAACTAGTCTTAACTCAAAAAAACATTCATTTATAAATTCAAAGTGAATATTTATTATAAACTGGCAATTGAAATATCTATTTAACAACATGAGAGGAGAACAATTTAGAATAATATATCAAACTGTATGTGTTTTCAATAATAATAATAAGTATAGAAGTTTTGGACATACGTATGTTAGTTTTAGTTTGATACTGATTTGCATCACAGTTGAAGAAAAAAAAAACCAAGCCCGTTTCAAAATACATGTAAATGTTTGTTTTATTAAGCTTGATAGAGAATCCCCTTTCTTAAAAGAAATACATTTTACATTTTTGTACAATTTTAGCTACATCATTTGATAAAATATCAAGGCATTTTTACAATCAAAACATAATAAGGACGCAAAATGTAATAAACTTGGATTATTATATTTTACGTTATTACATTTTGCGTCGAGGCTAAAATAGATGAAATAACGCATATAATGTACAAATAGTGTTTTGGATTATTACATTTCGCGTTATAATATTTTACATCGAGCTTGACGTGAAATGCAATAAGGCAAAATGTTATAATAAACTCTTAGGATTGTTACATTTTTCGGTATTACATTTTGCGTCTGGATTTACGCAAAATGAAATGATATTTTTCATGGACTTAATATCAAAATATAGATACAAAAGATCATGACTGTTTAAAATTAAATTTCCCGATAATTCAAAAATATACAATTATGTATCAAAATATTTGAGGCGTGATTACAAGAACATCACAAGAAAACTTTCAAAAGTCCGAAAATATTATTAGTACTCTGTGAAATCAGAAATCAACTCATAAGGATTTTGACATCTTTGGATCAAGATCAATGCAAAACGTTTATCGATGTAATGTGTGAATATTTTGGACAGATCTTCAAATTCGCATTAAGAAAACTTTATTATTTGCAATATATTCCCCACTTTCTACCAACAAAAAAAAAAAAAAATATTTGTGGAGATAAAAAGTGATTGGTACATTTTGCGCTATTACATGCATTCTGCGTTAACTGTAACGCTAAATTTAATAACTCATAAATGTAACAATCCAAAAGTGTTTTATTTTATATATATATATATATATATATATATATATATATATATATATATATATATATATATATATATATATATATATATATATATATATATATATATATATATATATATATATATATCCAAAAAATGAAAAGAAATATCAGTGTCCGGTAATTAATATGAAAATTAAAAATAACAAGGCAACAATGTTAGTAAAACGTAAGCGCTTTCATTATACTTCTTCAGACGTTTTACAATTCAAAACAATTCAAACATGTGACGTTATAACGCTACCTGATGATAACGTCAACAACAATGCAAGGACGTCACAATGCTAATAGAGGAAACAATTATAGAGTCTACGTAAAATTACTTTGTTCATTAATAGCGTAATAAATAATAAAGTCATGAAACAGTCTATATTAAACTATTTAAGGACGGTTTAAAAATCTTGATGAAATGTTTTTCTTTTTCCCGTCTTTCTAAAAGATTTTCTGTTTTGAGTTTATAAAAGGGATAAACTGAGAATTGTCCCTGTCCACAAACAGCAAGATGTTCACTGAGTTTTATTTTTCTGTACTCGGGTTGGTTGATATGTTGTCTATGTATGCGTATACGAGTGCGTAGTGTGGTCCCCGTTTCTCCTATGTATAATTGTCCGCATCCAGTGCATGTTATACAATAAATAACGTTTTTAGATGCACAGGTCATATCTGCATTGATAGTAAATTCTTTATTTCCGAGTGTAAAAGTACTTCCCTCTTTAATATACTGGCAGGTTCCACAACGTGAATCAGAGCATTTATTGACCACATACAAATTCCGTTGGTGAAATGTAGATTTACACAATATTCTTCGGAGGTTTTTAGGTTGTCTTTTACTGTTGATGAATTTATATTTTTCCAGTACTTTGGACATTTTCTCATCCGTCTGTAGAATGTTGTTGAGGTGACGCACTGTAGAGGTTATATTCCTGTTCTTTGGATTGTATGTAGTTACAAGCGGTAATATTGCAGAATCTGATGTGTCACTTTTTGAAGAATTAATAAGTTTATCTCTGTCGATTTCTAGAGCCTTTCTGATTCCGTCCTCAATGATTCCAAGAAGATAGCATTGTTCAAGCAGATATTTTTTTAATTCATTCAAACCGTCCTTAAATAGTTTAATATAGACTGTTACATGACTTTATTATTTATTACGCTATTAATGAACAAAGTAATTTTACTTAGACTCTATAATTGTTTCCTCTATAAGCATTGTGACGTCATTGCATTGTTGTTGACGTTATCATCAGGTAGCGTTATAACGTCACATGTTTGAATTGTTTTGAATTGTAAAACGTCTGAAGAAGTATAATGAAAGCGCTTACGTTTTACTAACATTGTTGCCTTGTTATTTTTAATTTTCATATATATATATATATATATATATATATATATATATATATATATATATATATATATATATATATATATATATATATATATATATATATATATATTGTTTTTACTTTCTGCGTTAATCTCATCGTACAGGCAGAAAATGATAAACCTAATAGCAGTCGTTATATGATTTCCGGTAACTGTTATTACATGCAACATTGGAAAATAATTTTACATTGACTTTTAACACAGGTTCGTTATTTAATAAATGTTTTACACCAATATCTGAGATTCATGGAACATTGAAGTGTAAGAAATAAGAAAAAAAATCATCAAAAAATGATAACAAAATAACTTCATACCGTAACAGTAAATAATTCTGGGTAACAAAACAATCCACATTCCCCACAGGACAGCCATTTCTAAAGAGGAAGTAAAATGAAGATAGAAGTTATAAAAAATGATTTTCCTACAGAGGTCTGAAGGATGGCACTTAGACTAAAAATAACAGTTATCTTTTAAAGGTCTTATGAACTGACTTTTAAGGACACATGCTAAAAACATAAAGTTAGACCATAGATTGACCAGTACCAGTATATATATTTTTGGACTTATTTGTATTGTGGTTAATGCATATATAATTATAAAATCTCAAAAATTTTATGAAATCTTAGATTTACCAACACCCTTTTAAGGAAGAACCATACTCGGATTAATTTCTGAGGGAAATTTTTCAAACTTTAAACATTATTCAACTATCTCACATGAAACATATTCATGGGGGAGCCATTGTCATCGTATTAACTTTTTCAGCAGAGACACTTAAAGTTAAAGGACTCTGAGGTACAGACCAACCCGGCTGTGGCAAAATTTGCTTCAGATAAATAATATTAAGCTATGTTTAAAACAAAGAAAACAAGGAAAAGATACATTAATAAAAAATTATCTTTTATTCGTTGAAATTTTTTTTTTTTAAAAAAGTTATATGCACTACACTGATGATGTCATATACCATAGCTGTAAATTCCTGTATGTCATTTTTCATATTTACAAGTGTTTAATTTCAAACATTTGGGTAAACCTATGAGAAAAATCCAAATCGGGGAAATATATTAATATCTCTGTTTTCAAAGGGAAAAGGATTTATTTAAAAGTTCTGTGTGTTTTTACACCTAAATTACAGAAATTTATCCTCTTTGCACTAAGACTCATTATTTGAAAGAATGTCATTTTTAAGTATAGAAATTGAAAAAAAAAATGTATCTCTTTTCAAGTAATCAATTTTACATAAATTTATCTTTTTTTTACATAAAAATCAAGTCTTGTTTAAGACTTTCGCCGAAGAAAATTAAGCACTTCTAAACTTCTAAACAGATCGAAACTTCATTATTAAAGATGCATGCATCTCTGCACAATTTTAAAACACAAGGCCAGTTTTCTTCACCCATTTTTCAAAAACAGCCTTTTAAAATCATTTTGGTAAGAATATAACATTGAAATCTTAAAAAATAATTGGGAAAATATAGTTAATATTGGGGGGGAAGTAAACTGTGCAAGGTAGTTACGTACAATGTACATGTAAGATATTCGGGTTTACAATATCACGTCCAACGAGTATCAGAGTATGGCTTCACCTTAAATCAATACATTTCTCATTATCACTTTTGAGAGAATTTTTGAATGAAAAAAAAAAAATCGGTAAAACTTCTCCAGGTTACTCATATAATCAACAAAATATTAAGTTAATATTTCTATTGTCTGTAACATCTGTCCTTAAGGAGGGATTCCTGTCTGGTCTCTGACTAGATGAAATATTCAAAGTATATTTGCTTATAAGTCTTATATATTTAGATGTAAGGAATTTAAAAGATCATATTTTTCTTTCCTCATCATAATTGTAACTTTAAATAGAAATGGTAAACTGAGTTTGAAATCTAGCAGGGACTACATGTTTTTGGCGGAACTGCGGCGTATGAAAATATCACCTTTTCTGCTTCTCAGAATTACTATAGAACAATGAATTTAGTCAAACTTTTAAACAATCAAAGAAATTTTCAAATGTAGGTAAAAATAATAATAGTTAACTAAGTTTTAAAATATATCAAATAAATATGATTTTCCAAACAAACTACGATTTTATTTGCTTTTAAAAGCTTCCATTCCAAGTATAGATTTGATCAAAAAATCAATTAAAAAAGTTTTTTCTCTCTTAGTTAACAATCAAAACTTTTTGTTTGTTTGGTTGTTTTTTTTTTTTTTTTTTTTTTGTTTGTTTGTTTTTTTTATCATTTTGCATATTTATATAACTACTTTATCATATGTAAAAATAAGAAAAAATTAAATATATGACGCATATAAAAATAACTACATGTAATATATCCTAAAATTTTAAGAAAAAGAGGAAATTCGGATTAGCCAATATCCATTTTAGTAAATTATTTATGTCAATTTGGTAGTATCATCTAATAGGCCATATACGGTAATATCTTTTTATGCAAAAAGAAAAAAAAACATTTAATCCTTTGAAATAAAAATAGGCATCGCATGATTGGCAACAGTAATTTATTTTCTTAATTTCAAGGGAAAAGATAATGACCTTGACCTGACCTTGCTTCGAAAATAAAACGGTCAAATTTAATCTAATTGATACCATAACTTAGTGATAATCTCTTCTTGAATCTATTAAAAAAAATCATTAATTTTTAAATACAAGAAAAATAAGAAGAATCCCTCCTTAACAATAGCATTTTGCCTTTTGAAAGATTAAAAAAAATGTCAAATCAGGTGGATGTTGTAGAATTTGAATTTTTTGTCCTCGCTCCACGGAGTTATAGAATTGAAAGCTTGTACATGTATTTCTTTATACGCTTTTCGTTCTTCACATATACTTTCCCATGGATGAAAATTCACCTTTTTTTCATTTAAATGTTTAAAACAATGATGCAATCAGTACATGACGCATGAATTGAACTTGTCTATTAAGGCTGAAAGTCTTAAACTTAAGACCGTAACTAGAAACGTGCTAAGATTTGACAATCTTAGCAAAACTTAGGCGGCCGGAAGAGTTGACTTAAGTATGTCTTAACTTTCTAAAACATCTATTTAGAACTATTTAAGGTTGAATTTCTATGTAAAAACATTCCTCTATTTATGTATATGCATTAAAAAATAATTTTCTATATTTAATATACTGATATAAGAATTTCAGTTTTTCGTGGGGGGGGGGGGGGGGTATTCATCACTGATTCCAATATCACCCTCTAAATGACATATACATGTAAATGCAAAATATTATTTTTGGGATACGTTTGAAATATTAGTGTGACCTATGTTTATGACACTGATCATTATAAGTAAATTGTATACAGTAATCAGGGGGTCGTAACATAAAGGGTACTTAAGTCTAAGACCATGCTTAAGTAGGACTTAAATACAGTCTTAAACTTAAGACCGTAACTAGAAACGTGCTAAGATTTGACAATCTTAGCAAAACTTAGGCGGCCGGTAGAGGTGACTTAAGTATGTCTTAACTTTCTTAAACATATATTTAGAACTATTTAACGTTGACTTTCTATGTTAAAATATTCCTCAATTTATATTATGCATTAAAAAATAATTTTCTATATTTAATATACTGGTATAAGAATTATAGTTTTTCGTCGGGTGGGGGGTGGGGGGTATTCATCACTGATTGCAATATCACTCTCTAAATGACATATACATCTAAATGCAAAATATTATTTTGGGGGTACGTTTGAAATATTAGTGGGACCTAGGTTATAAACACTAATCTTTATAAGTATATTGTATAATTTTAATCATAAAAGTATAAAAGTAATTTGTATACAACAATCATGGATTTGTTTGTTCACTTTGAAAAATGAGATGAAATGATTTTAAAAATTGTTGGTGAATTAAATGATGATGACTAGAAAACAAATAAAGATTTTCTGTAAATTAGATTGAATGTAGAACGCAACAAGCGAGGATTCAGACAGGGTTCACTACCGTTCACTAACGTTCCAGAGAGAGAGAGAGAGAGAGAGAGAGAGAGAGAGAGAGAGAGAGAGAGAAAGAGAGAGAGAGAGATTGTTGATAAGTTGGAGATATACGAAAAATTATTTTCTTAAAACAATTCTTTAATTTCCATCCTTCATTAAATTGTAAATAAGTATATCATAAAACGTCTGCAGTTTTTGCTTACTGATATGGAGAAAAAAAATTCAAAATGTCCCTATTGTTTTGCACTTTTTTTTTTTTTATTAGAGTTTCAATTTCAAGTACATAGACGTTCGGTTCTCGTGCCATGTCTGCGAGAATGACAATTTGAAAGCAAGTGAACATTTGTCAAACGAAAGAATAACAACAAACGGTAAACTGAAACATCGCAGTTTCGAGTGATAAACAATATTCACGCATTTACAATGAACCACTAGTGCCACTTTGTGACCGTGCAATATTTGTTTTCAAATACATTGTATTTCGAATAATTTAAACAGAATTAACTTTAATTAAATACGAAATTAATCTAACCTAACTAAATCCGATAGGTAAGGACGTCAGCATTAATATATATGTGATTAAAAACGTAACTAAATCATTTTTACAAATATATATATACAATGTAAATGAATTGAAAAACTAGGATGATTCATAACAAATATCTTGAACATAAGTTTGACTTAGCTAAGACCTACCTAAGTCCGTTTTATGTTACGGTTTAAGACATACTTAAGTAGTACTTAGGCAGGTCTTAAGATTGCACCTAAAACATACTTACGACCCTACTTAAGTCAAAAAATTAACAAGCTTTATGTTACGACCCCCATGGCTTGATTTGTTCACTGTGAAAAAATGAGATGAAATGATTTTAAAAATTGTCGATGAATTAAAGGATGATGACTAGAAAACAAATAAAGATTTTCTGTAAATTAGATTGAATGTAGAACACAACAAACGAGTATTCAGACAGGGTTCACTACCGTTAAAGCTAGAGAGAGAGAGAGAGAGAATTGTTGATAAGTTGGAGATATACGAAAAAATTATTTTCTGAAAACAATTCTTTTCCATGCTTCATTAAATTGTAAATAAGTATATCATAAAACGTCTGCAGTCTCTGCTTGCTGATATGGGAGGAAAAAAATCAAAATGTCCCTATTTTTTTTTTATTAGAGTTTCAATTTCAAGTACACAGACGTTCGGTTATCGTGCCATGTCTGCGAGAATGACAATTTGAAAGCAAGTGAACATTTGTCAAACGAAAGAATAACAACAAACGGTAAACTGAAAACAACAGTCTCGAGTGATAAACAATATTCACCCATTTGCAAGGAACCATTAGCGCCACTTTGTGGCCGTGCAATATTTGTTTTCAAATACATTGTATTTCGAATAATTTAAACAGAATTAACTTTAATTAAATACGAAATCTAACATCTAACCTAGCTAAAACCGATAGGTAAGGACGTCAGCTTTAATATATATGTGATTAAAAACGTAACTAAATCATTTTTACAAATATATATATAAATAAATTGAAAAACTAGGATGATTCATAACAAATATTTTGAACATAAGTTTGACTTAGCAAAGACCTACCTAAGTCCGTTTTATGTTACGGTTTAAGACATACTTAAGTAGTACTTAGGCAGGTCTTAAGATTGCACCTAAACATATTTATGACAGTACTTATGTCAAAAACTTAGCAAGCTTTATGTTACGACCCCCTGGTGATTGAAATTTCATTAAAATGACGCATGAGTTTATGGAAAATGAATTCAAGCAATATATCTATTAATATTTCAGTCGCTCTTCTCTCTCTCTCTCTCTCTCTCTCTCTCTCTCTCTCTCTCTCTCTCTCTCTGCAAACACAATGGTTTTTTTAAGGAAAGAAAATCCTTTTTTGCTTGAATGTTGTATTTCATAATTGCGAGCTTAAGGTACGATTATGGCATTTTTAAAATTGTGCTGCGAACTGAAATGTTAGGACTGTTCGTAATCAACCTAATAAACCCGAATAAACTTTCCATGCAGTTCAGTTCAGTTTATTAAGGTCAAAAAACATACATCTCATAGACAATTTTTACAAACATATACATTTTAGTACATATAATGGTGAATAAACTTTTCAGATCATCGTTTTCTATGACTTTTGAGGAGGTAATCAATCGGATGTATGCAATAAAGCCAGTATTTTAAGGATAACAATTTAACAAGAGGATGATAACTCTTGAATGTCTAAATAATTTGCGATTCATATAAAGAATTATAAACTTCCCTATTTTGCTAATGTTAATGATAAGGGCTACTTCAAAAATCTGTAATAGAATTTTGTAAAACTGTTTGTACAGTCTTTATTATTGAAACACATGATCATCAATTTATCAATTTTCTTTTGAAGTCTATTTTTGCATTCTCAACAAATCCATACTTTCATATTTTTTGCATGGTTCTACTAACCACAAATTTCCACTTAATTGTCCGTGGTATAACACTCAGTCTCATGCTTGCACAGGTCTTCTTGAATGGGAGATATAAATTGATTAATTATTGTATCAATCAATGTATAAAGGGTAACCCTTTACCTAATTACCGACCCTAGCTGTCCTACCTGGAAAATTTTTTTAAAATCATTTAATCAAGAAACAAAGAACCATGCAACAAAGGGAGGTCAACATTACCGCTACATTGCGAAAAATTTCAACTCATTACCACTACATTTCGACGAAATTTCGGGTGATCATTACCGCTACATTTTATCAATAAGATTCTTGCCGATTACAAGACATTACCGCTACATATCCAATCAGCCAGCTATGCCACGGAATGTAAGTTCTATTCATTACGATTCATTATAAGAGATTTCCAGACAACAGTACGTCAGATGGCCTTCAAAGCTCTACCAATTATGTAAAGACTGTGTGTTTTATCCATGAACAATGCTCGGTTTTAAACGTTCTAAAATGTTTGATTAAATACAATTGATTTTAAATAAAAAAAAATTGGAAAAAAAAAACATCTTGCTCAAAGTCTTACTTTCACCTTTCCGTGGTGAAAAGGGGGAACAGGTCTTACGTATGTATGTTGTACTTTCAATCTAAGCCGCTGGCTAACGAAAGAGGCAATGTAGCGGTAATGTATACTTTTAAATGTAGCGGTAATGTAACCTTTTTTGAAAATGTAGCGCTAATGATACGCACCCGCGACAAACATTTTGTAACACGGTTGCCTCGGGCGCGCAAAACGCGCCCTCGTCAAGCCGTGTAACAACCCTTATCTATACTGTAATTTGGTCTGAAAGTGAGGAAAAAAAACTAAATCCATCAAAAATGTACTACTTTGAAGCAAATTAATTTGAGTCTAAGAAAATGAAAAACAAAAAGCTCTGAAGAAAGCATAAACCCGTGCACTTTCTTAGGAATGTAAAATCGGGACAAAATATTTCTGTTTACAACAGTTACATGTACGATGTTAATGATACAGGCCCGTAGAACGGGGGGGGGGGGGGGGAGGGGGGCGTCCCCCTCCCACTTTTTCCGCATAAAGTAGTTTGCTATAGTAAATTTTCCTTTAGATGCTTGTCCCCCCCCCCCTCTACTTTTTGTTGCTATTAGGTCGAGCACAGGCAAATTCCGGGATTTAGACTTTTTTTTTCTTTTGCTTGTCAGATTATTTTGGGAAGTTGACTCCCCCCACTTTTAGATCAGTTTTTATTTTTAATTTCTCAGATTGTTTTTTAAAGTTGCCCCAACCCCACTTTTTAAGCCGTTGCTACGGGCCTGTGATAAAATAAATGAACTTAATTCGATATTACAATTTTTTATAATATATATACAAAAATATGCTTTCATAATTATTTCCTAAACGTAAACCGTTTTATTAAATTAACATTAAATGTAAAATAACCATCATTCAAGATTAATAATCATGAATTTTCACATCTTCAGAAACCAATCATCAGTTTGCTTCCACCGACTGTGGATTTCTGACGATGGATATTTAAAAACAAACATTCTTTTTATCTTCATGGCAATTTTTGTAGAATTATTATTTGATTTTCATAGAGAGGATAAATGAAAACCTCTTAGATATTAATGTTAAATAATCTAGGGGAAATGCAATTAACACGGACAGTCGCCCGTGTGGCACAGTGGTTAGAACTTTCGTTCTAGAGTCGCTTACATTTGTTGGTTCGAATCCACTGTGGGACGTGGAGAGCAATCCTTCGGATGAGACGGAATAAATTGGAGTCCCAAGTCGCAGTACATTGTAGATGCTGACATGAAAGATATCTCTAACCCCTCCAGGGGTCTGTGCTTTCCCTGCTCTTATTTTTTTATGTTTTGGATTACGAGTTTGTTCATTGCTATCTTCATAATTTTTATAGGAGATTTTTCAGATTGCGGATTTATTATTACATATAACAGTCCTTCAAAGCAAACCTAATCTAGCTTTTAACCCTTATATCTAGGTCACATTTAAGCCGATGGGCGGGCGACCAAATTTTTCTCGTATCGTCGGCTGAAAAACATAATCGGTCGACAATCTTTTAGCTTCTTTGAACAGACTGCTACGGAGCATGTCACGTGACTGCCTTGATCACGTGATTGCGCATGGGCAGAACAATGGCAGATGTGCATTAAAATCGGAGAGGACTACTTTAAAAAATAATAAACACTGACTACTCATTTTATGTCTTTTAAGGAAGTTATCCAATTAGTTCGCGTACTGTTTGATCACCCCTCCTATATGTACCTCTGACCAGTTTGTATATAATACATATATGTTATTAATGAACCCCATGTAAAATAACCATCATTCAAGATTAATAATCATGATTTTTCACATCTTCGGAAACCAATCATCAGTTTGCTTCCACCGACCGTGGGTTTCTGACGATGGATATTTAAAAACAAACATTCTTCTTATCTTCATGGCAATTTTTGTAGAAATATTATTTGATTTTCATATAGAGGAGAAATGAAAACCTCTTAGATATTAATGTTATATAATCTAAGGGTCAATCAAAGCAAACCTAATCTAGCTTTAAACCCTTATACCTAGGTCACATTCAAGCCGATGGTCGGGCGACCAAATTTTTCTCGTATCGTCGGCTGAAAAACATAATCGGTCGACACTGGTATCGGGCGACATGGAGCAGTCACATTAATTCCTAGGAACACCGATTATTTTCAAATATTAAATATTTCCAAGTTGGCCAATCGTCGCCCGATCATCGTTCGCTAAGCCGCAGTTTGGTTTTCAACGTCGGCCGACATTTATGAAAACCCAATTCTTACATTTAAATGTCGACCGACCGATGACCGACTTAACGAACTGTCTGCCGATGATCGGACGACGATGGAAGGTTGGTCGACGGACTATTCACCGACTGCTTTAATTGCAGGAATCGGCCACCAACGCAGAAAAAATTATAACCAACAGGCACAAAATTGGTCGGCCGACGAAAAAAGAGGAAGATGAACTGCCGACCGTCGCCCGAAATATCCTATTTTTGCCTCGAAAACCGTCGGCCGTTGGTCGTTTTTGGAAACGTGACTGGGGTTTTAGACTAAAATATTTCTAGAAATGTACCTCACTGAGTTCGTAAGGATAAAATTAGATAAATCGTAAGGCGTATTAAAGACGCTTAAAGCGTAAGCCTTACGCCAAAATCGTAAGGGTTGGCAGCTGTGAATACCTTAATTATCAACAATTCATGCAATGCAGTGTTTGCCAATTTAAAACAAGAGGCCCATGGACCACTACGCTCACCTGAGTATCTATGTCCCTTCTGTTCTTTATCAGCAGATTTTTTCCTTATACATAATTATTCTTATGTAAAATTAAGATAAAATATTGTGCCCCCACCCTACCTCCGCTGTCATGATTTGAACAGACTTGAATCTGAGGATGTTTCCATATAAATATGACTATTCATGGCTTTGCTGTTCTAAAGAAGAAGACTTTTAAAGATTTTTCCCAAATATTCTTATGTAAAACTTTGCCCATTGTGGCTCCATCCTATCCCCGGGGGTCTTGATTTGAACAAACTAGAATCTACACTACCTGAAGATGCTTCAATATAAATATATCTATAAATATATATCATAGCTTTGCTGTTCTTGAGAAAAAGACTTTTGAAGATTTTTCCTATGCATTCATACGTATAACTTTGGTTGCCCACGGAGGCCCAATTCTACACCATGGGGTCTTGATTAGAACACTTAAATCTATATTACCTGAGGATACTTCTATATAAATATGACTAATCATGGCTTTGCTGTTCAATAGATTTTTCCTATATATTCCTATTTAATAGCGATTCTCTGTAACCACTTAAACTTCTTTGCCACGCATGGTCACCGATTTTGACGAAACTTTGCCCATTATTACAACTTGACACCAGAAACATATTGCAAATAAAATTTCGTTGCTATGTGTCTTGGTTGCCATGGTAGCAGCCAGAAAAGTTGGAAAAATTGAGATTTTCAGCTACTTTGAATCTTTATTAAGCCTTAATAAAGACTAAGAAAAACAAACAAACCATTCTCACAAAAACCTGACAACTTGTTGCCATTTATGCTATAAAGAAACTATTTAGAATTTTATCTCTAGGTAAGTGGTAACCATGGATACATTTGGAATACATTTTAGATGCTGAAAAATGCAGAAAACCGCTCAATATTCACTAATGATAGGTGTTAAATGATCAAACTCAATCAACAACTTAAGAAAAACAATAAAAATATTTAACCTTAAGTAATTAGGTATTGGCAATATTATTCAAAAGATAACTTTCGTGGTTGCCATGGTAACACAGTGTTACCATGCAAAATATGTTGATAAGATTGGGTTAATGCTACTATCTTCAGGAAAAACAATAATATTCATGACTGGCACACATACATCCTTAGGACCTTGCAACACCGACAACATAAGAAAAATTGGGATTAATTGTTACTTTGTAGTGTAACCTGGAAACAATGTACCAGTTGTTTAAAGTGATATTTTTTGCTGCCTTAGGAATTTACTTACCTTTTATTCAAGAAACATATTATTTGACTCACCTTGAATAGTACTTATCTGGTAGAACAAAAGTTGAATATCATTTTAGGAATGACTCTAATTCTTGGCCAAATTATTCGAGGAATGACTCGAGGGCCAAATTATTCGAGGAATGACTCTAATTCTTGGCTAAATTATTCGAGTATAACCTGGTTTGGGTCAGTTTATGCTTTATAATCCGCGAAGCGGATTATAAAACAGCGTAAACTGACCGAAACCAGGTTATACTCGAATAATTTAGCCAAGAATTAGAGTCATTCCTTATAATTTAATTTTAAAATCATGAAATAACTAAGGGTGCAAAATTTCGTTGCTTTTTATTAGTTCAAATTTGCCGCTCAATCATACAACCGTAGTAACGGAAGTAACGGAAGTGATGGGAAGCGAGGGGAGGTAAAAACTGATGCATAGGCCTAGCGGCAGCCTTGTTGTTTGTTTACACGTGGTAAGATCGAATTATTGTTAAGTTAAAGGTACATTTATTAAATCTGGAATTTTCCATGAATCCCGAGGACTGGAAATGAGAGGATTGTATGGATACAGATGATTCAGCTGGTTGTCGGGGGGGGGGGGGGGGGTCCCCATACCAAACCAGGTTATACAGAAATAATTTGTGTTCCTTTTTGGATATTAACCAATCAGAGGCTAGAATACAAACAAAATTAAATTATATATTGATAACTTTTGTTGAAAAATACAACATTGTTGCTATGGTAACCAAGTAGGGAAAATGTTCGATTTTGTTAATTATATATCAATATTAAACCCTATGTGCCAGATTTTTGCATCCAGTTAGAAACTGGGTGGCAGTCAAAATTGAAAGTCAGGTTAGTTGTTCATAATTATCAATCATAAAAGTTTTGGGAATCTGCATACAAGGGTACGTATCCAAGGAAACAGAATATTTTTCAGATTTTTATGCATATTTTTTTCGGCTTATTTCCATAGCAACGCTCTATTTAAAGAATTGGATTTGAATTTTTTGAAATGTGAAAATTAGAGTCACACGAACGTCTTTTAAAATTGATCATTAGTTATATAAAAATATGCTTTTTAAAAAGAAAGGATTAGATTTAAACACCAAGAGAGTAAATTTTAAATCCCTTCTTGGTATTAAAACCATGGCAACCATTGCCAATTACCTATAAGAAATATCACATTTCTTCCTTGGTATATGTTACAAGGATCTTTTGTCTATTATTTGCTTGCATTTCAACCTATAATTTCTTTTTTATTCTCAAATGTATGATTTTATGAAATTAAATGAGCAAATTTATTACTTTTAAATACTTTGTTTCCATAGTAACGTATGTAAAAGCTGATTTACCAAACATGTTTATCATGCATTTAAAACATCAGGCCTTCAACTTTCAGAAACAATCATTGCCACTTGTTTGCTTTGCTGCAAACGTTAACTATGGGACTCTGAACATGTTGAAAAATGCCATTTTTCGAAATCTAGGACATGTTGCCATGGTAACCATGACACATAGCAACCAATTTCTGCCTGATTTGCGTTTACGGTATCGAAGACTTTTATGATAGAGAGTTTGGAGAAATTCTGAGACTATGCGTGCCACAGCTCCTATATAAAATTTCAAGTCGTTACAGAGAATGGCTCTTAAAATCTGATCGCCCATCATGGCCCCCTCCCTACCCCGGAGAGTCATTAGGGAAACTTGAAAGTACAATACCTGGGGATGCTTCCATATGATTATGACTAAACATAACATTGTTGTTCTTGAGAAGAAGAATTTTAAAGATTTTCTTTATGTATTCCTATGTAAAACTTTGATCGCCCATAGTGGCCCCATCCTACCCCAGGAGGTCGTGATTTGAACAAATACCTGAGGATGCTTCCGTATAAATACATGTATCATTAATCATGACATTACTGTTCTTGAGAAGAATTTTAAAGATTTTTCCTATGTATTCCTATGCAAAAATTTGATCGCCCATAGTGGCCCAACCCTACCCCCGGGGGTCATTATTTGAACAAAATTGAATCTACACTACCCCAGAAAGCTTTCAAATAAGTTTCAAATTTTCTGGCCCAGTAGTTCTTGAGAAGAAGATTTTAAATTATCCCGTCCAATTTTCATCATTTCTTATATTAATTACCTCCCCTTGGAAGAGGGTGTGGCCCTTAATTTGGAAAAAAAACTTGAATCCCCCTTACCCAAAGATACTCTGAGCCAAGTTTGGTTGAAATAGGCCCAGCCAGTGGTTCTGGAGAAGAAGATGAAAATGTGACAAGTTTACAACAGACAACAGACAAATTTCGATCAGAAAGCCTTCGGCTCAGGTGAGCTAAACAAAGTAACAGTTGTTTGACTTGGAATTGAATTGCCTATTTCCCAGTTTCATCCAAATCTGATCAATATTGTTAGCATATTTTGTTACATGTAAGGACATACGTTTGACAGACAGCATTGCACAAGAATTTCTGGTCTAACTACAGTTGAGAATAGTTGAGTTAAAAACAGATTTAATGCAAGATTTAGACAGTTTATTTTCAAACTAACCATATCTTGGTAGTCATTTGAACAGTTCAGAAGATTGTACAGATATCATATAAATCCTGCAGCAAAACACATTTCAATGAGAGGTTTGGTACACAAATATTAATTAATATGCAGATCTCTAAACGATATGTCGTAATCTGACCATCTAGGAAAGAAACATGACTGTATTCCGTTTTGATCATCTAGATTTCACTATCTTACAAAGTTGTAGAACCTTCATAGGAACAAAATTAAGAAAAAAACTTATCCTTTCTGGAATTTACAGCCAGTTTTGGACATGAAGAACTTGATCAGTCAGAATTGCATCTGCTCTGTATTTCAAAGCATATAAATGTACTGCCACAATATTAGACTCTGTAAAGCATTCATATTCTTATGGCCAGCATGAATTATGTTCAGTGTGAATATTCAAAACACTTTTTTTCTTCGTTTCCACAATAAACCATTTGTACAGCAAACAAATTTAACTTCTGTAATAACACAATAATAATAAATAACACAATTTTATATTTATGTTGATAAAGTATGTGAACTTCATCTTGTCTAAATCCTCGACAACTAATGCTAAATTTGCATTAGCCTTTCATCGCAAGGGAAATGCCCAAGGAAATATTTTGTCACTGTGGATCTGTGACCTTGAAATTTGCCCTAATACACTTGAACTTTGGTATCTTGAACAATGAAATCTCAAATACTAGTACCATGGATACATCGCAGTAATTTGGAAGTCCCAACCACTTAATATTATTTCTTTTACCTTTGTTATTTCAAATCCTCAGATATCTTGAAGGTTTTTCTAGTTTGATATAACAAAGTTTGTCTGTAATTCTGACTCAAATCCATAATGATTATTGACCATGAGCAAAATATATGCATTGAAATGAAACTGGTCTGGACAGGAATGTCATAATCCTTAATGAGGGAGATGTTGAGTTTCATGGTAAAGGGGATTTTCTTCTGAGAAACTGTATAAAATACAGGGAAAAAAGAACTAGAAAAAGTCGTCTATCAAGTCATCAAATCGTAAAAAAAATTCTCCAATTCAGTGCATGTGCATAAAAAATGATATTTTTTGTATTTTCTTTTTGTTTGTTTGTGTTTTTTTTTTTTTATATTTAGAAAATAATTTGGAAATTCCAAAGATTTCCATGAACTTGCATTTGAGAAAAAAGAGATCACAGTTATTGGTCAAAATGCACAATAATTTTACAATGTAGCCCTTTATTATTTAATAAAATTTCAACGGGTCAACTTCAAAACATCAGATGCATGGGTTCAATTTATAAAATCATTTCCACAAAGATTGATATGTCTGCGATAATTTCATGACAACATTTAAACAGTTGCACAAAGCATGGACTCTGGGAATTATAAAAGGCTAAACTACCTGGAAGCACATGAAAATTTGCTTGAGCAGCAAATCTACTAGAAAATAAATCATCTCACTCACACCTAGATACATAAACAGGTAATACGTAACATTATACTATACTTCATGGAAGCTATAATTACATACTTTAATGCCTTTACTCTCTGTGGCCACAACGTGTATCCTATACTAATTTATATACATGTACAAGGCAAGACCTTTGAACCAGAAAAAGGACAAATAGGTCAAAGGTCACATAAGATGCAATGTGGTCTATGAAGGTTTAACCCAGATATTAAGGGTAAGTATGTTTATTATAGACAAAACATTGGTAAATGTAAATATAACAAGCTTTATCTTAGAAGTTGGAGGGGCTTAGAACAAAATAAATAATCTATAATGATAAAAAAATATACTTCCTGTAACGTACATGTACTTCAAGATATCAACAATTCAAATGAGATCTATAAAAACAAGTGCAAAACAAGGTGTGACACTTCTATATGTTATCAATGCAGATAAAAATAAGTTTCAGAATAAAGTTTTGGACAGATAAACACACACAATAATCAATATGCACTATTTTTGAGGCTTATGGTCACAAAAAATGAAAATACTTTAAATAAAACAAATTGTTCTAATATCAGCTCTTGAGAACTTAAAACACACCATCTAAGAAAATGGCCAATTTTTTTGGCAGTTAAAAAAATTCTGGAATGAAGTAATTAATCACAGACATCATGGAATGAACAGAATTTCACCAAACTTGGCACTTAGTTTGTGGATTCATGGGAGAGTTTGGAGGACAGTTAAAAGCTCGAGCAAAATCACCTGAATTGGAAACCACTCCTATTGTCCTGCAAAATAAGCAAGTCTTTAAATTAAATATTAATACCGGTATATTTTCATGAACTTTATTTCCAAAAAATTCAGACAAAAGTTTTGAAATTAAGTTTATGAAACAGAAATTAAGCTTGATATCATGCTAAAAGATTTTGGGTTCTCTATTATCAAAACATTGTTAATAATGATAAATGACTACATTAATTATCAGGACATTTCTGACCTAAATTTTCCTATAGTGTGAGGATCAGTCAGTATGGCTTGCTTTAGGTACTGAGGTGTGTAGTAAGAACACCAAAGCTACAAACAAACAAGCATTAATAAAAAATAGTTATATACGAGGGGTTATCAAAAAGTTCGTGGACTAGCGCCATAAAATTAAAACCGCTTTAGGTACATCAATGAATTTTAATACATTTAGTTAGCATCATCTTTTCTATCGATAGAATAAACCATAAATCACAATTTTCATTTTTTAATAAATTGTTATTGTTTTTGTAAGCAATGGTATGTCCAAGCGGCGCAACCTCAAATATTACATTTTTCTACCTGAGTGTAACTGCGAAAAACTCTTTTGATATGAGCATTTGTCATCAAAAAAACCGGTTAATCCAGGCATGTGGTATAACACAATTCTTCCGTAAAATTTGCAATTTTTACCCCATTCTGTAAATTCTATGAAATTTTATCGTAAATTTGTATGGAGTGTACAAACAATTAAGGGATCAAAAATGACGTCAAAAAGGGGGAGGGGTTTCTGTTTCTAACATTCTTCAAAGTTTCGCACCTGGAAAAACTGTTATAGACCTAGGGAATGTTTAAATGGGCTACAGAAAAATAAAACACATCCAGAGTACTCGTTTTAAATAGCCAAAAAGATTAAGAGAGATGAAAGATGCACAGTTAAAGTCAGTTTGTAGTGAGGGTGTCAAAAATCAGTCACGTCGAAAAGTGACGTTGATCATGTGTGGTAGAAATTGAACTCCATCAAGCTAAGTATTCTGGTATAATCAAGTGGGGATCTTTCCTTATGTATAGATACATTTACAATATTATATGCATTGAAAGCAGCTGTTCATGACATTGTAAAGTCACATAAACAAGATGGACTTAAGTCCTTACTTAACTCCAGGTAATCACATCAAGATAAGTGAATAAGGTAGACGGAGCGGACATTGAGAAACAATGACGTTGTCGGACGTCATGAAACTAAACGGCGACAGCGCCGGTTGATCATATAATGTCTTTTTTATTTTTGAATAATTTGGCAAATTATCAAGGTATCAAGTTAAAATTTTCAACATTTCTTAAACTTTTGTTGATTTATGTTTTTCATAAATTTTGTAAGCACAGACTACATAGAATTAACTTTATCGCATCAGTCCACGAACTTTTTGATAACCCCTCGTACTATATAATTCTTGAAGATACAGTTAAACTTTGGAATCTCGAAAAAAACTGATATCTTGAATACTATGATAGGTCAAAGTGATTTGAAAATCTTTAAGTATTTTACCCTGGATATCTCGAATCCTTGGATATCATTTTTGTCATATCCTTTTTTGCTTTAATGAGTTCAAGATAACAAGGTTTGACAGTACAAAGTTTTGCATAAATGTTGTAGATTACAGCATGACCCCTACCTGACCAAAGCCAACAAAAAACAGCTGTTCTGGAGTGAGACCAAGCCCTGGAAGATCTGTGACCTCTGTCGACCTATGTGACTTTTCCCAGAATTTATATGCTGCATAGGCCATCTTCAGTCCTCCATTATCCGCAATATTCTCCCCCAAAACTCGCTCTCCCTTCAACTACAGGACAAGACAGTGACATATATACTTGAATTTTTTTTACGTTGTATGTTAAAATGAGTCAAAGATTTCAACTACAAATTCAGCTCTCAACTTCATCATCTCAGACATTGAGATATCTGAGAGATTTTAATGGTCAAATCATAATATAAATATTGAAGTCTGACTGTATATATATCCCTGATATGAAGATCTTGATATCCTTATAATATCTCAAACACTGAGGTTTCAAATTCATCGCATTTTCATGTTGAGAAGCTTTTACTGAACTGCATTGTAAACACTTCAGACATATAGCTCACTTACATGAGTATTCTCAGCAGTGTAGGCAGAGTATTGTTTGACCATACAGGATGTCTCTTTCTGGAAGCTCAATGCTGATTGGTTGGACCACCAGTTATTAAGATTACCATACTTATCATAATGGCGACCTGGAAAAAATCACAAAGTACTGAAAAGTACTGATACAAGTTGATTAGCATACTTATGTAAATGGCTAAATGCAGAAAAAAGTTCTTCAAAACTTGAAAAAAAAATTCTTGTGAATAATTTGATTTCAATTAAAAATTTACAAGGAGAAAAAAATCCTTCATTGAATATCCATGAATAAGTCAAAGAATTTAATTGATTTTTTTACCCTCATTGTCAAATCCATGAGTCATTTCATGGCCAATAATCATCCCAGCAGTCCCAAAATTGAAAGACCTAAAAAAGAAAAAAAATTAAAAATGCTTGAAAACATGTACTACTATGATAACATGATATAAAAAAAAAAACAATTCTACATTGATATATATCTTTTTTGACTTATTTTGGTTGTAAATGACACAAATATAAAATTTCTAAAATGGTAAGAAATACATGTAGTCCTACATTTCTATCATATTCAAAATCTTATCTTTCTGAAATCATCCTTATTCTTCTTTACAACTTTTTTTTCTCACTTTAAAGGCCATAAATATGCAATTATTTTTAATTATATCATTTTACTTATGAAAACATGAATTTAGTTATTAATTTTAAGATTCTTGAAAAAAAATTGTATTTATCATCTGTCCTTAAAAATTTTTGATAAAAATGTCATATGCTCACGTAGGAAATGTTGGTGTAAAGAAGGGCCGCTGCAGGATAGCAGCAGGGAAGACAATCTGGTTATAGGACTGTGAATAGTACGCATTGGTCTCGGCTGGAATCATGTGCCATCTGTAAAGATAGACAACTCTTACTTAACAAAGAGAGATAACTTATATAACAAAGAGAGGTAACTCTATATTAATTTGATTATACGACTGTGAACAGTACTCATTGATCTCAGTTGGAATCATGTGCCATCTGTAAAGACAACTTTTACTTAACATTGTTATGTTGAAGGGTGTTGTCAGTCCCAACCACTTTTTTTTAATGATTTTTACACTTGTTATCTCAAAATCCTTGGTTATCTAGAAGTTAAATTCTGGTCCCATTGAGTTCAAGATAACAAGGTTTGACTGTATGTATAAAGCATGAAATCTGTATGATAAATGAAAACAGGTTCAGAAATGCAGCTACACATGAATCATCTAAGACAGCCATGTATATACGTACTCTTCTCTGTCGGGTACAGTCCCTAACTTGTTAAAGTTCCTCACAACAGATTCTCTAAGACTGTTCAGATGACTCTGGAAAAATTTACCATCTTCTATTGTTACCTGTGAATAAAATGATTTTTTTCCTTGAAAATCATATGATTATGTACAAAATGAGAACATGTCCTTTTTTAACATACATTCATTTGACTTTTTTATGAAAAATAACAAATTCAGTTATCCCTTAATAAGTCAGACTCATTATCTAAAAGGAATAAGATAAACACTCGTTGATACCCAAACTTGCATAATAACATAACGGTAGCCTATAAGCAGGATAACTTGCAAAGTTATTTATAAATATTTTAGTGTTCTCCCTTAAATCCAAAATTTAAGAAACCATGAGTAAACTATCATTGATGAATAAGGAAGTCAAATATATATATATCAAATATTTCTTTTTGCAGATTCAAACATCTACTCACATTTTCATAGTATTTGTCCAGTTTTGTTGTATCTAGAATCCAGTCTGGATATCCAATCATTTCTACAATCTTCTGGACTTTCTCCTTGGCAATCTGTCGCGTGTGTTCATCCATCCACGAGACCATTGGCAAATGACGGATAAAAGCCTCCTCAACTTCCTTCACAATAGTCAAAACCTATAAAAATAAGGAAAGGCATCTTGACGTAATTCACATCCAGTATCTTCTTATACCTGTTTAGTAAAACACGCTAACAGCGTCTTTGACCTCAGCTCATGGTCTGTCGTGGTCTGAGGCATCATGGGATTTCCTAACAGCACTACCAGCCAATCAGGTTCACCAACTAACAACCAAACCAGAAGTCTCTGATGAGACTGTAGCTCTACTGGTCTGTTTGTATAACAAAAGAAAAGTAGCACTTGGATTTGAAACATTGCAACATGCAACAATGAATAGAATTATGTATCTTAATGTAGTCTACTTCTGTGCCAAGTAATATTGAAATCAAATGAAAACTGTAGGAGGAGTAGCGTTTTGAAAGTATTTCACGGAAATTTCTATTTTTAGTAACCATGACAATACCATTCACCCAAATAAAAAAAAACAGAAATACATATTATGTATCGTAGTGTATTCTTACTGTGTGCCAAATTAGATTGAAATCAGACCAAAATTGTAGGAGGAGTAACGTTTAATGTGAATTTCACAAAAATTTCTATTTTAAGTAACCACGGCAACACTGTTCATCGAATTCAAAAACCAATGCTTAAATTATGTATCTTAGTAAAGTCTTCTTGTATGCCTATTTATATTAGAAGCAGACTAAAACTGTAGCAGGAGTAGTGTTTTAAAGGAATTTCAGAGAAATTTCTATTTTTAGTAACCATGGCAACACCGTCCATTGAATTCAAAAACCGATGCAATAAATTATGTATCTTAGTGTAGTCTACTTGTGTGCCAAGTTATATTGAAATCGGACCAAAACTGAAGGAGGAGTAGCGTTTTAAAGGAATTTCACAGAAATTTCTATTTTTAGTAACCATGGCAACACCGTCCATCAAAATCAAAAACCGATGCACTAAATTATGTATCTTAGTGTTGTCTACTTGTAAGCCAAGTTATATTGAAATCGGACCAAAACTGTAGGAGGAGTAGCGTTTTAAAGGAATTTCACAGAAATTTCTATTTTTAGTAACCATGGCAACACCGTCCATCAAAATCAAAAACCGATGCACTAAATTATGTATCTTAGTGTAGTCTACTTGTGTGCCAAGTTATATTGAAATCGGACCAAAACTGTAGGAGGAGTAGCGTTTTAAAGGAATTTCACAGAAATTTCTATTTTTAGTAACCATGGCAACACCGTCCATCAAAATCAAAAACCGATGCACTAAATTATGTATCTTAGTGTAGTCTACTTGTGTGCCAAGTTATATTGAAATCAGACTAAAACTGTAGGAAGAGTAGCGTTTTAAAGGAATTTCACAGAAATTTCTATTTTTAGTAACCATGGCAACACCGTCCATCGAAATCAAAAACCGATGCACTAAATTATGTATCTTAGTGTTGTCTACTTGTGTGCCAAGTTATATTGAAATCGGACCTAAACTGTAGGAAGAGTAGCGTTTTAAAGGAATTTCACAGAAATTTCTATTTTTAGTAACCATGGCAACACCGTCCATCAAAATCAAAAACCGATGCACTATATTATGTATCTTAGTGTAGTCTACTTGTGTGCCAAGTTATATTGAAATCGGACCAAAACTGTAGGAGGAGTAGCGTTTTAAAGGAATTTCACAGAAATTTCTATTTTTAGTAACCATGGCAACACTGTCCATCGAAATCAAAAACCGATGCACTTAATTATGTATCTTAGTGTAGTCTACTTGTGTGCCAAGTTATATTGAAATCGGACCAATACTGTAGGAGGAGTAGCGTTTTAAAGGAATTTCACAGAAATTTCTATTTTTAGTAACCATGGCAACACTGTCCATCAAAATCAAAAACCGATGCACTAAATTATGTATCTTAGTGTAGTCTACTTGTGTGCCAAGTTATATTGAAATCGGACCAAAACTGTAGGAGGAGTAGCGTTTTGAAAAATTGTTTACAGACAGACGGACAGACAGACAGACAGACAGACAGACGGACGGACGACGGACACCTTACTATCGCATAAGCTCTTCTGGTCTCTGACCAGTAGAGCTAAAAACTACTAAAAGTCTAGAGAATTTTAGCGTGCAATATCTTGACATTTTATTGAATGCCGAGTTTGCATTAGGTACATACGAGTATGTCCCGAAACATTCCGAATATGATTGTTCAATATTGATCACCCTGTTTTAAACAAAAAATATCATCTGGTCAACCTCCCTGGTCAACCTCCCGACAGCAATATTTATGAAGATAGTGGTAGCTAGGTAATATGTGTCTTTCCACACAAATTTGATGTTATTTTTCATAATTTAGTACCTATTAGTCTCAAAATCTCAATTAGCAAACCATAACGCTTAGTAGGGTCACTGGAATGAAGTAATATTGAACGCTTACAGGAAAGACAATGTCATAGCACAGTTTTGATTAGAATACTGATACTGGTAAATTCTCATTAATTTTGATCTATTTAATTGAAATAATTAAAATAAATCAATTGGAAATGTTTTAGCTTGTGCATTTGTATAGCCAACTCGTGCCAATATTCACGATTATAATTTGAAAAACCCCATAATATAAATGTCAACCTATAACTGAAGATTCACCTTGCAATTATAGTTACTTTCTTTTCAAAACTTCATGTAACTATTGTAACTTAAAGTAAACTTTAATATTTCTGTTTTTTAATTAAATTTTCATACCAAAAACATAGACTGCAGAACTATATAGTTTGAGGTCACAACTTTAAAAATTACTGCCCTTTACCTTAGATTTACTATCCTTGGCAAAATACTCCTGAACATAGAGGGCGCTAGAGGCAAACCCAAACGCAATGTTGACCTTGCTGATACATCGCTGCCAACGGGGATCAAGTCCCTTGATTCCACTCTCCACCTTACTCAAAAGGAGGCCAGCCTCCACAAACTCTGCGGGAAAATAGCCCACCTGGGAATTCAGGGCATTCCACACAATGTAGTTAGCTAGAGTCCTGGATGATTAAAAACATTGCTCATTGTTACACGTTGCAAAAATAATTTCCACAATATATATCTAAGTCTTAATATCTGACGTGTAATAATGGACACTGTTAAATGATACAATTCTGGCAAAATGAGAACGAAATGTAAAATATTATAAACTTAAACTATAAATAAATAAAAGAGGCCTATTACTGTCACAGTGATAATTAGCTTAACCAGTTTCCATTGTTTGAAATAACAGTGTGCCCGACTGCCTGGGACACACGAAGTTTGCCGGGGGCTTACAAATTTGCACATATAAACGCCTGGCTGGACTTGTTCAAATTTCCCATGAATTACAATTCATTAATTTGATTACTCTTTCTCAAATCAACTAATGGTAATTGGTAGCAATGTGTTACATTAGCAAAAAGATAGAATTCGTCAGCCTATAGATTCGAGATTAAAGTTTTGATGATTTGATCCCCAAATTCAAATTACTGCAAGAAACAAATTTATAAAAGACAATTATTTTCTCGGGTTAGTAGATTTTTGGCAGGGCTGACAACTTTCACTAGCAGTCGGCCCTGCATGTCTAGCTAAATTTATGGTGAGTTTCAAACACTGCTGTTACAGTAGTGATCTGTTATATTAGTATCACAGAAAACTCAATCTTAAGGATCGATGATACTCTGATAAGGGAGATAACTCTTAATTGGATGAATGTCTATTATTCCTTTATAAATTTGTCAAGTTTAAATGCCTTTTTGTCCAATTTTGCCCTGCCCGCTGTGCTAAAATTGGATGCATTTTACTTATTATAGAATATTTTTCTTTCAGAAAATCATGAACATTAGAGAAACATTTTATTTGAGGGAACAGAGGGTTTATGAACCTTAAGCTTACCTTCAATACAATTGCATAAAATTGAATGTCTTTGATATATAAGTAATACTCAGATCAAATAGTCCCAATAAAATCAACAGTAATAAGTTTAACTGTGATTAAATCAAACCCAATACATATAATGACAAGTTATACATGTAAGCATGAGGTTTAGAAGTGGTATACCTTTTAGGAGTTTTAGCTAGAACACCTCCCAGCTGCCGGAAGTACTTGGGGGTGTGTACCAGAACAGCTACATCCTCCAGCTCCCTCCCAAACAATGATTTCAGGTACTGGGTCAGTTTAATCTGAAAATCAATAATTATCAATTTGTAATTAATTCACCATATACAGTCAAACCTTGTTCCTTGAACTTGATGGGCCTGACAAAATATTTTGAGATATCTCAGAGGATTTGAGATATAGAAAGTAAAGTACTTAAGAAATTAGCATCTGGGACTACAAAATCACTTTGATATATCCATGGTATATAAGATATCAATGTTGGAGTTACCAAAGTTCAGCTGTATCTGTAAATATCTGATTAACCAATGGGAATAAAGGTTACTTAAAGAGGAACCAATGAAAAAAATTGTCAACATACAGATGAACCGATCAGAGTCTGGAATTCTGAGACTGTCATTTTATGATAAGTCTTGGTAGGATCTAGTAATTCTTCTTTTGGAACATGTATCTACAAAATACAATATCAAGTTCATGATCTCTTTTCATGAATGCTTACAATTAGTTCATTAAGAAGTACAAAGTTGTGATTCAATTAATGCAAATGCATTTTATTTAAAAAAACAAAAACAAAAACAAAAAACAAAAAAACATGCAATGCCATATGATATTTTGTTTGAGCTTCTGTCTCCCCAGAGATAGACTGATTTCCATTCAGAAAGAATATGGGGGGTGGTGGTTGTGGACACAAAAGGGTGGGGAGGGGGGAGAGGATGGTATCATTAATCATTAATCCACACTTACATGTAATAGCTCATTGTTTCACCTAACCAATTCTTGAAAAGTACAAATTCTAATTGTTTAAGAATTATCCTATACTGTATACTAGGTTATTTTCACCCCATGTCATTTTTGCCCCATCACACTTGCAAACAATTCTGCCCCACTTTTAATTCACCTAGATACAGTAGTGTTAAAAGAGACAACTCTTTTTTCATTTAAGTTTGCCAATTTGAAATTCGCCCACATGCAATAAAGATGAAAAGGGGCCAAAATAAATATAAGGGCAAATATTTTCTTGGATACAGGGAGCAGATTTTGTTACAATAAAGGATGTTACTACTTACACTAGCTAGTTGTGTCTCTAGACTGTAGATATCAGACATTCCTGTCCACACCGAGGAGTTATCTCCCCCTAGCAGGTGCCCTAATTTAGCACCAAATTCCAGGAACCCTGTCTTTATCTTCTGGTAACTGGAGTGGTTTGTAAAATATTCTTCTCTAGATGCTAGAGAAAGACCACTTTGTGTAAACTGAAAGAAAGAATATTTTGTCAATGCAAATCAATTTATATCAAAATAAAATCAAACTTAATCTTAACAATGTTTTCCCATGAAAAACAACTGCCAATACATGTAACTCTGTTGTGAACAACTTCCAGCTATAATCTCCTCTTAAGCGGAACATAAGCCTTCTCCCAGTGCATATTTCTCTCTTTCATGTACAAGCAGCTCTTTTTCAAATACTTTTGAATTATTTTAATTCAAAAGGGTCAATTTTTTTGTGGACTGTTTTAAATCAATTTGCTTCCTTGGGATACTTTCTTTTTATGGTGAATAAATGTTTCTTATGAAAAATTTAATTTGCACAATTATCAATATTTATCAATATTGTCAGTTTGTGGGTGAAGGCTGCTCTACATAAGTCGTAATTATGAGTTAATATGTAGTATGTAAGCAATACTAAGTCATATAATGAGAGGAACAAATCCATGAAACATGAAACATTGAACCATCTGGAAATATAATGATCCCACTGTATAGCCTTACCTCTATTATATATTGACTGCTATTCTTGTCATCAACTGCCACACCCATACTAAACAGGGCCTCAAATCCTTTAGCGTGATTAGTTGTTAGTGCTGTATGGAAGTCCCATGATGCCTCTGACCATGACAGACCATGAGCTGATGTCAGAGACCAGGAATGGAGGTCACGTATAAACTGAAAATAGAAATGATTGTAACTCACTATCTTGTGGAGAGTAAATGGAGTTTTAATCTGACTATACCGTAGAGAGTAAATGGAGATTAAAGTATAATCAGTAACTTACCACATGTAAAGTCCTACCTTACTCTATTGAGAGTAAACAGAGAAGTTTGATCAGTAAAATATCACTTGTAAAGTCTAACCTTACATTGAGGAGAGTGAATGGAGATCAAAGTTTACTCACTACATGTAACAATACCACATGTTAAGTCCTACCCCACTATACTAAAGAGAGGAAACAGATTAAGTAACATAAGTCTTGACATGTCCTACCTCTCTAATCATGCTAATGGCTCGAAATAAGATATAATTGATGGTTGGATTCTTCGGCCAGTAAATTTTAGATTTGGGCCAATGCCTTGTAGAAAGCATACATCCTCATGGCCAGTAACTATTTAATGCATTTCAAAATTCATTCACAGTCAGCCTACATTTAGTAACTGAGACAGGGTTGTGTGTCAAAGTTCTTGTCACATCTAAACAACTTCTTGCTAGGTTGTACTATGAAATGAAATCAAGTTCATCAAAAATTCTACTTCAATATATTGAGGAGAGTAGATGGAAATTAAAGTTTACTCGCTAACATCCTATATGTTAAGTCCTACCTCACTATTTTGAGGAGAGTAAACAAAGGCTAAAATTTTACACAGTAAAATACCACCTGTAAGGTGCCAATTCAGTCTATTGAAGAGAGTAAACAGAGATTAAAATTTACTCTGTAACATACTACCTATATATTAACTCCTTCCTTCAGAATCAAGATCCACTACTTGGTTTTCCACGGTTTAGACATAAATCTTAAGAAGGAATGACCTTTTGCTAGGGGAGATAACTCAATGTTTATCAACGGATCCACTCCTAGCTTTCTATATTTTCATTCTTATTTCAACTTCTTGAACCATTCATTGATTTTCTATGGTGTATTACCACTTACCTTTATCACTAGATCCACTCTCTGCATCTCTTGTGGCTTTCATACTTACTTTAATTATTGGATCCACCCTTTGATTTTCAATGGTTTTTTCATCCATACATAGGCTGTAATATGTTTTGGCCTTTTCTATGGCTGTGGAGTGGTTGTTCATGAAAGTTGTACCACTCCTCTCCAGGATCTAAGTATCAAGCAATTCAGTATTTTTATTTGCATGAAAAATAAATTATCAACAAACAGAATCTTTTCATGTTTGCTAAAAATACAATTCACTGAAAAGTGTATTTGAGCAATGTTAATGTATTTCATATAATAAATACTGGCAAACACTTCAAGTTGTCAATGACATTTGTGAGAGGAAAGAGAAATACATTGAAAACTGTCTAATCTGACACCTGTGCAATGCATCCTACAGTGAATTCTGACGTTAAATTTTGTTATCATTTTACTATTTTCCATATTTTTTTTTACATTGTGTAATCCAAAATCATATTCTGACACTGACAAAATTGTCTCCCAGTGCATGTCGGATTAGACAGCTTTCACTGTATCTGCAAGAAACACTTATTTTATTACATGTGCACCAATTTCAAAACTACTCACAGCTTTAACTTTTTCATTGTTTTGGTCCCCTATCTCTGAGAACAAGCTGTAATGAGACCGGGAGGGTGGGATTTTGGTTGTCTTTAGCCAGTTACCACACGTATACTGATAGAAGTCCTGGCACGGGTCCACAGACTGATCCATCTTACTCATGATATAGGCACTGGACTGAACACTTTCAGGGCTGTAAAAGGTCTGTAAAAAAAATCAATTCATAAGTAAAGATTTACAAATGCTGTAAACAATAACTGTACTCATTTTGGTCTTTACATGTAACAGGGCTAAAAAAAATTAAATCATCAGTAAAAATCTACAAATGCTGTAAACAATAACCTGTACATACTCAGGTCTGTTACAGGGCTGTAAAAAAAAATCAAACAATCAATATAGATCTACAAAATGCTGTAAACAATAACCTGAACACATTCAGGGCTATAAACAAGGCTGTAATAAAATCAAACCATCAATAAAAATTTACACATGATGTAAGTAAAGTTAAACTTTGGTGTCTCAAAAATCGACATCTCCAATACGTGGACATATGGAAGTGACTTGGAAGTGTCACATTTTCTTTATGATTTTACCCTCAGTAAAATGCTCTGACATGTCAAGTTTTTTTTTTCTCAGCCTCATTGACTTTGAGATAATGAAGTTTGACTATTCAGTAAAACAAGCTTATAGCAAAATTTCAAGGACAAACAATTTTCAATTGATTCATTATCAATTTAAATCCATTATAATTTGATAAGTTGATAATACATGTATTTATTTTAAAAACTTTCAGAAATAAGAATTACATTGCTCTTAGCATGAATTCATTATAAGCATGTTTGCTGTAACCATGTTTTACTGTAATCACACATAATTACACATAAATATCAAGGATTGATTTATAAACAATGACTTGCAAAAGCTCTAAGCTGTAAGAAACTGCATAAAAGTCTAATGATCCCTCAATCAATGTAGTAAATTTACCAAAATGTTCAAGTTATCAGACAACTAAAGTGTTGATGAATGAATATAGAGACAGATGATGGACACACATACAATGGAAGAAAAAGAGACAGACATAGCCTTAAAAAAAATAAAAGTTGGATTTATATACTTAAGTACACTGTATTTTTTCTGCAATGACAATTAATCCCTGTATAAAGAATGAAAAGCTCTCAGACACAGAGATTTATCTGTGTATGTGTGTATGGGGGTGTATAAAATAATCCTCTCTAGAATTCAATAAGATGAACTGAAGTTCAAGGTAATGGGAAAGATCAAGGTCATAAAATTCTGGTATGGCTAATTTGTACAGTCCCTGAAACGTTCTACTTTCCCACTTGAACGGTGAGCGAACGCTGAACGAACGGTGAACGAACGCTGAACGAACGCAGAGCGAACGGTGAGTGAACGATGTGTGAACGCTGAACGCAACTTGGTGAACGATGTGTGAACGGTGAACGGTGAGCGAACGCAGAACGCGAACGGAGCGCAAACGCGAACGCAAAGTGAACGGTGAACGAACTGTGAACGCAAGATGAACGATATATTCGGAATGCCTCTGATCTTTTCCTTGCATTGACTATTTTATTGTATTATAATGTCAGGTGCCAAAAAAAAAAATAATAATAAATAAATAAGTAAACCAATAAATGAATGAATAAATAAGTAAATAAAATAAATTCTCCAAAATTGTCCTAAGAAGGACGATTCATGCACATTAAGTTTTTAATCATACGATTTTTAACGCATTAAAACATTGCAATTGTTGCCGAACGCTGAAGTATAAAAGATAATTTTTTTAGTTGGAAAATAAAAATGTTTATTCTTATTTGATAACAAATCAGAGAAAACTTCTGACTTATAGAATGAATTAAAGCGATTGTAACATCCATTCATATATCTCCGTGTCAAGGCGATTTCATGTAAAGTAATGAAAAAAATTAATTACAAAGGTCAGTGGACGTTTTGCATTTATACGCTCGTATTTTAAATTTTTAATACAATAATATATTATGTGTCATTTCTATTTTTCATGATGATTTATTGAGCAGACTTCTACATGTATCTGTAGATGGCCGTGATTATACTCGGACAAGAAAATACAAAGATACATATTCATTTTATTTGTTATAAATTCAATTTTCAGAACTTGATATTTAATTAATATGCTGTTATAATTTTTATTAAACAGACAAATGAGAGAGAGAGAGAGATTCCGTTTTAGCCCCCCCCCCCCTTCCTTTCAGGCTTCACTAAATGTTTGTACCTATATCAAACAATAACTCTGAAATTTTTTTCTAAATATATTAGGCAGTGAAAGTAACTTTTTTTTAATCAACAAATCATATCCATCTGTTTGACAGTATTACTCGTTTTTATTTTCCTGCTTCAAGTTCACACTAAGTCCACGTGCTTGTCCTGTCAATCAAAATCATTCGACCCTGTGCAGGTGTGAAAGTTTCGTCACATCGAAGACGAAGTGCGAGTATTTCCAACAAGTTATAACATTTATTTTTATCATTTCTAGATTTGATACCAACATTTGAATAATAAATGAATAAAATATATTGGGCATTAACACTTGAATTTGAAACATACTCTCTGCCAATTTCAAATACCACCGCCGACACGTGTACATTGTGAACTACTATTGTTTTGTGACTTTTTTAGATGCATGTTTGTTTTGAGACTGAAATTTTTGTTCTAAAAAAGACCCTAACTTTTTTAAACAGGTTAATTAAAATTTTCTGGAAATACAGTACTGACTAAGTAACCGATTAAGGGGAAAGGGGGGGGGGGGGCTTAATCATATCGAATGGCAAACATATAAAGTTACGGTGAAGAAAGAATTTTTTTCTCTATAACTATAGACTTTACATACATGTATTATAGTAGCGAAAATTCTGTAGTGCATTACATTTTAAATAAATATTTCCTTTAAATACACTATCAATTTAATTCGCTCCAAAGATAATAAATTAACAGGATATCCGCAGTACTATGTATAACTCTCAGAACTAGTTCTATCATATTTTCTGTAGTAACTGAATTAAAAAACGCGTTAGAAATAAATATTTTCGTAATTTTGCTGCGTAATTATTTGACTTGGATAATTATATCTCCATTAACGATTTGTCGTCTTTAACAAAACAACAAAATTGCCCTTAGTTAAATTTAGTATTTCAGCATCGTTCTACATAGGTACAGAATGTGCTTATAACAACATTTATTTTCCAGAGTAATTTAATAAATAACCTAATAGCTAAGTTAGAATAATAAAAATATATATCTTAGATATTTTCCCCCATGAAATAATGATTCTTCAAACACGATATGTTAGTTATTAAATTAAAAAATCTGTAACTCCTTACCTACAAAAAGATAAGTCCTTTCACTTGGGAGTTCCGAATGGCAATGAAAACTGAACGATAGGTGAACGCTGAACGCAAGGTGAACGCAAAGTGAACGGAACGAAGAGCGAACGCTGAACGCTTTGTGAACGGTGAACGCGAGCGCACGGTGAACGGTGAACGCAAAACTGTGAACGGAGAGCGAACGGTGAACGCACGGTGAACGAACGGTGAACGCACGCTGAACGAACGGTGAACGAACGGTGAGCGAACGGAAAAATGGGAAAGTAGAACGTTTCAGGGACTGTATCAGTGTATCAAGTTTCATGATTGAAAAATGTTAAGGGTTAAGGTCAAAGGAATGGTCAAGGCCAGAAAACTATGACTCAGTTCAATTACTCTCACCAATATATATCTTGAATCAGATATAAATTTTGATAAAAATATCTTGAACAGTTTCTTGGCAACTGAGCTAATTGCAAAGTATGACAGAGGGACAGACAGACAGACAGCTAGGCAGATGAAGAAGGACAGACATTACAAAAATTATATGTGCTGGTGATATTTATGGTGAAGCATTCTACCTGCTTGTGTTTGGATTTCTGTAGATGCTGCCACACAATGAGCCCGGTTAGAACTGCAATAATAATAACAGCCAGACCCAGGAGTACAAAGATACACCACTGTGATATAGGTCGTCTTCCATTTCTCTTTTTCTTTACTGTATCTGTAATTTGTAATTTGTAATCTGTAATAATTGTAATATAATAATGATAATGTAATATAACATACCATATTTATACTGCATGTAATATTTTTAACAGTATGACATATTAGCACATTTACATGTATATCGAATGTAACAAATGTAATACAAGGTAACATTTAAGATAGATATGCATGTACCTCATTTTTAAGAAATGCAATATTTGTAACACAATGAAATACTTGTACAGTATAACATTTACCATAATCATGATACCATATGATACATAATGATAGCAATGTACTAACATATTGTAATTTACCACAATCAAAGCTGTACTAAGTGACCTCTCAGAAATTGTTATTAAAATGTTACATTTGACATGTGGTCATCTTTTACAAATTACCACACTTTAAGGTAATTATTAAAAGGATTGGAAAGAAATGTATTTTATTTTCAAAGCTTCAATAAAATATGATTGTTAGTCATGTAAGGCTCATTCTATACAGTAGATGCTTATGACTGACTTGACTGTAAATATGTAATACCTGTAGCTATTTCATGTACATGACTGTATAACATAACTCTGGGATTCTGTTTCACAAAATACAATATATAATTATTACAATGATGCAGCACACAGATTTTCTTATAAATCAATGAACTTTGGACCTCTTGCACTATCGTGAATTATCACATGGTCTCAGGTTAGTTATCAACTCATCCTCTTCCCCTCCCCCCCAATCCCCCCCCCCCAAAAAAATTAAAAAAATCTTATTCCTAACTTACTACCAAGACAAGCTTTTATCAAATATGACAGAAATATAAAATAAGTTCTTCCTACGTTAAACTCTGCTTTTAAATTGGTTAGTCGTACTTAAATTATACTGTACAGTAGCAGAATAAACAGAAAGTTGCCAGAAGATAAATCCTTACAACATTATAAAACAATCCCACGGTCTGGCAAACTAGACAATTACTCGCACTTCATTGGAGCCTCGGGTAAAATTTGATTGGATTATTGAGCAATGACATATAAAGCTGTACAATTCATAGGGTGCATTCTAATTTAAAAACATAGATTTTTAATTCTGAATTTCCTGAAATGCAAAATTTAAATTCACATCAAACAGACACTGGAATGAAAACAGACTCATTGGATAGATTTTTGTCAGTGTATTTTATGAGTTCATTAAATTTGATGTTTTGCACTTCCTTTGAATTTGGTTTAGAATATACTGTTCAATACAATAATAATTAATGTACTGAAAGTACCTAAACTCTCAATGATTTTTAGTACTATTTTATAGGTGAAAAATTCCAAAACCCACGCAAAAATAAAGTTCTCATGAATGAAAAAAGTGATTTTACAGTATGCCCCCCTGGACCCCCTCCCCCCAATCATTCTTTATCATTTGATATTGTTAACATTGTCAGCCACTCCTACTGTAATTATCCCCTTTGCACCACTTTCCCCATTCATCCCTCTTGGTTTGCTATTTTTACCATCATCAGAATCACTTCCTGACAGACTGTTGTCTATTGCCCGGTAACGGTATCCCTCGGCGATCATCCTGTTCCGAGCCTTCTCTAATTCTGACTTGTCTGTTGTGTTTATAATCGGTGTTTTATCCGAGTCTGTCATGTTTTCTGTACAGATTTATGTCCCCTATAGATGATTCTGCAACTTGCAAGACACTCATGGCAAGATGAACTGTAAAAAAAAAGATCATCTACTTTGGAAGATTATCATGGTTTTAAGGCATTTGTTTTTGTAAAATAGTTTTATGATATGGTCTGACTCAATACATAGAAAATTTTACGTATTACTAAAATCCATATCATATGTCATATCAGCTAGCATGAAAGGCCCCATTTCAGCCTAAGGGCCAAAGATTCTTTGAAAAACAGTAGATTTGAATACCATAATGGCACATTTTTCATCAATTCATACCACTGAAGATGAATATGAAAAACTATATGTGCACTATGACTATTATAGGCTACTGTAGGTCGTAGAACATATATTTGGAGTACATGTAAGATTGATACATGTACATTCACATTTAAAAATATGACCTTTTTGCCAGACTGGTGCCATGAATTTAGATTTCTGTCAATTATACGTGAGATATCTGTATAAACATCAATCTTGTAATGAAATGTAATGAAAAGCAAGCTGCTCTAAAATCATCGAATTCATTACAGTAGGCCTTTCCAAATCTACCAGTACCAGGTACTTTTACCCAGCTGAAATGGTGATTGTACTGGCCAAAATATTCAATTAAATATTCAACTGAGAAAAATTCAATAAGGCCAAATAAAAAAATATGTGTGGTTCCGGTTACCCGATCGTCCCTATTTTATTCCCCCGACCCTAAACTTTTTTCTGGCAATTTTCCTAATTTTTCCAGAATTTTCCCCGCTTTCCATCATTGGCTCCAGTATTAGTTTTAGTTTCAGCAATGGTGGTCTCCTTGCAAAACATCATTTCAACATATAGTGCAAGTTTTAATAGTGTTAAATCCAAAGCAAGCTAGCATGTAGGTGTCACCTACCAATGTAGACTAGTATATTACAGTCCCTGAAACGTTCTACTTCCCCATTTTTCCGTTCGCTCACCGTTCGTTCACCGTTCGTTCAGCGTGCGTTCACCGTTCGTTCACCGTGCGTTCACCGTTCGCTCTCCGTTCACAGTTTTGCGTTCACCGTTCACCGTGCGCTCGCGTTCACCGTTCACAAAGCGTTCAGCGTTCGCTCTTCGTTCCGTTCACAAAGCGTTCACCTTGCGTTCAGCGTTCACCTATCGTTCAGTTTCCATTGCCATTCGGAACTCCCAAGTGAAAGGACTTATCTTTTTGTAGGTAAGGAGTTACAGATCTTTTAATTTAATAACTAACATATCGTGTTTAAAGAATCATTATTTCATGGGGGAAAATATCTAAGATATATATTTTTATTATTCTAACTTAGCTATTAGGTTATTTATTAAATTACTCTGGAAAATAAATGTTGTTATAAGCTCATTCTGTACTTATCTAGAACGATGCTGAAATATTAAATTTAACTAAGGGCAATGTGCAAATACTTCAAGCACTGCAACATTTTGTTGTTTTGTTCAAGGCGACAAATCGTTAATGGAGATATAATTATCCAAGTCAAATAATTACGCAGCAAAATTACGAAAATATTTATTTCTAACGCGTTTTTTTTTATTCAATTACTACAGAAAATATGATAGAACTAGTTCTGAGAGTTATACATAGTACTGCGGATATCCTGTTAATTTATTATCTTTGGAACGAATTAAATTGATAGTGTGTTTAAAGGAAATATTTATTTAAAATGTAATGCACTACAGAATTTTCGCTACTATAATACATGTAAGTAAAGTCTATAGTTATAGAGAAAAAAAATTCTTTCTTCACCGTAACTTTATATGTTTGCCATTCGATATGATTAATACCCCCCCCCCACCCCCCTTTCCCCTAAATCGGTTACTTAGTCAGTACTGTATTTCCAGAAAAATTTAATTAACCTGTTTAAAAAACGTTAAGGTCTTTTTTAGAACAAAAATTTCAGTCTCAAAACAAACATGCATCTAAAAAAGTCACAAAGCAATAGTAGTTCAAAATGTACACGTGTCGGCGGTGGTATTTGAAATTGGCAGAGAGTATGTTTCAAATTCAAGTGTTAATGCCCAATATATTTTATTCATTTATTATTCAAATGTTGGTATCAAATCTAGAAATGATAAAAATAAATGTTATAACTTGTTGGAAATACTCGCACTTCGTCTTCGATGTGACGAAACTTTCACACCTGCACAGTGTCAAATGATTTTGATTGACAGGACAAGCACGTGGACTTCGTGTGAACTTGAGGCAGGAAAATAAAAACGAGTAATACTGTCAAACAGATGGATATGATTTGTTGATTAAAAAAAAAAAGTTACTTTCACTGTATAATATATTTAGAAAACAATTTCAGAGTTATTGTTTGATATAGGTACAAACATTTAGTGAAGCCTGAAAGGAAGGGGGGGGGCTAAAACGGAATCTCTCTCTCTCTCTCTCTCTCTCTCTCTCTCTCTCTCTCTCTCATATTTGTCTGTTTAATAAAAATTATAACAGCATATTACTTAAATATCAAGTTCTGAAAATTGAATTTATAACAAATAATATGAATATGTATCTTTGTATTATCTTGTCCGAGTATAATCACGGCCATCTACAGATACATGTAGAAGTCTGCTCAATAAATCATCATGAAAAATAGAAATGACACACAATATATTATTGTATTAAAAAATTAAAATACCAGCGTATAAATGCAAAACGTCCACTGATCTTTGTAATTAATTTTTTTTCATTACTTTACATGAAATCGCCTTGACACGGAGATATATGAATGGATGTTACAATCGCTTTAAATCATTCTATAAGTCAGAAGTTTTCTCTGATTTGTTATCAAATAAGAATAAACATTTTTATTTTCCAACTAAAAAAATATCTTTTATACTTCAGCGTTCGGCAACCATTGCAATGTTTTAATGCGTTAAAAATCGTGTGATTAAAACTTAATGTGCATGAATCGTTTTTCTTAGGACAATTTGGAGAATTTATTTTATTTACTTATTTATTCATTCATTTATTGGTTTAATTATTTATTTATTTATTTATTTATTTTTTGGCACCTGACATTATAATACAATAAAATAATTTCAATGCAAGGAAAAGATCAGAGGCATTCCGAATATATCGTTCATCTTGCGTTCACCGTTCGTTCACCGTTCACTTTGCGTTCGCGTTTGCGCTCCGTTCGCGTTCTGCGTTCGCTCACCGTTCACCGTTCACACATCGTTCACCAAGTTGCGTTCAGCGTTCACACATCGTTCACTGACCGTTCGCTCTGCGTTCGTTCAGCGTTCGTTCACCGTTCGTTCAGCGTTCGCTCACCGTTCAAGTGGGAAAGTAGAACGTTTCAGGGACTGTACCACGGCACATCTAAATGCCACTTGCAAAGCAGTGATAGGTATTATTTAGAAATATTATGAAAATCATTTTGTCAAAAAAAAAAAAAAAAAAAAAAAAAAAATGCCTACCTACCTACCCTAATTTTTTTGGAGGTGTAACCGGAACCACACATATTTTTTTGTTTGTCCTAACAAATTTAATTAATAAATTAAAATGCTTCTACAAAGTTAACCTCCTATCACTGTAAATCAGGGGTTGAAATTTTCCTGGAAAACCTACTAGCCCAGGGGCTACTGATGCAGTAAAAAATTACTAGCCCAAACCTCAAACTAACTAGCCCAAAATTTGTTTATGCAAAATGAAAACATAACAAGTTAAATTAAAGTTTCAAATGCTGTGGTGACAGAAACAAATTAAACTACAATGTAGTTCTTATTCAAAAGAAACCAGTCTACATAGAAAAGCAAAAGCAAACTGATGAAATTTTTTTTTCCATTCTGCTAGTCCGACGGAATATCATTACTTTTATTAATAAATTAGCTAGTCCGAGTCTTAAAATGACTAGCCCCAGGCGTCGGGCTACCGTATATTTCAACCCCTGTGTAAATGTGTCACCTGTTTCTAATCTTTTTGAAAGGCCAAATTAATATGACTGAAATATAGATCCTTATAACATAAACCAATCTAAAACAGGGTTGTCCCTAAGAATTGAAATAGCAGAGGGCATTAAAAAAGTAGAAGGGCTTGGGTTTCCCCCACTAACAGGGTGTTGAGGGGGAACTCATACCAGAATAACATCATTATAGGGGGAATTCACACCAGAATAACATCATTATAGGTGGGGAAATTCCCTGGCCCCGGGTCTTTAGCGACAATCCTGTAAAAGAAAATATGCCTTACCCATGCATAGATAATAATTAATTCCTTATCACATACATTAAATTGGTCATTATGATAAACTCAACTGTACAGTATATATCTATAGATGAATTAATGTGACAGACTTGATGGTGTATGTGAAAATAATAATCAACATCTGGTGCATAATAGCTAACAGTCAACAAATTAAATTCAATACATTCTCAAAGTGGTGTCATTAAGTTTGAAAAAAACAATCCTATGAAATAAAATTACAATTCATTTAAAAGACCTTTCTACTTATACAAGTCATGTACTAAACCTTTCAGTATGGGACAGTTCATATCCCCCGGCCCTCCCCTTTCCCCCATCCTACTTTAACTTTTCAAGTGAATCAAACTATCAATTAATTCACAAACTGCTCAACTATAGAATGACATTATTGAATATATCAACATTACCTGTTTTAATAGCAGAATAGTGTTTTAAAATTGCTAATTAAAGGTTACCAGTTCAAATCCTCTAAAGAAAATTAAGGCATTTCAACAACAACAACAAAAACATTTAGACAATAACATCATTTTCAATACCTGTATCTTAAATTGACTTGATTGCAGATCGGAAAAGATAGAGCTTATATTTTTTATTGATCCACTTTAATCAGTTATCATTATAATGTGTGTTTATATGAAAAGGCATGTTACAGTACGCGGTGATATATTGATGGAATACGGGTGTGATTTCTCAAACAACTGAATCAACAAGGTGCAATTCTGATGCATTTAATTCAACCAATTGCAAAATTTTTGAACAGAAAAATAAATTACACAGTCATTTACACTCAAATGAATGCTGATTTATGTTACAGCTGTATAGTTGCATTTTGGTTTAGGGTGTTGCAGGCATTTTCAAAAACAATATGCTATGAAAAAAAAAAGTGCTGATTCAGAAGTAATAAGACATTTGCCAGTACTTAGCTTGCAGAAAGTGGTGCATTGGCAGATTTAAACAGGGACAAAAATAATTAATTTACCAGTTGAAAACTATGCCCATTATTACATAGATGAGAAAATATTTTGACAAAATTATTTATTTGACAACTTGAAATGACAGTTCCTCTTTTGAATTCTAAAGTTTTGTTTTATACATGAATGTATAAACTTTCATCTATAGAGAGCATCTCGCCCCCTCCTCAACACCGAGTTATTACACTTAGTCCCTTGATCATGAAACTTACAGGGCTTAAAAAAATATGTTTCTCATGAGGTTGGGAGAAAAACTGCCCAATCGAACATGTAATAAACACCTCCATCCCCACTGCACCCCCCTTTTTCACAAATTCCTGGATCCGCCTAAGATATTAATATGACAATGTCAATAACACTACTTGAACATAAACCAGTGAAAATGACATATTCGTACACTTATCTTAGATTAATAAAAAAAAACATTGTGTACATCATACCTGGTGTAGGATAAGGAATACTTGGGAAATCTGCATTTAAAACCATTTTGAAAGCCTTCAGTTTTTAATGCATGACTTGACAGGTGGATTTAAATACATACATGACTGTATTTTAAAAATGATTGTACAGGTGTAAACCTATACACATTCATATGTGCATGTACACATTTCATGAAGTCAGTCATTTTCAACAGGTTTCTTGATCAGCTTACAGTCATATAATTATTTTGATAGGTCTTGATCTGTACACTTACATTCAGAACTTTCTTAAATTCCTAAAAACAAACTCTTAACAAATCACACTAAACTTTTGATACACTCCAAACCACTGCCAAAATGTTTACACAGGTAGTGTGGTCACTGAACCAGAAACTATATGGCCAGCAAACCATGTCCCTATACAGTACACCTGTACTTTGTCAATGAACTTTAACATTATTAATTTTTTTTTTGTCTAAATGTGAAAAATTTAGCTTTTTTGGATCACATTTATACTTAACTGACCCCCCCCCCCAACCTCCTTGCTTAAAATATTGTGACTAAAGTCTTTGAACAGGGGCAAGGAATCTCATTTTCATTAAAGTCTATGAAAAACAAATTAATACCTGAAATGGCACTTTCAATTTTAAAAACATTTAAATGATTATGGAAATCGCACTTGGTGTTAAATTTGATTTTGTTGCAAAATCAAAATTATCTAAATGCATGAATTGACTGAAAAAAAAAAATAATTATAGCTAAGGAAACAAAATTAAAAACCTGTAACTGGCTATAGTTGCTTTTAAAAGGGGCAATTAATTTATACACACAAAATTAAATTAAAATCAACAATCTAAATACATTGACAATTATTAGTTTTAATTTTCACTTACCTAAGTGAGTTTATATTCCTCCATATTTATTACCAAAGTCTGCTAAATATTAGGTCCATGTGGTTTGATAGAATATCATATAAACACCCATAAAGTTAACACTGCATGTATGTAAATGGTTATATACTTCATGAAGAGGAAAATGCATTATTCTAAGCAAATTGCCTGGAGACCCTATTTATGTTCCATTTATCCGCTCTCAAATGTGATTTTAAATTACACCCTATAATTCAGTGATTTTTATGTGTGTGTGTCGGATAAATAATGAAAAAAAAATCTCCATAATGCATTAGATCATGGCTATGACGATAGCTTATTACAATGACAGGTACAAGATAACTACGGAAACATAATTCCTATCTGTGCTAGGAATCAGGCACGAGATGGGCATCTCGTCGGGAGTCCGGAAAACATGGGAGTGAAACTGTACAACAATATCATTGTACAATACTTATCAAGTGATTTAACCCACACAGACGAAATATCAAAATTATATCTACCTTAGATCAAGGAATGGGGGAGCAGTCTGCAGATTTTGACAAAAATATTGCATTCATGAAATTATCAACTTACATTAGTAATTCCAAATACTACAAAAATGTCAAAATTTTATGAATCATAGTGAAATAGATTGAGGGAGAAAGAGATTTTTATAATTTAATGCCCTTGCAATACAGCCAGCAATACTTATTATTAGAAATTGTAGCATTTTTCAATTCAAGGGAAACAACTCTTATAATTTCACATTGTACAATAAAATTGACAAAATACTGGAATATACTGCTTCGAGAGTTGGCTGTAAGATTAAAAGTTTAGAGGTTAATGAACTTTAATTACATAACCTTTACCATATTCCAAAGACTTGTCCTTAAAGTAAATTACACTTTAAATTATTTAATACTACATAAAATTCATCATTTAAAATTTAAAATCACATATGGACTATCCCAGTATTTGGAAGAAACATTATAAGCATACAAATAGTACAAAAGTGCTTTTTTGACATACTTTACTAAAGCATTCAAGAGTCATTCATAATTTCTCTTCAGTCGTCATTTTCAGCTTAATTTCTAAATGATTTACACCACGCATTGGTTCAATAATTTCCATATAATGACTGAAATTATACAATAATGGCTGATAATCTTTCATAAACAAGGCCTTGTCTGTGGTAACGTTAATAATTAACAGTAATAACTCTAATGATTGAGGAACTCTGAACACTAACTATTATGGATTAAGTTTGTAAATATCTAATTTTCACTTCACGTAAATGTCATTGAGGACACACCCCCACTCCTGATCAATATAACTCTTATTCATGTTACTGTGTATTTTTTTTCTCAAGTCTAACAAAATTAAACCTCTTTTCATCTTCATGCACATTCACTGCTGCTTTTTTATCCCCTCGCAATGGAGTTGGCGGGGACATATAGTAATGTGCTTGTGTGTGTTTGTGTGTTAGTTTGTCCTTGTGTGAAACAGAAGTGACATATAATCTGCATCAGAATCAATGTCGAATACTGTAATGATTTATAGATTTATAGATGTGCTCTTTGCCAGGGGATGCTCAGTGCTTTGCAGTGCTCTTGTTTGTGTGTGTTTTCTTAATAAGAAGATTTTTATTGTGTGTGTATTGTGATATCTTTCAGAAAAGCTTTCTTTAATAAAGGACTCCATCTGCATGTATGATAATAAATATTATTATCCTTCAGACTAAGACCATTAAAACTGATTGGTTTAGAGCATGTCATATTCAGGGAAACAATTCATGATATCTTCCTCAACTGTGCTATCTCAAATGTGTTATTCTTCTAGTATTATAATAGTACAATTAAGGAATTAATTTAATAACTATACACAATTTATATGGTTTAAAAAAGGTTGGGGCAGTTTACGCTTCATAAACCACAAAGTGATTTATAAAAAAGCGTAAACTGTTCCAACCAACTTCATACCATATAAATTGGGTAGCTATTAATTTTCACTCCTTATAATTTTTCGTTTATTTATAGTATGAAAAAAAAAGATTATTGCTCTTAAAATATGACTTCAAATTGTACAAAATTAAACGTAACATCAGGCGGAACAATATGTTTTTGACATGTCATTGTTATGTAGGCAACCCAGGATATACGCTATATTATAATTTTTTTATCCAATCAAATGACACATTACAACCAAATTTAAATTATTTACATATAGAGCGATCAATGGAAAGAATGTTTAAATGAGCTTGAATGTCAGAATCCTACGGAAACCGGTAGGTGCCAGGTAGAAAAATATTTTATCTGGCGGCCGCCAAATAATTTTCTGGCAGCCGCCAGAAATTTATCTGGTGGCCACCAAAAAAATATCTGGCGGACGCCAGATAAATATTTGGCGGCCGCCAGATAACTTATCTGGCGGCCGCCAAATATTTATCTGGCAGCCGCCAGAAAGTTATTTGGCGGCCGCCAGATAACTTTCTGGTGGCCGCCAGATAAGTTATATGGCGGCTGCCAGAAAATTATTTGGCAGCCGCCAGATAAGTTTCTGGCGGCCACCAGTTATTTATCTGGCGGCCGCCAGATAAAAAATTTTTTCTACCTGGCACCAACCGGCTTCCATAGAATCCTTACTTATTTACATGTAACATTTAGTAAATACAACAGCTCCTGTTTTCATCGGGCTCATGGGCAATAAAACTTAGATAAGCTAACTTTTGATCTCTGCAATCTTACTTTTTACCAAAGAAATTATTAATAGTTGAAAAATGAGGCTGAGATCAAAAGTGACTGTGTCCAAGTTTTATGCCCCCTAGTCTGTTTTCAACTAACACTACTAAGGTATACTCAAAATTTTCAAGGTTACATAACACCAAGAAGTAGATTTGTAGGAATGATTGTTTATTTTTTAATGCCGAGTCAGCAATATTTCAGCCATCTTTCAGCAGTGATTTTTAAGCCAATATTAGCCTAATGTTCAGATTTTTAGGACAATATTGATGTTTTGATCTGCGCCTTTAAAGACTATAAATTAAACAAATTATGCTTATTAATTTATGAAAAATAAAGATTTATACTTACATTAGTCATATTCCTCAGCTCAAGCTACAATCCTGCATTTTCTTCCTTTCATCCAAAAAGCAGATGTTGATGACATCATCAATGACATCACAATTAATCTATTCACTCCAAAATGACATCATCATAATTATTTTTTTTATTCTATCTCTGAAGAGCTGATATAATTCTTATAAATCTACCTGTTGTACATTTTATCATATACATAACATTTATATAAATCTTCCTATCACAAAACCTGTGTGCTGCATCATAACAAATATCATATACATTGATATGACATCATCACTTTTTGCGTACTTACATGACCTGTACTCTATGTCCTCATCCCAGGAGAGCTCGTCATCAGAATCTGTGTTCCACACATCACTGAACTGGTCCCTCGCTGATTGGCTGTTAAATGACCGCAGGGGCTGCTCCTCCTGAGATGGCCCGAGATGACCCTTTTCTCGGGACTTGGCCCAGCTGCCTTTTTTTAACCTCATGGCTTTTCTGTGGACAACATCTGTGACCCCTACAAATAAACATAGGTAATCAGAGATTACAGAGCTCACCTCAACGAATGTTGCCTTTAAGTAAGGCAAAGTCCCACACTAAACTAATAATCTAGAAGTGTGCATCCCTAGATGCAACATTTATGCAATTTTGGTCTGATAGGGCTTGCAGTTACTTGGTAATAGACTTATCTGAAAACTTAAAACTAGTCACTCATCCAGAAAATGTAAGTCAAATCCAGCATCTGAAGCAAGTTTTGAGATTGTTCGTCCCTTTATGCATCATCCATGCAAGTTTTGATCAGATAGGCCTTATAGTTACTTTGAAATGAGATCTGCTCCAAAAATTTTAATCTGGTTATTCATCCAGAAAATGTAGGTCAGATCCAGCATCCGAAGCAAGTCCAGTAGTGTGAATCCTTAGATGTATCATCCATGCAAGTTTGGTCAATATAGGGTTTATAGTTACTTGGAAATGACATCTGCTCCAAAAACTTTGACCTGGTCACTCATCCGGAAAATATAGGTCAGATCCAGCATCCGAAGCAAGTCCAGTTGTGTGAATCCTTAGATGTATCATCCATGCAAGTTTGGTCAATATAGGGTTAATAGTTACTTGGAAATGAGATCTGCTCCAAAAACTTTAACCTGGTCACTCTTCCAGAAAATATAGTTCAGATCCAGCATCTGTAGCAAGTCCAGTAGTGTGCATCCTTAGATGTATCATCCATGCAAGTTTGGTCGATATAGGGCTTATTGTTACTTGGAAATGAGATCTGCTCCAAAAACTTTAACCTGGTCACTCTTCCAGAAAATATAGGTCAGATCCAGCATCCGAAGCAAGTCCAGTAGTGTACATCCTTAGATGTATCATCCATGCAAGTTTGGTCAATATAGGGTTTATAGATACTTGGAAATGAGATCTGCTCCAAAAACCTTAACCTGGTCACTCATCAGGAAAATATAGGTCAGATCCAGCATCCGAAGCAAGTCCAGTAGTGTGCATCCTTAGATGTATCATCCATGCAAGTTTGGTCAATATAGGGTTTATAGTTACTTGGAAATGACATCTGCTCCAAAAACCTTAACCTGGTCACTCATCCGGAAAATGTAGGTCAGATCCAGCATCCGAAGCAAGTTCAGTAGTGTGCATCCTTAGATGTATCATCCATGCAAGTTTGGTCAATATAGGGCTTATAGTTACTTTGAAATGAGATCTGCTCCAAAAACCTTAACCTGGTCACTCATCCGGAAAATGTAGGTCAGATCCAGCATCCGAAGCAAGTTCAGTAGTGTGCATCCTTAGATGTATCATCCATGCAAGTTTGGTCAATATAGGGCTTATAGTTACTTGGAAATGAGACCTGCTCCAAAAACTTTAACCTGCTCCAAAAACTTTAACCTGCTCCAAAAACATTAACCTGGTCATTCTTTAGCTGAAATTGCAGCATCTGAAACCTTGATTGGTACAATGAAACACACTAGAAGCATCCTCCATGCATCTCTGACTAATATAGGCCATAGAAGTACTTGAAAAGAAAACTGCTCCAAAAACCTTAACATGGGACGTCGACGCCGAGGGTATTACATAAGCTCCCCCAACTTCGTTGAGGTGAGCTAAAAATACAATGTATGTTGGGAGTACTTTTCATAACAAATGAACTGCGAGTCCATCATGACTGATTTGAATGACCACAAGAACTAACAAAATGAAGTGTTGCTTGCTACCACCGCTCTCTGTGATGTGGATAAGAATACATGCTTTTAATCTAAGCAAGAGACAGGAACAGCAAAATATATCAAAGCAAATAAATCTACCATTACTGACCAGTTTAAGACACAGTCCTCTGCTTGTTAATTCCTTCATATTTACTTATGTTGATTGTTTTAAAATAGTATACAGCACATATTTTTTGAAAAAATGTCCTCAGTATGTAGAAACTTAAGATTTCACATGACCATGCCATAAACAAGCCACAGAGTGAAGATCAGAGATCAACGAGGAAATGACAAGACAAAATGAAGGCCTACATTTGTACACACGTCAAATAAAACATGCGTCAAAAGTAAACGGCTCCAGAAACACGCACAAGGTAAATTCAGCCCCTCTTTTTACCTTTAAGATTTACATCTCAATTTTAAAATATAATTTCAATATGAGAATATTGTTCACTGTAACAATTTGCAAACTGTGTCAATATAAGGTAGGAAAGAGATTGTGTTGATCTTTGAGCATGTGTTGATACTGTGCTTTCGGTTTGTATAAGAAATATTGATTTACAATACCTTTTTTTCTGTAGTATGTCATTAAAGTCAAATTGAATTAATATCATTTTACATCTGTTGACAAAGTTGTTATGCATCACCTTCACTGTTGTTAAAAAGAAAAAAAAAAAATACTTCTGAGAAAGTCTAACATTGGACTTATGAAACTTATTAACAATAATTTGTTAAAATCATTCGTCTTACCTTTTATAATCAGAACATGTTAAAAGTATATTTAGGAATGTTCATTAATAAATTCACAAATAGTCAAACAAAATTTCAGCACACAAGCTTTGTTGTCAAAAAACATTAACAGGTAACCTGCAGGTAAAATTACAGGTAATTTAAATAATGTGTTTGTGCATTAATGATTAATTGTCCAATGCCCCAAAAATCCAATAACAATCACAGGTTATTTTGCTGCACATAACTTATACAAAAGCTTATAATATTATACTATTTTCACCTACAAATCAAAATCTGGTGAGTACAATTATATAAAGAACCAAATGAAAAAATCTCCATTTAAAGATAATTTTATCTTCTAATTGATTTTTTAACTGTTGAATAATATGAGAGAGGGTCAACACGAAACAAAGGGAGGGACAGGGAGGTGAGAAGATAAGCAGTAAATGTGACCACTTCATTAACTTAACGAAGTGGTCCATCTATACCAGGGACTTAAATACTAAAGTTTGTATATAAAGGTCCCTGTCTATACATAGACTGTGTATGTACATTTATGTACATACAGAGGAAAATAAAACACTTTTGTACATGCAGCCATGAAAAAATGCAGCCATTAATTAAGCTAGTATAATCAGGTACACCAAACATGTATTTACACAGGATATAAAAAGAAATCAAATTTATGGTAGGAATTAAAAATTAAAAAATCAAATTCTTCATTTATTTATCAACTAAAATCTTAAATTGATTATATCGAACATCCTGCTTACCTAGAGAACTGAGGAAAGAGCACTTATGACATTGATTTTTGGATATTAATACGACAGGAGTCAACCAAGCATGTCAGGGAAGAGAATTAAAGTGTGATAGAAAAACACCATCGATATATCAGTCAACATCTGTTCAGTACACCTTCAGAGTTGACACCAGCCTCTATAAGGTCACAATGTGTTCCATCTGTAACCTTCACAGACAGAAAATCTGATACATGTAGAGCTACGTACAGTATATATGTGTTATAATTATTGAATGATCACTGGCAGATTTAGAGGGGGGCCCAGGGGGCACGCCCCCCCCCCCTTTTGTGTCCAAAATATACATAAGATTTAATTAATCATTTTTTTTTGGGGGGGGGGTGGCTGTGGGCCCCTACCCAGACCCCAAACTGGTCGCCCCAACCCCCTTTTCAAGATTCCTTGATCCACCACTGATGATGTACAAGTCTAGCTTTAAGTTACTTTTTCACAACACAGAACAGACATCACTCAGTGATAAATCACCATTTTTCAGTCTTTTTTGTTTTTAAGTTCATCAAATACTCTTTTGTTATACCTTTAAAAACATTTCCCTTATAAAATAAGTCTAGCATTTCCAATGTTTTACTGAGCGGTCAAAAAAATAATATAAGTCCACAGAGTTAGATATGGGACCAGTCCTGTTGATTATAATTTGGACAGCTTACGTCACACTGTGGGCAGGATCAACTTTTTTGCATTCACTGGTGTTTGATAGCTACAGAAATGACTGAATTTAATTAAGCCACGTGCAGTGCGGGTTAACAAAATTTACATCTGACATGGAAGTCAGCACAATTTACTAGTATGTGAAAAAAAGTAGAAGGTACACTATAACCATTAAAACAATACACTTACTTAATGGATTCTCTAGCAGAATGTCTTCTGACCACCCTTCCAGACTTATGGCCTCAGGCAAACAGTTTGGTTCTTGGGTTTGACAAAATGCCTTCAAACCCAGTCTAGGGCTCTCCCACCACTTTTTGGGAATGGGGCCGGGGCCGTAAAGATTGGGAAAATAACAACCTTTTGGGAAATTTTGGGATAACCATTATACTTTAAAATCATGATATATTGGATTTCTGGTCTTTCAAGTTTGCTATCAACTAAATTCCTAACTTTTACAATACAGAGGAATATGAATAGCAAGTTTAGTTATTACATATACCCGACTATACTTTCTTTAATTTTTGGGAGAAATGACTATTGGGAAAATCAACACATCAATTGGGAAAAAGGTACCTTTAACTTTTGAATAGGGAATGGGGCCCCTGAATGGCCCAAATATAGACAATCGAGAGCCCTGCAGTCAAGAAAAATGTATTAATAAGTAATGGATATATGCCGAATACAGTTCTATATGTAAAATTATCAGACTGTTTGAGGCCCGTTAGGGCCGAAAACAGTCTGATAATTTTACATATAGAATTGTATGAGGCATATATCTTACTTAAAACATTGCTATTTAAATGTCCAAAAGTTACCTGGAGGAGTCCGATAATAACACAATGGGAGTTCAGGCATCAATAGTTTTCTACCTGAAACCATCTAATAAGTAGACAAAAGAAAAGAGAAAGTTTTTTTTCTTTAGACAGGAAAACCAGTGAGTGAACTCTTTTGTTTCATTCATTCATTCATTCATTCATTCAATGGCAGTCGTTTGGCTTAGCAGGAACTATGGACAATGGTCAGGTGATGAAGAATTTTTTTTTATGATTCGGAATATTTTTTTTATTAAGTACGTTTGACATTGATACAATGTTGGATGATATCTTCAAAATTCATTTAAAGTAAAAATGCGGATTTTTATCTAAAAATTTGATTGGATGATATAATGAAAATCTAGGGTTTTAAAACTGCGGTCATTGTCGAACAAACCTCGTTAAAAGAAGAGATTCGCAGACTGGTTCTTTATCAGAAATGGATTTAAATTGGCTTATTCACAGTGCTGTATCGAAAACGCTTTGCAAAAAACTGAATGGAAAGTGTTACTTTTGAGGAAGGTTAAAACTCCAGTTTCTTTTTCTTGGATTCGCTATTTTTAACAACTGAATTTCCTCGCGTTCGCTTTCTCTGAATTTGTTCTCCCTAACTTTTTTTTGATTTCTGGGCATATTAAACCTTGATTTCACTCTAGTTGTTGTTTTTAACTACTGTCCGATTTTGTTATCACTGCCGTCCGATAATATATTATTGGACTGGTAATTATTATTATCGGACGGCTACAGGTAAATTTTTAGACTGCAAGAACAAAGGCATGACGTCACAGCAATGTTTTAATTTATCTTAACTACATATTCATTTTTTTTTTTTAATTTTTTTGTGTGTATACGTAACAGGAGAGGAGAAAATTGCAGCGGACCAGACCGGGGTTTGAACCCTGGCCCCATGATCTCTAGTCAGGTGCTCTAGCTACATGTACAGACCTGTTTACCAATATTGTTGTCTCTCAGTATTTTTTATTAGATTTGTCAGTGAGATTTGGCATTTGCCAGTAAGATTTCACTCTCCATCAATTTTTCATATATTGATAGAGAACAACTATATTTCTGATTACCAAAACATGGGTTTCTGTAATTTTTGAAACCACCGCGTTTTGAGAACACGACATCACTGAGTGTTTTAAATCTTTTTCTTTTATTAGCGATTAAAAGGCATCAAACTGAGACAGATCATAACAAAAACTAACTGCTAAAATCCAAAGGAAATGATTTCTGATTTTCGTCTTTATAATAGCAAAACGTGAGACGTATTTTGGACTAAAAATCCATACAAAATACGGCGAAATCTTAAGAGTAAACAGGTCTGTAGCTACTGAGCTATCTCAGGCCACCAGCGATCAAACCTGTCTGACTGCCACATTTGCAACCAGCAACTATGTACTCAGGCCAAGATAAATAAATAGTGTGTTTCCTATTCCAACCTGAGAAAAAATAGGGTAGGTAGGTAGGGAAAACATTTTATTTTAATATTTAACTGGTAAGCACGCTACCATTTTTCCCCAGGGAAATCATGTCGCCGTCAAAACATTTTTGATTAGTGTGTATAGGATATGCATTTTCTGAAACACGGAAGTGATCGAGATTAGGATTTCTAATAGTGAAACTGGAAAAGTTTACTCCTGGAAAGATATCTGCGGATAAATTTTTTAGGGTCGGCTCATATATTTTAGGGTCGGTCAGGGAACCGGAAACACACAATTTATTTATCTAAGCCTCATTTTGAAGTACCTCAAAAAATAATTTTTTTTCCGTAGCTGATTTGATCATCCTCTGGGTGAATCAAAGGAATTTTGCAATGGAGGAGGCTAATTAAGATACATACATGTAATTCATTACAAAGGAAGAGGTCGAGTTAATCATAATGTGATGGATGACATGAAGACTTAAACTCTGGTCTCTGAACTCTATGTAATAACATATACATTGCTGAAAGGGAAGTCTTCAATGTCTTTAAGTCACTCTAAAACTGGGGGGGGGGGGGGGTGTAACAATTTAATGAAGTGAAACATTTTTAAAATGGACCCCTGCCCTTTTACAAATCCTTCGATCTGTCTGTGAGATTTTCTACTACATGTATAACCATATGTTAAGCAATCTGCCTGAAAGTGAGAGATGATCAGATTGAAAGAGGTTACATGAACTGTAACCATTAGTTGGCATTAACTCCGTCATGTAAAATTTTTTTGAACAGCAATAAAGGATAAACGTCCCTCAGCCTATAATAGGTCCCTGGTTTTACCTTTCGAATTCATGTATCCTACATCCAAATTTTCTCAAAGTTGAAATCCATTGCATTCCAACTCTCTACAATGGAGTTTGTGTCATAGAACTTAAAATAACAACATTATTAATCAATGGAAATACCGTCGGCAACCCGGCGTTACCCGCGGTTTTGTTTTGTTTATATATGGAGAATGGATTCCCGAGCGCGACTTCAAAACAAGTTTGTTTTGATTTTCCGTGATCCCTCCATAAGCATATGTTCTTTTTCTACATTTAGAAAAGTTCAATTTAATTTTTAATTTTGAAAGGGAAGGGGGTGTTTGTTTTGGAAAAAAAGAGAACTCATCGAATGATTTTCCGTCCCTAGCATTGGCGGATCCAGAGGAGGTCCGAGGGTTGGGACCCCCCTTTTTTTTGCCAATTAGAGAAAGGAGAGAGAGAGAGAGAACAATTTTTCTGGAATAGATATTGTATGTTTTGAATATGTACATGTAGTTCAAAAGGACCTCAATCTCTGCGCATATCCCCTTCTTATAAATTGAGTCTCACATAATTATTCCCTTTCCTCCATTTACCTTCATTATCTCTTCCATTCAGAGTTTTTATTTATGAGTGAACAGTACAAAATATTCTAGTACATATTTCAATATATGATAAGTAATATGCGAGATTCCATTTGATATCAGACTCCGACATTCTTTGGTTAAATTATAAATAATTATACTATTTTTGGATTATCTCTTATGTAAGTCATCAAAAGATGGGGTAAATTAATTTATTCTTTGTTTTACGCCCTCTGGCGGATATACAGTGTAGAGTTTCAGGAAAATGCAGTCAAAAACTGAAAAAAGCGAACACACAAACACATTTTTTTGTCTCTCGCAAAATTCTCAACAAATTTTCTTGGAAAAACAGTTTTCAGTTGGAATGTGTTTATTTTTATTCGGACTGGGGGATACCTTTTCAAAGAGTTAAGTGACGTAAAACAAATTCATTATTTTCCAGGGCCATATGTTAGCCTGGGTGATTTTTCTCTCCCTGTGTGTGTGTGAATCTATGTTTGAGTGTGTGTGGTGGGTGGTACCACCCTGGAACCCCTTTTCAAAAATCACTGGATCCGCCCCTCCCTAGTTTCTTTTTATTTGTAATTAATTACATGTACATGTTATATGACACAATCTTACAAATTCTGTGCTGAAATCCAGTTTTCTTTCTATATCTACCTGTGAAATAAAATAAAAAAAATATTTGAGTTAGCATATATATAATAAATTCAGAGTTTTATACAATGTAATTTCCGACATTTCAAACTTTTCTCATTTGGTCTGAAGAAATGTTACATCTCCATCTTCGCTAGCCCACTTACATGTACGATCCGCTATGTACACTACTCTCCAACATTGGAGAGTGGAGCTGATCGTATATACCCTTGGCTAGCGAAGATGTAACATCTCAAGCTACGGTCCGGAATCACAGACCTTACCCAGCGTCTCAAGTCACCGTCTGAAGTCTGCATATGCCCACCCAGCGTCGCATACCACGGTCTGGAGTCCACATATACTGTAGCCTTCACCCAGAGTCTCAAGTCAGGGCCAGCAGGCTGCGTAGGACTCTCTCCAGTCAGAATGGAAGAGCCTGGTACATTTTGTCGGTGGTTTCCTCCGATAGAAGAGATGATCAATAACGGTAAAATGACGCATCTCTGGACAGCGCCCACAAACCTTTGCATTGGAATGTCACCGGTGAACGAACATGAAGATAGTTGTGAGGGCACATCTGTCAGTATATTATTCCGTCAACGACTAGCACTGATAATCAAAGTACTGAAAGTACTGAAAGCCGGGCTTTAATATGTTCGAGTGTATTGTCTAATCCTAAATTAGTACATATTAGAAAATCTTTCTTTCTGACCATTGATATTTAACAGGTAGAGTTTGTATGATTATGATTAACAATAACCCATCTACCAATAATTTACGGTCCAGAATCCAACGTTAAGACCCCAGGATAGGACTTGGTGATATTTTTCATGAAAATACATTTATACCTTTCTAAACATTTAGCTCACAATGGTTATGCATGGTAACAGTGCACTTTGAGTGGTTTTGCTGATTCATACAGGCACTTATATAGTATCGGAGGAGCTAGGGGTGTCACCATTTTTCAAACATAAACCTTTACAATGGACAATGTACATTGAAAGGTTGATTGACTCTTCGCAATCAAATTTAAATTGGAACTTTCATCTCACTCTTCGTTATATAAACCAGGTATTTATCACGAGCGACGAACAGATTTACTAAAAGCAAATTGGATATAGTCTAATTTTAATTAGATTGTACCATCATTTTATTGTAGCATATTAAAAGTACGGTAATTTGGTAATGAATTAATGAAATTCGAAATGTGAAAGTAAGTTGTAGCCCACCCCTACTCCTTCTCCAACGGAATAGGATTTTCGGGTTTGGACAATTCTCCTTTTTTCTGATAATGATACTACATGCCTGTATTAATCAGAAAAGAAATATTCTTTATTTTTGGTCCTCTAGGAAACCAGCTGCACGAAAATTATAATTATCTAATCTTTATGACATGAATATGAGTCTAGTTCTAGTTCCAGGTTCGGCCATAATGGTCATTGCCTGAGAAAATCATGATGTATTCAGGTCTTTATGGCTCGTACATAGATGGCTCTTCATTCTGAACAGGAAGTTTTGAAGCAAAGACTAACCAACTTTTTTTGAAAAATTATTATATGTGTTGTACTTAGATAAAGACTAATGAACATTTTTATATGTTGTTTTCTTTTAATTATATATTAACATAAACGAATTTTATTTCCGAGCACCCTTGAGAGCTTGCATGTGTTTTAAGACCTTTTTTTGGAATGCGCGCGCACGCTCAATATACTGTAAAGCGCTTTGGGAGCACATGCGAGATGAATCCAAGGTGAGAAGTCTCGAACAAAATTTTCACATTCAAAACATACCATTGACTTTTCACTAAAAATTTGATCTGAATTTGTAAGCATAAAAATTTTCGACGCTAAATTGATTGTTAAATGGGTATAAATAATTTATATATTATACATAAACATATTCACATGAAATTTCTATCTTAAAGTTTACATTTTTATTTAATTATATTCCATGCTTCACAGAAAATAAATCTTTATCCCAGTCCTTTAAATTAATACTATTAAATTAAAATATTAACCAAATGGAATCGCATTGTTTATTTCATATTATGAAAGAAAACAAATAGTTTTGAACTTCATTTACATCACCTTTACACAAGATCTTAGCCGCTCGCGTGGCGCAGTGGTAAGAGCGTCTGCTCTAGAGTCGCGAAGTAAGGGGTTCGAATCCCACTGTGGGACGTGGAGACCGGTCCTTCCGTTGAGACCGTATAAACCGAGGTCCCGTGTCGCAATAGGTGCTTGCACGAAAAAGATCCCTCACTGCTCAATGGCCATAAGTGCCGAGTATAGGACAAAATTTGGAGCTCTCCACCGGCAAGTGGTAGTGTCTCCATATGAGTGAAAAAATTCTCGAGAGGGACGTTAAACAACATACAAACAAACAAATACAAGATCTTAACCATCATAAGGATTTTTTTTTCGAAATTATTTATTAGAAAGGAGAAAGTTATTTTAATTGCATTCAGGGTTATCGAAGTAATACCGTATTTTCAAACCCTTTTCTTTAAACGCATTCAAATTTTAACTTATTTATTTGAGTAGTAATATATTGAAAACACTACAGCATTACCAGTATTACAACTGTAAGATTAATCTTCATGAATATTTACATACATACATCATTAGGCTAAAAAAAAAATTGTTTGTTTCCGGTTATACCCGACTGACCTCCTACACATTTTTTTTTTTCGGAAAATTACGAGTATCCGTAACTGTCTCTTTGTTTTACGAATTCGTAATGGCGGCGCACTTGTTTGCTGCAAGTAGTCGGTGTTCGCTGTTATTTTATGCCGTTAATATAATCATAAAATCATCATCTTTTTGCAATTATTTTGAAAGGAAAAATTTAATAAATTGTCTCCTGTTAAGCCGTTTTCACAAGATCAACCCTGAAAATATCAGCAGAAATTAACACGGTATCGTACCAAATTACATCTGATAAATGACCACCGATGTTTTTAAAATTCATTATTACATTAAATTTCTTGCCATTCAAGACACCTTAATGCTATACTGATCTTAAAAAAACAATTACAGATATCACGACATTGTCAGTGAGCTTACTGTTTATACATGCATCACGGACGTAAATTCAGACTAATTATACTATAATATCAGTAAACGAACAAAAAATGTCATACAATTTTTTTTAATTCTACCAATAACATATGGCTAGTGAGGAGAATATATAAGTCATTTGTTTTATTTAATGTCACTAATTTAAACATTTAAGGTCACTAATTTTAACTTTTAAGAAAACAATTAATTTTTTACAAAAAATGTTTGTCTGTCAATTGCCAAACTTTTTTTTAAAAGAATGTTGAACCATATGGTTTGCTGATTTTTCTTTAGATATATTTGAATTAGAAATTTATTTAAAAAAATTATATTCATATTGGTTTAATAATTTATGTAATTCATAGTTAAAGAAATGCACATATTTTTAGAGATATTCTTAAAGTTTCAAACAAACAGTACTTTTATCGCCGACTAGATACACCAGATACACCATGTACAATTGTCAGGCGACCTAATTCAGGCATAACGCACATTAATTAATTCTTTAAACTCCAATTTACTTATCTATTTATTTGCTGAAAGACAAAACAGAGAATATAACCACTCACATAACATCGATGAAAACGATATGAAATATAGGCAACCTGTCGAAAAGCCCGCGCTTATTGAAAATAGTTCGCTTACAATATGCATTCAGTAGCGTATGTGCACAAATTGTTATATCACGATTACCCTAATAAAGTAAATATCTAATTCCTCTTTCAATTTAATTCTCAAACAAAAATATTGATCAATTAACAATTCCGTAGATTGAGATGTAAAAAATATTTGTTTAAGTATCGTCTTTCAATGTGACTATTTTGTTTATCGGAAGCGTCTGCTTTGACGCTGTTAGGCTTTTTGTTTACTTTTCTGAACATGTGCTATTTATAGTAAGGCAGTCGATCACGATGCCTACAGCCAGGACTTTGCTTTCAGCAAAGCCCGGCTAAAAATGCATGTTACTAAGTTTTTAATATTATAAACAAACTCCCATCACCAGTATCACACAGTTTTTATCCAGAAATTTTCGTAGTTTTCAAAAAGATCCCGTATTATCTCAGTTTGTATTTACGAGAAAATTATCTGGTAGCTACGAGAAACAAGATAAGTCTGTGAAACACTGATGCTCCCGTATGGCAGCTTATGGCGACGGTTAATTTCTCAAATGCGTGTCTTTCTCCAAGGTCAAGGTCAAGGACTTGTGTCATTGAATACATACTTGAAATATGAAAGCCCAAGGACTAACCTTTAAAAGTTATGACCAAGATTAAACTTTTTGGAAATGTGGGTCAAACTCCAAGGTCAAGAGGTAATAATTAATGGTACCTAGGGGAAGGTCTTGTTGTAAGAAATATACTAGTGAAATATAAAAGCCCTATCACCAACTGTTCATAAGATATGGCCATGGTTAAAGCTTTCCAAGAGTAGGTCAAACTCAAAGTCAATAGGTCGAAATTTCTGGTATCCAAAGAAAGGTCTTGTCACAAGGAATATACCTGTGAAATATGAAAACCTTAGTGTTATCTGTTCAAAAGTTATGGCCTAGGTAAGTGGCTCAATCGCTAAGGTCAAGGTCAAGAAGCCAAAAACATTTCTACCCATTGGAAGGTCTTGTTACAATGAATACACATAGCACCAACTGTTCAAAAGTTATGGCCAAGGTTAAAAGTTTTTTTATTGAAAGTGGATAAAACTCCAAAGTCAACGGATAAAAAATAGTGGTTCCTAGGGTAATGTCTTGTTATAAGAAATATACAAGTGAACTAACACCAACTGTTGAATAGTTATGGCCGTGGTTAAAGCTTTTTCAAAGTAGGTCAAACTCCAAAGTCAAAAAGTCAAAATTGCTGGCATCCAAAGCAGGGCTTTGACACAAGGAATACACCTGTGAAATATGAAAACCTTATTATTATCTGTTCAAAAGGAATGGCCTAGGTTAAAGTTTTTTGAAAGTGGGTCAAACTGTAATGGTCAAGGTCAAGAGGTCAAACATATTTATAAGCATTGGAAGGTCTTGTCAGAATGAATATACATAGCACCAACTGTTGGTAATTTTTTGCAAAAGGATTCAAACATCAATGCCAAGATGTCAAATTTGTTGGTACCCGAAGAAAGGTCTTGTCACAAGGAATTCACCTGTGAAAAAGTCATAGACTCTCCCACTCAACATTTATGGGCAAGATTAAAGTTTTTGTGGACAACTAGACAAACAGCTAGACTAATAAACAGGACAAAAAGTATATTATACCCCCGAATCTTCCATTACGGGGCCTTAAAAATTGTAAGTACGAGATAATATATGACTAATTATTACATATTTATTTCTAGACATGTACCAAAAATTGTTCTTTTTATTTCCCCCGTAATTGAAGATTCGGGGGTGTTAAGATTTTGCCCTGTCCGTCCGTCTCTCTGTTTATTTATTTGTCCCCAAAAACTTTAACGTTGCCATAACTTTTGATTGGTTGGAGCTATTGGTTTCATATTTCACGTGTATTCCTTGTGACAAGACCTTCCTTTGGGTACCAATAAATTTGACATCTTGACCTTGACTTGGAGTTTTATCCTCTTTTACATAAATTTACCTGACTTTATCCTTGGCCATCACTTTTGAACAGTTGATCCTATGGCTTTCGTTTTTCACATGCGTCACCTTTTTACATTGACCTTATAGTTTGATCCACTTTTAAAAAAAACTTTAACCTTGGTCATAAACTCTTAACAGTGTTTAATAGGGCTTTCAAACATAAGAGGTATATTTCTTGTGTTAAGACCTTCCTTTAGATTCCAACAACTTTGACCCTTTGACCTTGACCCTGGAGTTTGGCATACTTTTGAAAAACTTTAACCTTGGCCATAGCTTTTGAGCAGTTGGTTCTAAGGTTTTATATTTGAATAACTATCTATTTCTTTTGGAAAGGTCTTCCCCTACGTTCCATTTATTTTAACCTTTTTGAACTTAATCTTGGTTTGATCCACTTAAAAAAAATAACTTTACCATATGCATAACTTATGAATGGTTGGTGCTTGGGCTTTCATATTTACTAGGTATATCCAATTACACAAGGTCTTTCTTTAAGTACCAACATTTTTGATCTCTTGACCTTGGAGTTTAACTTGCATCAGTTGTATGTGAGAAACTTTAACCTTTTCCATAAGTTGACACAGGGAAGCATCAGTGTTTCACTAGCACATCTTGTTGAATGCTGTTTTAAGTTTTATATATGTACACATTTTTCAAGAAGGAAGTTATTCTGATATGACTTCCGCTGGCGAATAAAACGGGGCGTGGGGACGAGTGTGCTTTTTGACATACACAAAATCTTAATACCCTCATTTAAGAATCTCGTATTAATGTTATGCATGGCTTCATTCTCATTTTGTTTCCTTATTGCCTCAACTAAATATGCCATGAGTTTAACTTTCACTAAATAAAACCTATGAATATTATTTCCTTTTGATACCAATAATTGATACCTGATCGACTAACGGATTGCTTCCTGGGGAACACACTTTCTAATGTTTCACACCTCAGGGAAGAGAATTAAAGTGTGATAGAAACACACCATCAATATATCGGTCATCATCTGTACACCTTCAGAGTTTACACCAGCCTCTATAAGGTCACAATGTGTTCCATCTGTAACCTTCACAGACGGAAAATCTGATACATGTAGAGCTGCAGTATATATGTGTTATAATTATTGAATGATGTACAAGTCTAGCTTAACGTTAATTACATTTTTCACAACACAGACCAGACATCACTCAGTAATAAATCACCATTTTCAGTCTTTTTTTGTAAGTTCATCAAATTCTCTTTAAAAAAAGCTAAGTGCACGAAGCATAAAAAAAACGACCTCTTCTCAAAAACTAATGTTATGTTTATTATAGATAATGTAGAATTTTCGATTTTCATAACCGTTTTCCTTTTTTCAATATCTATTATACTTTTTGAAAAATAGATATTGCAATATGGCAGTGTTTTGATAGAAAAATGCAATAGGAACGTCGTTTTTTTGTAATGTAATGTCACGTCAAAGAGCGATAGAAATGACTTAAAGTTTGCAATCACAGTGTACAATGTAGCAATATACGAATTTAAGACTTGAAATTGAATAATTGGAGATAGATATTTATTTAATCAACATCATTTAATTAAGAACCATAATTTAAAAAGGCAGATAAAAGTGTTTATATAATATACCAGTCAATTCTGACTAGATAGAATTGAAAAAAATCTTTTCAATGGAAAATGACTTCAACTGCGGTATTTTTAGATCAATGGAATAGTAAATATTTGAGCTTTTAAAAATCTATATCTAAATAAATCATCATAGAAAAAAACAGTCAACGGAAGTTGAAAGGATGTATTTCCTAAACATTTGAAATAATAAATTGAACATCTCATCGTTTTCGTTCATGTAAAAGAGAAACTGAAAGGAATTTCGTAAAATATTAAATAGATATTTCGTAAGATATTAAATGTAAAGGAATAGACCCCCCTTTTTTCCACCACCAGCTCAAAGGATACAGAAGTTCACTGGAGTTGGTAAGAAGAGTCATGTATATATATATATATATATATATATATATATATATATATATATATATATATATATATATATATATATGAAAGAAAATTGCTTGTCAATAAGAAGTGTCAAACCAAAATCCCCCGATAAGGTTTTCGTGTTCGAACTGGTTTATTTCCTTGACATAAAAAGGGGGTTAGTTTTTTTTGGCGTTGGTATTCACGGATCCATCATTGACTCTTATATTTTTTTTGTTTTAAATTTTCTTAAGTGGTTCAGTCATGAAAGCCGGAAACTGGTATTCGATTGAAAGTCTCTTAAAGGAGAAATGCCTCCGTCTTTTCGTATTACGGGCTTAAAATTAACTAATCACATCAGGGGCGGATCCAGCAATTTTTAAAAAGGGGGGGGGGGGGGTTCCAGGTCTGTGCCACAAACAGTCATGCATAGAATCACACCACAGGCACTTCAACCTGTAGAGACGGTTTTCTAAGGGGGCAACCTTCAAAAAGAGTTGACAAGTAAAAAAAAAAATTTAAAAAAAATAAAAAAAAAACCTGTGCACCACGCTCTAAAATCCTATTGGGGGGGTGGGGGGGGGGGGTGGGGTGGAGGGGGGCTTCCTCTCACTATTCAGTACATTTTTTTCTTTCAAATACTTGAATTTGTGCATTTTTACCTTCCAGCAACAAGAAATTGGGGGGGGGGATCCAAATCAAAACTTACATATTAAAACTACAGCAAGATTATTCTCCGTAAAAGTGAACCCCCTCACCCCGCACTATACGGGAACATTTTAAAATCTTTCTCTTCATTGATTAAAATATCTCCATAATATAAGGAGAGAGATATATTCTCTTATGCACACTCCCTTTCATTACGTTTTATGCATACATGTACTTCTTAAAGTTTAGAACTTCAGAAGATAGTGCAAAAATTGCATAGCTAAAAGTTCGCCGGAATCTTACTGATGATAATCAAAGTGAAACACCTTGCATGTTACTTGTGGTTGGTCGGGGCCCGTGGTCGGGATTGTGAAGGTACACGAAGGAAAACAAATACGCGAAACTCTATATAGAGTAGAAAGAAGATATTGAACTACTTATTTTATTCAAAAATGTTAGCCGTAAAATATCTATATTACAGAATCCCCCCTCTCTCTCTCTCTCTGGAAAAATAAAGGGGGTTCCAACCCCCGGAACCCCCCCCCCTCTGGATCCGCCAATGCACATATACATGTATATTGTGCGTTATTTTTTTTTTTTATCAGTGTACAATTATTTGTACAAGGGAGGTGCTGGTCAAGAAAACTTGACAGAAACAATTCATACAAAAGTAGTTTACATGTACACATTTTACTCGTAAATTACATTAGTGTAGTAACAATTAAATAATTCTGAATTTTTTGAAACATATTTCAATTCCCTTTTTCTTCCTTCTCTCAAATCAGTTTTTTTTAACTTGACATCCCACCTGCACTTCCATCTCACTCCTTATAATAAACAATGTCAAGGGTCATATATGTAAAATATGCATCTTGTTCTGGAAACATATTTGAAATGTGTTGAAACCAGACAGCATCCTTTCTTAAGAAGGGTGAACGTTACTTTTCACGTTTTTATGCAGTTGCATAAGAATTATCACGCGGGCTTTTTTTTTTATGAAACGATTGACATGAAGTTACAAAAATAAAGATTGATTGCTGCTACATGTAGATATAAATATTATATGTACCGACATGGGGATTCATTAAAGCCGGACATGTGCATCTGACGGATCAGCACATGAGTTCTATTTTTTTTTTAATTATAAAAAAGATAATTTTGTAACAGAAACTCAATATATCACAAAAATATTTGATTCATAATATATGTAGTCGATGTAATAGTATATAGTAGTAGTATAGTAGTATAGTAGTATATAGTAGTATAGTAGTAGTATAGTAGTATATGTAGTAATGCTTTTATGTAGCATAGATATGCTACAGAAGATTTTATTCAGCTTATATCTTAAAACAGACTAGAGCCTACCGCGCGGTACATGTAATTGAATTCTTTTGTTCTCTTCCTGCACCCCATTCCCACTTAGCCAACACAGATTTACCTGTGTTTTACCTTTTTTTTTTTTTTTTTTTTTTTTTTTTTTTGAAAATGTTGGCTGAGTGGGAAGACACCTTGGATCCAGTTTACAGAGATATTTCTAATTATCTCATGCTAAATTTCTAATATCTGTTTTAGATAATTTTCCCGTTTCTAATTAAGTGCATCTAACAAAACGACAGAAAATTAGATCCATAAAAAGCCTTCGATTTCTTTTTATGATAAGCATTTTAACCGCAATATTGATTGCATGTATCTTCTATGACGTCAAAAATGACGTATAACGAGTAACGTCATGTACAACATACATGATCATAATATACACACATGCTTTTATTCCAAATATGATTTCAGAAAAATGTAATTTTTAGATTCTTTACCACATTTAGTGTCTTAAAAACGAACGATCGACTGCTTTTCTATCGCTTTGTATCTTATCTATGGATCTTTAGTGTAATATGAGCCACCCATTAGCAATTGGCTATTGAAATTTTTGAAAGCATCAAAATTCAAAAGTAATGTCAAATTTCGTATTTGTCAAAGCACAAACAACGCTAATAATTGACATAAATTAAAGATTTGTATTTGTGGTATTTAAACATATAGTAATTATGAAAGTTGTTCTTGTCCGCGACCCCATCTAACTTTGGGGAAAAAACCTGTTGATAAATAGGCATTTTTAACGTTTTTCAAGTTAAAACCAGCATATATTCCAATCGTCTGATACGCCTAAAGACGCCTCATTTAACTTTTTTTTTTACATGTGGGATATGAGTGCGTTTCCACTTACATTATCAATATACATACACCTCATGAATCGATCCTATAAGTTTGTGTAAAACACGATGACACATATGATTGATCGTGGCCATAACATTTTTCACACGCATTGAAATTTTATTTTATTTTTTTTCAACATTAGTACACTCGTTACCGCAAAATATTTTCATTGGAAAATGTTTCCCGAGTAGTTATTATTCTTTTTTCTGTTTTAATATTTTGGGGTAACGAGTGTGCTGTGTATGTTGGTACCCGAAGAAAGGTCTTGTCACAAGGAATTCACCTTTGAAAAAGTCATAGCCTCTCCCACTCAAATGTTATGGGCAAGATTAAAGTTTTTGCGGACAACCAGACAAACCCCTAGACTAATGGACAGGACAAAAAGTATATTATACCCCCGAATCTTCCATTACGGGGCCTTAAAAATTGTAAGTACGAGATAATATATGACTAATTATTACATATTTATTTCTAGACATGTACCAAAAATTGTTCTTTTTATTTCCCCCGTAATTGAAGATTCGGGGGTGTTAAGATTTTGCCCTGTCCGTCCGTCTCTCTGTTTATTTATTTGTCCCCAAAAACTTTAACGTTGCCTATAAATTTTGATTGGTTGGAGCTATTGGTTTCATATTTCACAAGTGTATTCCTTGTGACAAGACCTTCCTTTGGGTACCAACAAATTTGACATCTTGACCTTGACTTGGAGTTTTATCCCCTTTTACATAAATTTACCTGACTTTATCCTTGGCCATCACTTTTGAACAGTTGATCCTATGGCTTTCGTTTTTCACATGCGTATTCATCGTGACAACACCTTACCATGGGTGTATATATTTTTCACCTTTTTACATTGACCTTATGGTTTGATCCACTTTTAAAAAAAACTTTAACCTTGGTCATAAACTCTTAACAGTGTTTAATAGGGCTTTCAAACATAAGACCTTCCTTTAGATTCCAACAACTTTGACCCTTTGACCTTGACCCTGGAGTTTGGCATACTTTTGAAAAACTTCAACCTTGGCCATAGCTTTTGAGCAGTTGGTTCTAAGGTTTTATATTTGAATAACTATCTATTTCTTTTGGAAAGGTCTTCCCCTACGTTCCATTTGGACTTAATCTTGGTTTGATCCACTTAAAAAAATAATTTTACCATATGCATAACTTATGAATGGTTGGTGCTTGGGCTTTCATATTTACTAGGTATATCCAATTACACAAGGTCTTTCTTTAAATACCAACATTTTTGATCTCTTGACCTTGGAGTTTAACTTGCATCAGTTGTATGTGAGAAACTTTAACCTCTTCCATAAGTTGTCATAGGGAAGCATCAGTGTTTCACTAGCACATCTTGTTGAATGCTGTTTTAAGTTTTATATATGTACACATTTTTCAAGAAGGAAGTTATTCTGATATGACTTCCGCTGGCGAATAAAACGGGGCGTGGGGACGAGTGTGCTTTTTGACATACACAAAATCTTAATACCCTCATTTAAGAATCTCGTATTAATGTTATGCATGGCTTCATTCTCATTTTGTTTCCTTATTGCCTCAACTAAATATGCCATGAGTTTAACTTTCACTAAATAAAACCTATGAATATTATTTCTTTTTGATACCAATAATTGATACCTGATCGACTAACGGATTGCTTCCTGGGGAACACACTTTCTAATGTTTTCACATAAGATTTGGATAAATATGCTTATAATAGGTTCAGTTAATATTCACAAGGTGTCTAATTCAAAGAAATAGCAAAGATTACTGATAATGAGTAAGTATCAGTAAAAATGACAGCTTTCTGCAAAGTATGTATGAACGATGTATACAAGTTACTGCAACGTGATTGTTCATTTCCCCTTTACAGGTTAGTTTGTCTGGTAAATCAACGTGTATATATGCGTACTTGTACATGTACATACCGATATTACATGTATGTATATGTAGATATTTAAACTTTCATTAACAATGTGATGACGTAATTTATTTTTCAAACAACAGATTCTTAATGTATGTATGCCACTCTTTACCTGAGTTATATCAAGGCTTTTTATAAAAGTACATTTTAGATAGTTTCTCATATATCATTACAAAAGCATAGGAAGGTCAAATTAAGAAATAAAAAAAAGAAGAAAATTAAAAAAAGAGAAAGAAGTCGTTATTACGAGATAAAAAGTCGAAATTACGAGATAAAAAGTGATTATTACGAATTAAAACGTCATTATAACGAGATTAAAAAAAGTCATTATTACGACTCAAGAAAGTCGTAATGAAGAGGTAAAAAGTCGTAATAACGATATAAAAAGTCGTAATAACGACATAAAAAGTGGCTACTACGACTTAAAAAAGTCATAATAACGAGGTAAAAAATCATCATTACGAGTCGATGACTTTTAAAGGTAAGTATTTAGTTATGAGCAAAGGATGGACTTCATAATGTCTGTAGTCATATTTCTTTAAAATGGCACTAAAAAGGGAAAAAAACAACAGAAAAATATTTTTTTTACTAGACATTTGTATTAAACAAATATCAAAAATTCATTATAAAAAATTATCAAAAAAGTGCTCATTATGTCACTATTGTGATAAATTTGAAAACGTTTGTTTGATAGTGACCACTATGACACTAATGTGATAACTTTTGAAACTTAACTACAGTGAAAATTCTGAAAAAGTTGAAAAACTCACGTTTAAGGATTTGTTTAAAGTTATTACTTTGAATTGAAAACTTTGATTAATTGCTAAAGTGATATTTTTTTCTTTTTGATTCACTATAGTTAAAATTAAGACAGTCTGCTTTACTAAAGCTATTATCACTATGACACGATATAGTGAGTGTTTTGACACTTTAATTAGCTATTGTGACCAGAATGACGATTTAGTAGTAACTTTGACACTTTGATTCACTGAAGTAATAACTTTGAAAATTCGATTTACATAAACAGATCTCTCTTGATCTATCACTGTGAGACATGCACACTGGCAATATCATAGAATTCTTATTTATCACTCCATCATGGTTTAGCAAAGATGTTGATCCAATCCTTCCTGCAAGAGATGGAAGTGGTTGTGATCCATATACATTGTTTTCTGATTTCTTGTCTCTTGAATTCTCACTTGGTTCTGCTTTGCGTATATTACCATGAAGAGATGTAGGATAATTCCTTCTTCAAGTCCTGTATTTCAGTTTTCTATCGCAATGTCTAGAAATGTGACCAACATTTAGGCACCTAAAACACAGATTTTTCTCTTTGGCATATTTCTTTCCATTTTAAACACCCCTGGTCAGGAAATCCATGCATTTGTTGAAAAAAATTTTCTCCATTACAAAGAACACAGGACTTTCCTTTTCTGGGAGTAGTGAGTATGGCAAAAGTCCTTTCTTTGTCCGAGATAGAAGAAGTTGAATATCTGTACTTGGTGGGTTTCTTAGACTGGGTTAAGGACTTTTCAGTTTCACTTTGTCCATGCTGTGCTTTCTCAGACTTGATTGCTTGAATGGAAGTAACAGGATCAAAAGCTATATTTGATATAAATTCCATGTAGTCCTTAAAAGGATGATACTGGTTAGATTCTCCCCTTTTCTGTACTACGATATGACCCCATCTGAAGAGTAAGCAAACTGGTAGTCTGCTCAACTTTTTCTGATTTTCTCGGCTATCATTCAAGACGTCAATGTTTCTAATGCTTCTCATAGCATGTAACATTGTCTCGAAAAGTCTGAAAACTATTAAAGTCCTGGACCATCCCTTGATGGAATTTTTTGGCTATTTTTCATATTTATTTCTGAACACATTAATAAAAAAGAGTCTCCATACGCTGGCCTAGCAAACGTTCCGCTGCATCAAAGGAATCACTAGCAGACACTAGAAAATATTTTTAATTACATCCTTTACTGGTCCACCAATGTATTTTTTTAATGGATCCTCCCTGTAGCCGGTATTTGCAATTAATGCTTAACTAGTGATGTTCCTTGAAATGAAGTTGGTGATGCTGATAGCTTAGGTATGAATCTATTGGCATTAGGATTTAATGCGGAAAATGTCGGAGTTAATGATATGCACTTTCCATGCTAACAGATTCGGCTGCAGCTCCTCTTGTGTATTATTAATATCAGAAGTGAAAGATGGTTCAAACGATTGCATTATATAAGGCACCTGAAAACTAAATTCCAATGTATTTGAAATTTCAGATGACTTAACTGGTTAACTAACTTCAAGCAACATGAACTTCACATCCTTGAGTGCTGCCGCATTATCTGTTCCCTCCATCTTATCAAGGGTTTTCTAATTTTGGTAAAGCCATTTCAATAGGCTTCAGTGTTTTTTATTTTCTAAAAATCTGCACTGGTTTTAGCTTCTATGACAAAGAATTTCTGTGTGCGTTTCAAAGCATCTGCTTCCATTAATGTCTCCTCTGAGCTTTTAGATGAGTGACTAGAAAGATGACTAGAATGATGACTAGAATGAAGACCAGAATGACGACTAGAACTATAACGATTACTGCGATGTGATCATGCTGAATATCGAGTAATAGTTTCATAGGCCTCTTTCTTCTTTTCAAAGATATTGTCACAAACTTTACATATTAAACAGTGATGCTCATTTTCAAAATTTCAAAATCGTTCAGAGCATTCCTTGTGAAAAGAATGAAATTCTTTTCATGCATCTTCATTAACATCAGTAAAGTCACAAACAACTCGTAGGTCACACATCAAATCCTCAAGTATACCTCTTTCTTTCACTTCCAGATCTGCTTTATCCGTAATCAGAATTCTCAGTCTAGTACACTGCTAACTCCTTTTGTTAAAACACAAGTTAAATTCATGTTTAAGTTTTTTTCCATTTAAAAAAAATCTTACCTTTAACTGTCATTTTTCTTTAACATGAGAGATATGTATGCACAGTATCTTCATCCTCGGTATTTGAATTTACAGTTTCAATATAATCACTAAAAGTTTTTTCTTTCCTCTCTTGATACATGTTTTCAGCGTCGGGACTCTCGTCAAGACTCTCTACTTTGTCCGCCATTTTGAATAATCACTACTCTCGTGGGAGTTTCACTGTATCGTAAATGATGTGTTCCAAAATATAATAATAAAATGGAGCGGAATTCATACTAAGAAGGTTATGAAGTTTCTTACACAACGCAATAGAGTTCATAGATCGTTATATTATCAACAAATGGAACACATAAATCTGATCACTCGCACTTGCACTTGCACTTGCACAAAACTTGAACTTGTAAAATATCTCAGGCCAGGTAAATTTATTGCAATCGAATATTTACAAAAAGATTCGCAAATACTGAACCATCGGACATTCGAGTACATTTTTCAAACCTACTATCATCTTCGAGTACTTACACAGACAAAATGTCAAGGGCCTCGCAAGGCACAGTAATTCTAGTGTTTCGTTTTGGAGTCACGACGTAATTCGGGAGCTAATTCCAAGTCGCAGGTCCCGACGTGGGACTTGAAGACCGGTGTGGAATAAGACCATAAAAACGTAGGTCCAGTGTCGGAGTATACATGTAGATGGCACGTAAAAGATCCCTTAATGATGCTTAATGATCAAAGGCCATACATGTAAGTGCCGAGTAAAAGTCTAAATTAGGAGCCTTCCACCGGCCCAACAAATTTTAAAGGTATTTTAAAGCAAAGAAACAACCTGTTTTCAAGGGCCTAACTAAAGCAAAATAAACTGGCCGTCTCAGGAAGCCGTACCATAAGCAAATTTTAAAGATTTCAACACTATTTGGAAATAGTGTACATGTACATGTATAAACAATATATAATTCAACTAAACCATCTCTAAAATGATTAAAGTTTCATATATCTAATTTTATAGTCACGGAGTCAATACCCCATAAATAAAAGGAATAAAGAAACGACATCTGAATTATATTTATCAAATGAAATAATCATACAAAGACACATTTACAACTCCTATGGTCCTATGCAGTAAAAATAGGATCTTACATGAACTGTTTATTAGATCGAAACGAATCAAATGCAGTGAAATTTATTGATATGTATTAACAAGGAGCGCCCCTCATCTACTAATGAGGCAGGCTTTGCTATGCTTACTACGTACGTTAATTTTTTAAATACCATCTTAACACTCCTTAGTCATGGTACATTAATTCACGAGATGTCTCAAGAGTGTAGGATTCTAATAAGTTAAAAAAATAATAAGATTGATACGTCACCATTGTTTTATAACACGAACTAACCCTCTGAGGCCACATATTGTCGGCACCAAATGAGAGTAAAACAAAAGCCGCCGTTCTGATAAAAAACGGATTTTGATGAAATTGTATTTTATAAATTTGATAAACAATAAAAAAAAAAATTAAATAATCTTATTAAAAATACTTTTCAGTCGGCACGATATAAGTGGGTCGGTCGCGTTAGGGAAAACAAAGGTATTTTTTATTTTGGCCTAATCCATTCACATTCATCAAAATGTAGAAGTCAAGTCACAACGAAGTATTACTGTTACACTGTACACTATTACGTTAGACTGCATCGTCACTGTCACCACCCCGATCACCGAGAATCCATACCATATTCAATTTTTCAGCATGAAAAAGTGGCTTGCTACATGTAAGTCTGCTTAAATGGAAAAGTGTCGTCTAACTGGATTGCCTTCCTATTAGGGATTTCAACAACAACAAAAAAAAAAAAAAAAAAAAAAAAAAAAAAAGATTATTTACAGCCTCAATCACAGGAGTTCACAATTTTATCAATAAAGTTAAAAGAAATCATTCGATTGACCATACATGAGCTATGCGTTAGCATAGCGAATATGCAAAGGCGGATCCAGGGCCGCCCCCATCCGTTTGAATTTTTAATATGTAGAACTTATATGTCCACTATCCTAAAATCAAGGAAAAAACATCTCTTATTTGTGAGAAATTGTCAGCCCCTGGACCCCCTTAAGGACCTTGCCCTAGACCCACTGGGGGCTTCAATGCAGCCCCAGAACCCACTGCCTTCTACTGCCCCCCACCCGTTACAAAATTCCTGGATCCGCCACACTGATATGCGAACGCATATCTCATCTCTTGGTCAATCGAGTGATTTCTATTGACTATATTGATAAAATTGCGAACTCCTGTGGCCTCAATGGGGCATAACCAGTGTCCACTAAGTAATAAACAGATAAAAAAAAATAATGAAGAACCGCACAATCATGACAATTGTACCTTTTAGGATTCACTATGAGAAAAACACACTGCAGCTTGTACTTACTATAATATATTCATCCCAAAGTGAAGAAAACTGCGTACTCGTGCAATTCATCTGCTCTTGCGATTTTTTTTCTCTCCTCCATCTTTTTTTTCCGGATCTCGATCCCGTAACTTTATGATGAAACATTTGTGATGCAGTCATGCTATATTTTTAAGAAACTCAAACGTTGTCTTTTAAATAATCAACCCTTTAATTTGATATTTTTATGAAAGCATTTTACTTACTTACTGGGTCCATGCTGGTCAACACATTTATTTCTGGTGAATTTTTCATGTACCTTTCTAAACGTAAATATTTCAAAGGGGGGGGGGGGGACTTAAGAAGAACTTTTTGTCTGCCAAATATTGTTACTCTAAGTAAACGTGTTTTAATAATAAATACAGTGTATTTGACTTTCGATTTAATTTTCCATTGTGTTAAATAAAAAAGAAAAGGACTGACAGAAATTTCCATGTACAAAATAGATGTCGCACTTCTTGTCAACCAAGCCGGAATTAATAGCTTCGATACTTGTAATTCATCTCTCGTATAATAGTAAACTTGTTCCGTCAATACACACAAAACGTCAGGTTTTTGGGGGTGGCTTGTTTGCTTTGCCCCCTAGCAAAATTAAAAAAAAAAAAAAAAAAAAAAAAAAAAAACTGGATTTTCGCATGAATTTCCACTGTCCGTCTATTTGAGTGGTTATTTATAATTTACATGTACTTCTTTTGTATAAACTGATCTTGTAGTATACGTTTAATATTGAATTTCTCCGTTTAAAATTAATACTGACAGCATGCTCGGACATAGAGGGGGGGGGGTGGTTCCGAACCACCATCACCCCCCCCCCCCCGGAATTTGACAAGTTATATACTGTAGTAAATAAAAAAAAATGACTTTGCCCCCCCCCCCCCCCCCAGAAAACGTGGACACCACCACCACCACCACGAAATAGTTTTTTTTCACGTTAAGGAAATGAAATTTACGTTTTTGTCGTTGTTGTTTTTTTTGTTTTTTTTTTTTTCGGCTTGTCAAGAAATTTCTGGGTTGGAATTTTTCTGATTGGGGTGGATTTCCCCTCCCCCCTTCCTGGAAAAATTCTTGGCTCCGCGCCTGGACAGCATGTTATTATAAAAAAAAATATAATTGTCAAAAAAAATGTTAAATTTGAAGATAATGAACAAAAGTCGATTGAAAATCGGTTGACAATAAAGAAAAAGAGCTTTGTTACCTAAAGATACCATGTCATTAGATACTACGACAGACCCACTACTGTCGTATACAGCTATGTTCATTTATTTGATGGTTACCAGTATTAAAAGACATTTTTTTCTCACTGAGCAGGCAGAAAATCTAAACAAAATAAAATTTACATTACTGTATCGATGTAACAATCACTATTATACTTGTACATATTATTTGTATTTCCCGCGTTTTGTCCCTATGCCCCATCTACCCATAAGCCCTTGCAAAATAGCTTGGCCGACCAGAACAATTGAGGCCTGGTCATTCCCGGCAGAGAAGCGTAGCTGCAGACACGTTTCTAAGTGTACATGCAAATAGCTGCCATACAATCAGTATCTTGGCTTTGGCACGGAGACAGGTCCGTGCGTCAAGAACACTGGTATGACATGTGCTAGATACATGCACTAAGCTGAGGGGATCGTCGAGACACAGCGAAAGGTTCCAGGACTAAGGCCCGGAAGGATGCTGTGTGTGGAACAAGATTCACTGGGGGTGGACAGATACAGATAAGTTAATCCACGTAACATTGTATTAGCTCGTTATACGAACACTGACGAAATGGCAAACCTAATGATTTCATTCCTGCATCGAGGATGAGGATGATGATGTTGACGAAGATGATGTTGATGATTATGACAAGGATAATCATTGATCTGTGAACATGTTTGGCAATGATACTTTGAGTGAAATCTATACCCGGGGTTAATTGGTTAATTGTCTGATTATTGGTTACCAATTGCTATTATTTTTTTTTTTGGTTTAATAGTGTGGAAGAGTGTGTGGATCAGAGTGTGGTTGTCTGTTTGAAATCTTCTTTATTATTATTATTATTTTTTTGTAAATAAATTTATTAAAACTTAGTTGAATTTGTGTGATTTTTGGAGATAGCCAGCTTGACCACGTGACATTTGGTGGCTGCGGTGGGATTGCTGACCCTCTCCAAATTACACATTTTCACTATCTAGGTGAAGGTTTGCCAAGTAGATGTAAATAGGTTAGGTTGCTCTAGTAGTAGTTAGTCTTGGGATTCCTGTACATAGTAAGATAGAGGTAAGTGAAAGAATGGCTCTCTCTTAAGTAGGTCAAAGGTAAGGTGGTGTTAGACATATTTATTAATTGGAAAGTATATTATCCTTGGATTATCAAAGTTTTGGTAAGGTGGCTCAGTACTTATAGGCACGATGTCTACCATCAAGGAGATGAAGGAGCTCTTGGAAATTGGGACGCAGATGGGACTCAAGGATGCAGAACTTCAACAGTTTGTGAATAATGAACAAGCAAGACTCCGAGATGAACGTGAAAAAGATCGTGCAGAACGCATGGCTAAACAAGAGCGTGACTTTCAACTAGAATTGGAGATCAAGAGAGAGCAAAACGCTGAGGCTGAACATAAAAGAAAAATAGAAGAGATGGAAATAGATCACAAATTTCAAGTGTTGGCAGCAGAAAGATCACAGAAAGTTCTTGAGTCTACAGCCCTGCATCACCCTGAAACCCAACAACCTGTTAGAGGACCAAAACTACCAGCATTTGATGAGGCAAAAGACAACATCGACGCATATATACAACGCTTTGAAAGATACGCTATCTCACAGAAATGGCAAAGAACAAACTGGGGAGCTCACTTGAGTGCACTTCTAAAAGGAAAAGCGTTGGACGTGTTCGCTAGATTACCACCAGATAGTGCATTGGACTTTGATGAACTTAAAAAAGCACTGATGAAACGTTTCGACATGACTGAGGATGGATTCAGAAAGAAATTCAGATCTTCAAAACCCGATGGGAGTGAAACCTTTCTTCAGTTTTCAACAAGAATCGAAAGTTATCTGGAGAGGTGGATGGAATTAGCGAAAACAAATAAGACGTATGAAGGACTCAAAGACTTGATGTTGCGGGAACAATTTATTTTGTGTTGTAACAAAGAACTTTCCTTATTCTTGAAAGAACGAATTCCTCCTTCTATTCAGGATATGGCCAGATATGCTGATCAGTTTGTTGAGGCAAGAGCAACTAGTTCATCAGCTGTTACCCAGAGACCTATCTTTGAAAAGAAAGTTTCCATAGGAAAGCAATTCTCTTTTCCAAGCACTAGTGACAGTAGCAAACCCAGTGGTGGAGTCAAGTGTTTTAATTGTGACAAATACGGACACAAGCAGTTTGATTGCCCCTTAAGGAAATCTTCCGCAACCAAGACAGCAAACACTCTGGAAAAATCTGACAGACCACAAAAACCATCCCGCTATAGTGAGCAACAACAGAGCTTCAACAGATCTGGACGTCGCTTTTCACAGGGGAAAGAACATGATTCTTCTTTTGTTGGTGCCCATAAACCATGGCTACAAAGTGACATTAGTGACATTGATTCCGTTTCTAGTGGTGTGATGCCAGTTGTGAAAGGATGTGTTGGAGACAGACTTGTGACAGTGTTAAGAGATACCGGATGTCGTGGTGCGGTGATTCGGAAAAGCTTGGTTACTTCAAACCAAATGACTGGAAAAACTCACAAATGCATGCTGGCTGACGGAAGTATAATAGATGCAGATGTTGCGATAGTTGAAGTTGACACACCATATTTTACTGGAACAATTGAAGTATCGTGCTTTGAAACACCAATGTTTGATCTGATTCTTGGAAATTTTGATGGCGTTCGGAAACCAGACAACCCGGATATTCACTGGATGAAATCAACTAAACCTTCATTTGCTGTTGAGACACGCAGCCAACTAAAGAAAAAACAGTTACCTTATAAACCATTGAGGGTTCCTGAAACTCTACAAGATGTATCACGGGATGAGATGTTAAGTGAACAGCTGAGGGATGATTCATTAAGCAAGAGTTGGGACTTTGCTAAACAAGGGACAGTAAAGGAGCTTGGTGATGGAGGTTCAACTCGGATGTATATACGGAAGCAATTACTCTACAGAGAATTCAGTAGTCCAAAAGTGTCAAATGGAAAGACTTATCGACAGCTTATGGTTCCGAAAAAGTACAGATCACTGGTTATGAAGATGGCTCATGAATGTCTTATGGCAGGCCACTTGGGTGTTAAGAAGACCACAGACAGAATACTAGCAGAATTCTTTTGGCCAGGAGTACAAGCAGACGTCAGGCGATTTTGTCGTTCATGTGACGTGTGCCAACGAACAATACCTAAGGGAAAAGTACCTGCAGTTCCTCTTGGACAAATGCCCATGATATCAGAACCATTTCAACGCATTGCTGTGGATATTGTTGGTCCACTCCAGCCAATCACAGACAGAGGAAATAGATATATCCTCACTATTATAGACTATGCGACCAGGTATCCAGAAGCTGTGGCACTGCATGGAATTGAAACTGAACGAGTTGCAGAAGCGCTTGTAGACGTTTTCAGTAGAGTTGGTATTCCATCTGAAATGCTTACAGACCAGGGTTCACAGTTTACATCTGAAGTTATGAAAGAAGTTAGCCGATTGCTGTCACTCAAACGCCTAACTACAACGCCGTATCATCCGATGTGCAACGGCCTTGTTGAAAAATTCAACGGCACGTTGAAGCAGATGCTCAAGCGCATGTGTGCTGAACGCCCTAAAGACTGGGACAAGTACCTCAACGCACTACTTTTTGCTTATCGTGAGATACCTCAAGAGAGCCTTGGATTTTCACCCTTTGAGCTTCTATATGGTCGATCAGTGCGTGGCCCAATGATGATACTGAAGGAACTATGGACCAAGGACATACCAGACAAAGAGGTGAAGACTACATACCAATATATTCTAGATTTAAAGGAAAAACTTGAAGAGACTTGCAAGATTGCTCATCAACAATTGGAAAAAGCAAGGAAGTACCAGAGAAAACATTATAACAAGAGAACAATTGATCGAAGGATGAAAGTTGGTGACTTAGTACTTGTTCTTCTTCCTACAAAGTCAAATAAACTTCTGATGCAATGGCGAGGACCTTACAAAGTTGTACAGAAAGTTGGAGATATGGATTACAAAGTTGAGATGCATGGTAAACTAAAGACACTTCACGCGAATTTGTTGAAAAAGTACATTCCTCGTGAGGAAATACGCTGTGGGGTTCTAACAACTTGCGCCATATCACTAATTGACTTCAGCGAAGAGGGAACACCGGATGAGCAGAATTTAATGATGCTACCAACAGATTCTCAGACAGAAACAGTGTCAGATGTACGTTTCAATGAAGGACTGGATGCGAATAAGCTAGAATCGGTGAAATGTTTGTGTGAGTCGTATGCTGATGTTCTCACTGACGTTCCAGGAATGACTACACTAGTGAAACATAAGATTGAACTGACATCATCAGATCCTATACGGGTGAAGCAGTATCCTATTCCTTTCAATACCGAGAGTGTCATAAAGGAAGAAGTGGAGAAGATGTTACAGTTGAATGTAATAGAACCATCTGTTTCACCATATTCATCACCGGTAGTCATAGCCAGGAAAAAGGACGGAACAAACAGATTCTGCATAGACTTTCGAAGACTAAACTCTGTTACTGTTTTCGACGCTGAGCCTATGCCGAACACAGAAAGTATATTTTCAAAGATGGCAGGGAAGAAGTACGTTTCAAAATTGGATTTGAGTAAAGGATACTGGCAAGTTCCTATGGAAGATGAAAGTAAAGTTCTCACAGCCTTCTCAACACCGTCTGGTTTGTATCAATTTCGTACTATGCCATTCGGGTTAGTTAATGCCCCGGCGACGTTTAGCCGACTCATGAGGAAACTTTTACAGGGCATGGTAGGTGTTGATAACTTCATAGACGATATAATCGTATACACAGATACGTGGGAAGAACATCTAATGGCATTGAGAGAGTTATTTACCAGACTTAGGAAAGCAGGACTTACAGCACGACCGTCTAAGTGTTTCATAGGATATGATCAGATCGACTGCTTAGGACACGTAGTAGGTGACCAGAGACTGAAACCAGAGTCAAACAAGATAGAGGCTATTCGAAGTGCACCAGTACCCATGACAAAGAAGCAGGTTAGATCGTTCTTGGGATTGGCAGGATTCTACAGAAAATTCATACCGAACTTTTCAGCCATTGCCGCTCCATTATCAGATTTAACAAAGAAAGGTCAGCCTAACAAAGTAGTTTGGACAGATAATCAACAACGTGCATTCGATACGCTGAAACAGATGTTATGCTCAGAACCAATTCTGAAGCTTCCAGACTTCAGTGAAGTATTCATTTTACGAACAGATGCTGCTGATGACGGGTTAGGAGCAGTTCTTTTGCAGGAGGAACATGGAGAAAAGCTTCCAGTGGCTTACGCAAGCAGAAAATTGCAGCCCAGAGAGAAGTCATACGCTGTTGTAGAGAAGAAATGCTTAGCAGTAGTATGGGGAATTCAGAAGTTCCATCAATATCTATATGGACGTGAGTTTGTATTGGAAACCGACCATCAGCCATTAACATACCTTAACAAGTCCAAAACAGAGAATTCGAGGTTAATGCGCTGGGCTCTACAATTACAACCTTATCGGTTCCGGATAGAAGCTATAAAGGGAAGCCAAAACGTAGGTGCCGATTACCTTAGTCGCCAATAATCAGCTAAGGACAAATTAGTCAGGTTTGTATTAAGAATTTTGTAAATACGTTTAGTTATTTTAAAATTGTTAGGACAAGTTGGTAGTGATTGTTGTTTAAAAAAAAATGTTACCATTTTTTTAATTAAGGGGGGAGGTGTGTAACAATCACTATTATACTTGTACATATTATTTGTATTTCCCGCGTTTTGTCCCTATGCCCCATCTACCCATAAGCCCTTGCAAAATAGCTTGGCCGACCAGAACAATTGAGGCCTGGTCATTCCCGGCAGAGAAGCGTAGCTGCAGACACGTTTCTAAGTGTACATGCAAATAGCTGCCATACAATCAGTATCTTGGCTTTGGCACGGAGACAGGTCCGTGCGTCAAGAACACTGGTATGACATGTGCTAGATACATGCACTAAGCTGAGGGGATCGTCGAGACACAGCGAAAGGTTCCAGGACTAAGGCCCGGAAGGATGCTGTGTGTGGAACAAGATTCACTGGGGGTGGACAGATACAGATAAGTTAATCCACGTAACATTGTATTAGCTCGTTATACGAACACTGACGAAATGGCAAACCTAATGATTTCATTCCTGCATCGAGGATGAGGATGATGATGTTGACGAAGATGATGTTGATGATTATGACAAGGATAATCATTGATCTGTGAACATGTTTGGCAATGATACTTTGAGTGAAATCTGTACCCGGGGTTAATTGGTTAATTGTCTGATTATTGGTTACCAATTGCTATTATTTTTTTTTTTGGTTTAATAGTGTGGAAGAGTGTGTGGATCAGAGTGTGGTTGTCTGTTTGAAATCTTCTTTATTATTATTATTATTTTTTTGTAAATAAATTTATTAAAACTTAGTTGAATTTGTGTGATTTTTGGAGATAGCCAGCTTGACCACGTGACAATCGACACCGATTGCTTTTCATATATTTGCATCGGCGAGATCTATACTAACACTAGGGACCTTTGTACTAAGTACAGTAAACTGTTGTATACATGTAAGTCCTTGGTTACACAACGTGTTCATGTTTATTAAAACATCAAGGAATATATTTTACAAGCACATGTAGCCACTAGGCAGGAGCATATATATTAGTTTATACATGTAGGTCTCTAATGTAGCCATACTATATGGGAACAAAAAATCTTCATTGCAGAATCATTGGCCGTAATGCATGCCCTTCCCAATTTGATGTTTTAAATTAAATATTTTTTTAATGAATGAAGGAATGAAACAAACATACAAATAAATAAATAATTAATTAAATAAATAAATAAATTGATTAATTAAATAAATAAATAAATAATAAATTAATAGATAATAAATAAATAGATAAATTAATTAATTAATTAAAAAAAGTAAAAAATAATAAAATACATTAATTGATAAAATAATTTTTTTGGGTTTTTTTTTGCTTGCAGCAATGATTTATAAACTTTTCAGAGTTATAGCATAACCCAATAAGTCTCTTAACAAATATAAACATAATGAAATGTACGAATAAACAGTTTTACTGTTTATAGTGTTTTTTTTTTTTTTTCTTTTTTGTTATTTTGTCAGCAAGAAATGTATATTTCACATCAGGCAACATTATTGAACATCTCGAAATTTTCTTTGTGGCGATAAAATATGCGTAAAGTTTTTGCCTAATGTGGATCACGAGACCCGTATCAGTTGACTCCGGTTGTATTACTATGTGTATAAAATAATGTTCAAAATTTTCTCAAGGAAATAACCCTGTGTACTGAACTGAGAAACCCACATCTTAGATAAACAGTGCCTCTGGAAGGTGTATACTTCTTCCGTTTTGTTTCGGTGAACAATACAGGGGCCTACTGGGGCATGTACTGTTGCATACAGTAGGTCACTGTAGGAAGCAGTAGCCATACTGGGGCCTACCGTAGGCGTACTGGGGTCCACTGTAGGTAACTGTGGCATGCTGGGGATACATACAGTGGCATACTGAGAATTACTGTATATACAGAGTAGACATACCGTACCATACTGTAGATATACCGTAGATAGTTGTGGAAATACTGTAGGTTACAGAGGAAGACATGGGATTTTCATACGGACAGGGGTTTTGAAAGCCAGTAGTGTGTGTAACTTTGATCCCTTGTAGCGACCAATCCCTAATCCCGGTGACCATTATTTGAACAAATCTGAATTTGCATAATCAGAAAATGTTTGTGATTTAATATGATTAATCATGGTTTAATTGTTCTTGAGGAGACAATTTTTAAAGATATTTTTTTTACATACATTGTCCCCCTATTATGGCCCCTAACTACCTTCTGCGAACAATTTGGTGACCGAAATATTTCATTTAAATATCCTTCAGAATTTTAAATAGTATGCAGTGTATTTTAACTTCCTCATTTGAAAATGGGTGTTCTATTCTTTATAAATTTTCTACTATTGATTCGAACGGATTTTTGTTACGGTAAGTAATTTTCAGGTGCGATTTAGTCTATTTGTATTTATTTTATTTCATCAAAACATAAAACAGGTAAGATCTCCTGAGTAATCTAAACGTATCTGATCTATAGGTAAGGAAATCTGTTTTAGTTTAGGGATCATAAAATTTGTTCTAATAGCATAAACAGTAATTCGAAAAATGTATCAACATTATTATTTAGACTAAAAGTACATTTGACATTAATTGAAATGCTAAATTTTATAAAGTTATAAAGGATGCTTCAATCATTATTATTGAGTTAGTCGTAATAACGAGATAATAAGTCGTACAAACGACATACAGGAAGTCTCACGTACGACATAATTAGTCGAAATAACGAGATAATATGTCGTTATAACGAGATACTAAGTCGCGCATACGAGATACTAAGTCATTATAACTAGATACTTAGTCGTACGTACGACATAATAAGTCGTAATAACGAAATAATAAGTCGTACAAACATACAGCAAGTCGTCCGTCCGACATACAGTAAGTCGCACGTGCGACATAAGTCGAAATGACGAGATAATAAGTCGTGACAACGAGATACTAAGTCGCACGTACAAGATATTAACTCGTAATAACGAGATACTAAGTCGTAATAAGTCGACTTATTATGTCGTTTGTACGACTTAGTATCTCGTACTTACGACATATTATTTTGTAATAACGACTTAATATGTCGGAGGTATAACTGAGTTTCTCGTTCTCACATTACTTAGTATTTCGGACCCCCTTGAAATTCCAGAGGTGTGATCAGGTGCCTATGAAGGGTAAGCATCTCTTGTTGATCGGTAACACCTGCCGTATTGATCAGGTATATTCGATAGTCAAAAAAATAGTAGATAAAGACAATATTGTTTTTAAAAGTTCTTGGTATAAGTTTGATCTACAAGAAGTAACTGTATAAAATGCAAGGATTGATTAAAGACAAAAAAGGATTTTGTGGCTCCAAAACATAGGTATTGAGAGAATCGTAAAAGCCTTTGATCCTTTTGAATATTCAATCTAATACTGAAAATTCGTAGATATTTATGCAAAAACTTAAACTGCAATGAAAAACTACCACCAGGGATGGGGTAATTGAAATGAGTAATTGTAATTTACTGTATTTAAATACATTTTTTCACAGTAATTGCATTTGTAATTAAGTTTGTTTTCAATGACAAGTAATTGAATGTAATTAAATACAATTCAAAAATGTCATGTATTTTTCAATTACATTTCAAATACTTTATTTTTCAAGTTAAATATTAAAAAAGGTGATTTATAATGATGCATACCAGTACTGCTTAGCTCGAGGTTGTGTTTATTCAATAAATGCCTAGTAATGTTTATACAGCATAAACACACAGCCCAGGGCAATAGGAAAGGTCAAATTTAATTATTTTGCTGCTTCAAAATATTCATGTTTTGTTCTTCAAAATTTTTGGAATTTGGAAATAAAACTTAAGGGAGCCGACTGGGGTTTTATTGTGTGAAAACTACTACAGAGAAACTCTTTAATTTTATACCATATGTACCTTTCAATGACTTCAGTATACATGCCAAGTTTAGTGAAAATCTACCGTCTGGTTATTTTTAGGGACCATCTCAAAATACAGGTACATATATATATATAGGATTATATAGGAAAATACCATTCGGAGCAAATAATACAAATGCTACTATAGACTTTTTGCTCAAATTATATTATTTCATGGGTAATACTACATTGTAAATTTCATGCAAGAAAGACAAAATTCTACCCTCTGGTTTCCAGAGGGGGCATCTCAAAATATCAAAATTCACGATATATTCCTGTTTTATGGAGTACAACAAAACATGACTGATATCACAGATTTACATAAAAAATTATAAAAAATGATTGTGAGATTCTCAATTTCCTATGTATAAAATTTCATGACCATCTATTTTATACTTTTTATTTTATGACATAATTAATGACCCCGCTTAAAGAACTTCGTTTATTCATAACGTCAAAAACACACTATTACGACGTCTATCTACCCATCATTTGAAAAATCGTTATTCAAAAAAGTAATTAGATTTTTAAAACTGAGATTGCTTTAAAACAGTAAATACGTTTTATTTTACAATGCTGCGCGAAGTATTGCGCAATGAAAACCCCAGTCGGCCCCCTTAAGGTCTGACGACACTTTCCTTAAATATCTGTATAGTTTTTCGTTGTCAAATATAAGAAATATTCATAAAATTAGCATTATCTTGTGATTTATAAACTGTTTTCAAAATGTCTTAGCAAATAAATACAATAAAAAATTGTGATTTTGACAATCCAGGTGTTTTCAAATAGGATTATTTAAGAAACTCCACCTTCTGGTATCTTGCACAAATGCCTGGTAACTAAAAGTACTTCATTCTTTGTGTTAAAATAGCAGTACTTCAATGATAAATTCTTGGGAAAAATCATTAATTATTGACGAACATGTCGTCTGACCTTAAGTAATTGATAACATTCTTCAAAGTAATTGAGAGTAATTAATTACATTTGTTAAAATCAATGTATTTTTAATTGAAAGTAATTTACAAAATTATCAATGTATTTGAATCTATTTAATTACATTTTCAAGTAATTGACCCCAACCCTGACTACCACCATCCATAAAGTCTTTAAGGACAGACATATCAAAAGAAATTGGTGATGCTTTGAAACATTTCCATTACCTGAAATAACCTCACTTCAGTGGATTCTACATATCATTTAATACATGGTTTCACTGATGCAAACCTGCATGATTCTTATGACAACACTGCTTAAGACCTTAACTTACTTGACACCAATAAAGCAGATCACAATTCCAATTCTAGGTTACAACTCACAGAAACACTAATCGGTGAAATAGGCAAAGCATATTCTTGAGAGTACAACAGTTCTCTAGATGTAGTTGTTGACTGATAGCGATATAAATCAGTTAATGTTATCAACGGAAGAAAATTAGGGTAATAATTGAATTTTTCACCATAGACGTACGCAGCTAGGTTAAGGACTCCCATATCTACGTCAGCCCATGTAGAGGATCGGGAAAGCTGTCACGTGACAAACAGCTGATGTAAGTGATGTCGCTTTGACCGAACTCAGCAGAGACCCGATTTATACAAGTGCAAACACCACAATTCACATTTATCAAAACTAATGATGTTAAAAAAAAATTAAAATTGTATTCATTTTCTCTGAATATATTAAGGCGTATATTTCATCAGAAACGAGCTAATATGGAGTACAGGGAAAACCCACATCCTCGAGACCCTAAGTACAGTGTAGGGCTGATTGATTGATTGATTGTATGTTATTTTACCTCCCGTTCGAGAATTTTTCACTCATATGGAGACGTCACCATATACCGTTGAAGGGCTTCAAATTTAGACCTTTATTCGGCACTTAGGGCCATTGAGCAGTGAGGAATCTTTATCGTGCCAATGCCTGCCGTGACACGGGGCTCAGTCGCGGCCAGGGCTCGAACCCACGACCTCCCGATCACGGAGCGAGCGCTCTACCGAATGAGCTACCGTGACGGTTAATAGTGGAGGGGGGAATGCTTACTAAATTCAAAAAAACTACATTGCTGGAAATCATTGGACATGTATATAGTTACAAAGATAAGGGCGTGGATGAATGGCAGACCATTAAATTACATGTTTATCTAAATAAATAAAAAAAATGTTTTTGTTCATTTGCAAGATGGACACATCCACTCTATATTGTTGAAGTGGATAACAATTACAACTGCATATTGAATCACACAAAAAACAAATTATTAGGGCTGTGCAATAATATCGATATACCGGTATATTGCGATTCTTTGACAAAACATATCGTATTGCAATACGTTTTTTTCAGTACCGATATACCGGCAAAATGCTGGGGCTAGGAATTTCTGAAGTAAAATATGAAATTTAATATGCAGAAAAGTTTCCAATCGTGCCAAACAGTAAGGTTGCTGTTTTATTATTGCATTTCCTTGCAAAACTGTAGTTAAAACAAGAAAAACTTTCTTTGTGGCAACATATTCATAACAATTATATACACTCTCCTTATATATGGAGGTAAATAAAGAAGAAAAGATCATTTTAACTGTTATTAATAATATTGCAATACATATCGCAATACAGTTAAAATATTGCAATATATTGCAATACGAAATTCACAGCCGATACCCAGCCCTACAAATAATACAAAAACACTAAATTAAAAAGAAATGACCTATTAGAAGGTCAGAATATTTAATTTCTTTGAGGCAGATTTATTAAATAAGAAAACAAAATGCAGCGAACCTAGTGTTGGAATGCTGTCCAATTACAAAAATAACTTCATCAAAGACATCACCGTTCACGGTAGCTCAGTCGGTAGAGCGCTCGCTCCGTGATCGGGAGGTCGTGAGTTCGAATCTCGGCCGCGACTGACCTAAGTCGATAAAAAATGGGTAGCAATTGTTCCTTCTCCATGCGCTCGGCACTATGAAGTGAAAGTTGCGGGTATTTCGGATGAGACCTTAAAAACCGAGGTCCCCTGGCACGGCAGGCGTTGGCACGATAAAGATCCCACACTGCTCAATGTCCCTAAGTGCCGAAAAAGGTCAAAATTTGAAGCTCTTCACCTGTATATGGTGACGTCTCTATATGAGTGAAAAATTCTCGAATGGGACATAAAACATCATACAACCAATCAATCATCAAAGACATCAACTGAAAAAATTGCTGTAGTAGTAGATTGAACATCAGCAGAGATGGCCTGGCAATTTCATCCGTTTTATTTGCGTGCTGGTAATGATAAAATTCAAACTCGTCCATATTATCAAGTTTTAACCCCATTGATTTTGTTTGGATTCATAGTGAAAAGAAGTGCATATGTTTAAAAAATAACAGCGCAATAAATAAAATTTCAATTTTGTAAAAAAGAAAGAAAAAAAAAACTCTGGTCCAATTAGCAAGGAGAGTGTTAATTGATTTTCTAACACTTAATGACACTAAAGTACATAATCACTACGTAGTGGTACTGCTATGATGACATGTAAAACAAATCATTCCCTGTCATAATGTAGATATGTCCGCACAAGCAGCAGAAAACAAAATATGCTTGCAAAAATGTATATGAGAGGTAAGTTACTCAATTTCTCCTATTGAATTATTCCTCATTTTTAAATGTCATATATATTTGCATGTGAAAATAATGATCCATCTGTGCCTGATTTCAACAAAAAAAAAAATCTACCCCATCTTAGGAACCTTTAACCTAGTTGTCATCTTTTCCAGTCCAGTGATTCTTGAGAATATTCTTAAATAGCCTTACTCTGTCTTTTCGTTCCAATTTCCCGTTCAACAAGCATTTATTTCCTTTACGTAGAAGAGTGTGTCAAGTTTAGTTAGAAATTGTCAAGTTCTTCTGATTGAATATTGTTTAACGCTGAGTCGGAAGTATTTTAGTTATACATCGGCGATGTTCTACTAAAGTAAAAAAAAAAAAAAAAAAAAAAAAAAAAAAAAATATATATATATATATATATATATATATATATATATATATATATATATATATATATATATATATATATATATATATATATATATATATATATATGAAAGATTATCTGACAGGTGGATTGTTTGACGGATATATCTATCTGATTTCGATCAGAAAACTCCATTGAGTATTTGCTTTGTCTGATTGTAAGAAGAAGAAACATACCAACTAAATATGAATTGTGCTACAATGCCTTAAAATGTACAAATCTTACCCTAACTTGATACAGACATATTTTTTTAAGGTGTACTCATTAATGATTGCCATACGCAAAAAATGTGTTGCTGTCTTCATGAAACACTCTTTTCTTATTAAAACAGATAATCTTAGCAGAAAAAACACAACACAGCTCTCACAAAGTTCGACGTACAATGATAGAGATGCTTCACTTGCAAACGATGGTGTACTAAGGACTACAGAAAAATACTGTGCCCATACAGCTCCTTGGAACACTAATTCACCGGCTTGGTTTCAAGTGGATCTTGGAAGGCCATACAGCATAAAAAGTGTAAAAATATATTACAGAAAAGAAGGCATGAGCATAACTTGATATTTTACATCTCTTTATGGCAATGTACTATATGTATCATATATTGTCACTTAAAATGAAAGATCTCCCTGAAGAACTTTCTTACATAAAGAAAATAATAATAATAGTAATAATAATAATAATAGAGCCTTTATTTATCCAGGATGACAAATAGGAACAATGGAAGTTTTCACTATTGTTCTGCATATAACCTTCATACAATAGACAGTTGTTAGTAATACAAAAGAAATAGCGTTCATTTAAGGTATTTTAAGAATAATAACTGTGAATTTAAAATAAACAAACATTCTGAGAGTATTGCATTAGCAATACTAGTCCCCTACTGGCAAGTGTAATCTGGTTCCCGTTAAAAATTGAAAATGCCATAATTCCGTCAAAAATCAATGAAGCAGAACGAAATGCGAACTTGATCTATTACTCATCAAGGTAAAGCCAAAAAATCAGCTCAATATCTGCAAGCGTTTAGAAGAAAATTTGCCGGAAGCCCTGAAAAATTGAAAAGGTCCTATTTCCGTTCAAAAATCATTGAAGCGGAACGAAATGCAAACTTGATCTGTAACTTATAAAGATACACTCACATACTAAAAATCAGCTCAATATTATATCTGCAAGTGTTTAGAAAAAAAAAAAGTGCGGAAAACCAAGTGGGACAGACTGACAGACAGACAGCAGGACAGACAGATGGATTTTCCGCACTTTTTTCTAAACGCTTGCAGATATTGAGCTGATTTTTGGTATGTGACTTTACCTTAATGAGTCATAGATCAAATTTGTATTTCGTTCTGCTTCATTGATTTTTGACGGAATTATGGCCTTTTCAATTTTTAACGGGAACCAGATTACACTTGCCGGTAGGGGACTAGTATTGCTATTGCAATAGTCTCAGAATGCTTGACAAAGATGGTGTTTGAAAACTTTGTATGTTCAAAATGACCCTAGCAACAACACTTTGCAATATTAAACGCTTTTCCTCATTTACAACATTTCCATATAGTGCAACACTTTTACAGTAGAAAAAATTTCAACAATGCATCATTTGACATAAAGTCTTTTATTCTTCGTAAAATGCCCATTCTCTTGGAAATCTTGTTCATAAGTGTTTCAATATTACATTTCCAGGAGAAAGTTTCATAAATATTACCAAGTTATTTTGACTTCTGAACAAATTTTTTGATATTGCTATTTACAACCAAATTTAATTTTTGACATTCTGATAATCTTTTTGGGGTTCCATCAAGAATACATTGAGTTTTAGACAGATTTATGCTTTATTTTGCTCAATCCAACATTACTGCATTGTACATGTAGATCAAAATCATCTTTCATTTTTCTTAATTCATCTTCAACTCTATGTTTTCTACTGACTTACGAGGGGTTGTCAAAAAGTTCGTGGACTGGCGTCATAAAATTTAAACCGCTTGAGATACATCAATGAATTTTTAAACATTAAATAAGCATCTTCTTTTCTATCTGTAAAATAAACTATAAATCATAAGTTTTATTTTTTAGTGAAAAGTAAGTGATTTTGTAAGCAGTGGTATGTCAAGGCGGCGTAACCTCGAACATAACGTATTTTCTGCCTGAGTGTAACTGAGAAAAACTCTTCTAATATGAGCATTTGTCATCCGAAAATCCAATTAATTCACTCATGTGATATGACACAATTTTTCCGTAAAAGTTGCAATTTTTACCTCATTCTGTATATTCTATGAAATTTATCGTATATATTATAGGGAATGTCCAAAGAATAAAAGGGTTAAAAATGACGTCGAAAGGGGGTAGGGTGTCACGTTACAACATTCTATAAAGTTTCAGCCCCTGGAAAACCTGACATAGACCTAGAAAATGTTTAAACAGATTACAGAGAAACAAAATACATCCAGAGTACTTGTTTTTTAATTAAAAAACAGATTTAGCAAGAAAGGAGACACACGGTTAATGTCGATTTGTAGTCAGGGTGTCCAAAGTCAGACACGTCGAAAAGTGACGTTGATTATTGGTTGACATTGAACTGCGGCAAGAAAATTATGCTGGTAAAATCAAGCGAGGATTTTTTCCTATGTATAGATTTAATATTTACAATATTAATGCATTGGAATCAGTTGTTCATGATATTGTAAAGTCATATAAACAAGACTGGTTTAGGTCTGTATTTTACTCCAGAGAATCTCATCAAGATAAGTGTACTGAGGCAGAGGGAGCGGGCATTGAGAAACAATGACGTTGTCGGACGTAATGAAACTAAACGGCGACAGCGCTGGGTGATCATATAATGCCCTTTTTATTTAATGATAATTTGGCAAATTATCAACATATCAAGCTGAAATTTTCAACACTTCTTAAACTGTTGTTATTTTATGTTCCCTACAAATTTTGTAATCAACAACTACATAATATTAATTTCATCGCATCAGTGCACGAACTCTTTGGTAACCCCTCGTATTTGTTACATTTTGTAAAGTATCGTCTGCTGGGTTCTTCATCAGCTGTTTTACTGTGTCGGGCCCGACACTGTAAAATTTTCCCCGACACAGTAACAATTCAAATTTTATGCGTGCGACACAGTAAATATTTTGCGACACAGTAAGATCCGTGATAATCAGAAAATCAGAACATAAATTTTCTATAACTGAAACTTTAATCAAACAAATGTACCGTCTTTCAATTTTTAATGCAGGGCATTAAATTATCTCTTTAATTAGGGCACATTGTCTTGCTTCACCTTGCATTATCCATTATCTCCTAGACCCTCACTGAATTTTACGCATGAAGGACAAAGGCAAATCATTTGTTTTCACACTTCCATGTAACCGAAATAATTGCTAAATGCATTTTTAAATATTATTTAGATATATAAAAATTAATTAAATATATTTCTTTACTTCAGAATCTCGTCTCTAGAATAATGATGGCTCTGTGAGTCAAACACCATAACGTAATTTAATTGATGTACATGTATTGTTGAAGAATTTCAAGGCACCCCTAAAACTATTTTCAGCTCTAATGTTTCTTTTTTATATTCAAAAACATACCCGTAATTCGATCAACAAACAAAATCACGGCAAATTTACTTTTAAAGATGGCAAGTAGTTCGATTGTATCGACCAGAATTTCCTCTGCTCTTCAGAGCATGTGTAAAATATAAAGATATATACAAAATTATCAAGGTTTCATACTTACAACTTGTAAATACTGATACAAGTATATTATATATTAAGTATTTTTCTTATAATCGTATTTTTTTAAAGTTGTGTGTGCATGTGGGGGTGGGATGGGGTGGGGGTGAGGTGGGGGTGTTCAGTTGGTTTGAGTTATAGTATGTACATTATTATATATAATTGGAGACATTCTAATTGTTTTCATTATTCATTTATTATTTTTTTTTATTAATATTACGATCATACCATTTGTGTAAGGAATAAGTGACTCAAAACTGTTGTGTGTGCGTGTATGCTTGTGTAATTATAATGAATAGTGGTTGAATTGCGAATTTGATCGCGAATTAATATACCGCGAATATATAGGGCTTCACGAAAAGTCTGCAACACAGTAAAATTTCATATAATGGAGAACCCTGCGTCTGCAAATATATTTACATGACAGTGTTTGTGATGGTCATTAATGTACAGGATAAAAAAGAAAACATGGAGCCTTGTGGATTGTATGTATGTATGTTGTTTAACGTCCCTCTCGAGAATTTTTCACTCATATGGAGACGCCACCACTTGCCGGTGGAGAGCTGCAAATTTTGTCCTATACTCGACACTTACGGTCATTGAGCAGTGAGGGATCTTTTTCGTGCCAGCACCTACTGCGACACGGGACCTCGGTTTATACGGTCTCATCCGAAGGACCGGTCTCCACGTCCCACAGTGGGATTCGAACCCGCGACATAAGGATCAACTCCTTACTCCGCGACTCTAGAGCGAACGCTCTAACCACTGCGCCACGCGGGCGACGAGCCTTGTGGAACCTTGATCGTTACATTATTTTCATCTGAAAGATCCCCTTTCCAACTAACTCTCTCTACATGATTTACAGACATGATTTAAACCATTCGAAAGTATTTTTACATATACATATACCAAAGGACATGAGCTTTTGTAATACAACCTTGTGATTTAAGTGTCAAATGCTTTCCTTAAGTATATCAAATACACCCGTAAGGTTACCTTCATCAATATTTTTAAGCCATCTATCTACATGTACTACAGAAATAAATGTACTTCCACATGACTGTTTGGGTCTAAAAGTAGACTGATAATCTGTTATTCTTGTGAATTTACAGAAAAAAATTGTCCTCAAAGTTGGAGGGATGTGCAGCTAGAAAAATTGATGCAAAAATGTACTTTGGGTTAGTCCATTTTTCTATAGAGTCAACATTTTGTAGACTCTTTAGTAATAACCTCCCCGCACTATCAAGGACAAGGTTTCTTACGACTTGCAATTCTGTAAAGGTGGTTGTGGAGCTTGTAGAACTGCTTCTTTGGCGTGTACATGTGGCTGAGGAGCAGTTTGTGAAATTGGAAGAAGTTTTTGTTGAGGTTGTAAAGCTTGTTGTGGGGCCAGAAAAAGTGGTCTAGGAGTTGGTTGTGGAATTTAAAGAGGGTATTGTGGAGCTTTTAGAGCTGATTATGGGGCCTGTACAAGTACCCGAGGAGCTGGTTTAAGAATTGGAAGAGGTTGTGGATCTTCCAGAACTTGTTGGTCCTGCAGGCGTGGCTTAGGAGCTTGTTGCGGAAGTGAAAAGAGTTGTTATGGAGCTTGCAAAGCTGGTTTTCGGGTCTTAACAGGTGACCGATGAGCCTGTTGTGGGAACATTAGGAGGATCTTTTGGGGCTTGCAAAGCTGGCTGTCGGACCTTTACAGGTGGCAGAGGAGGCTGTTGTGGAACTTAAAGAGGTTGTTGTGGAGCTTGTAAAGCTTGTTGTTGGGTCCTTGTAGGTGGCCGAGGAAAATGTTGTGGAACTTGGAGAGGTTCTTGTGGAGCTTGCAAAGCTAGTTGTGGGGGTTGTACTGGTGGCTGAGGAGCTGGTATTGGAATTTTAAGATGGTGCTGCGTAGCCCGTAGGGCTTATTGTGAAGCCTGTACAGGTGACCCAGGAGCTGGGTGTGGAAACTGTTGAGGTGAAACCCGCACAGCTGTAGTGGAACTTACAGTGGATCAGGGGCATATCAATCTAAGGAGGGGGACAGCGTTTTTGCTCTTTTGGAGGGTGCTTTTGTTGTATTGTTCCTTCTGTTGTCTGTAGTCGTTTGCGTTACTGATTTCCTTGATGCAACATCCTACATTCAAACGAAGGGAAAAGATTTTAGTCCAATACAATTCATAAACATGTAGAACATGAATAAATCAACGAATGAACAAAATCTGTATTCTGTAATTTCATATGTACTCTATACCTTAACTTTCTTAAATGAGTTGCTGACAAAATTTATTAAATATGCACATTAGTGAAAAACAATTTTGTGAAAAAAAAGAAAAAAAGACAATAATGATGTGTTAAGCTGGAGCAGCGCCTGAGCTACCGTGACGGTCCCCACAGCTAAGAGATTCATTTTAAATAATTTTTGTACATAAGTATTTTTATTCTATAAAAGTATAGTCTTCAATTATTTGTCTGAAAAGTCGGATCTTTCAGATTGTCCTTTTTATACAAATTCCATAATTACACATTAAACAAAAATCATGTTAGTGAGCAGGGTGTCAGTAGAACAATATGGCGACTGAAATTATATTTATATTCCATCTTTTTTATTGAGTTATAACTCAGAAATCATTCATAATGTTCACTGCTCAAATAAATTTACAGATAAATAAATCAAACTGTTGAAGGGGTCCAGTGACTACTGGCTAGTGAATTTTATTAATTCATAAAATATTTTTTTAATATTACAGGTGATCAACAAAATGACTGGAAGCAGTTTAGATTTAGGCAATTTTATTTGGATGTCTCAGATTCACCAGCAGCATCGACTACCACAAGTCAGCGAACCCGATGTTATACTGACAATTCGACTTATCCAGATTTACCTGACAATATAATTGATATTCCGTGTGAACAGACAGTAAGATATATAATTGTGGAAACCAAGTACATCTCTATTGAATCCAGAGATACCAGTCCTATCCTGGAAATTTGTGAAATAGAAGTTTACGGTAAAACAACGATTAAAAGATGCCCGATATATTCAAATATAATGTATTCAAAAAAAAAAATAAAATTTAAAAAAAAATAAATTTATATATATATATATATATATATATATATATATATATATATATATATATATATATATATATATATATATATATATATATATATATATATATATATATATATATATATAACTATAGCATAGCTCGTTGCAATGCAACGAGTATGTCTTCCGATGCACGATTCACATCGAAAGTATGTATTTTTAGATTTTATCCTAAAAAGAATAAATTTAGGCAAATTTTCCAAAAACTTAGACACACACAAAAAAATTATTTTCCCACAACTTTCGGTTCCGATTCCAACATTTCCGGTCATTATGTCGTCACTTCCAGTTGATGTCAAAATTCTAAATTCAAAAAGGCCAGAAAATAATTAAAACTCGATAACAAGTCATTTTATACTATTTCTAATGATTTAAGAGAAAAACTTTATTTTTCGGCTGCTTCCGGTTTACACCAGTGGTTATTCCTATAGATTGTGTTTGTTGTCCATTATCCATATAAACATTAGTTTTATATACCTTTATTGCAAACTGTTTAATTTTTTTTTATAAAACGCTAAATTAAGCATCATCCCCGGTGTCAATTGGCAGTAAGGATGCAAAAAAGAGGGTTATGCATAACTTAAAGAAATTTTCTATCTTCCTTGAAAATATCATGATTCTGTCTTGAGTCGTTTATTTGAAAATGCGTGGACAAAATGACAATTTGGAAAATGAAAATCTGATAAAAAATGCGACCGCAAGTGATTTACAAAAATAAAAGAAAATGATATGATAAAAATGATTTGAAAATGATGCAACATTCCTGAAAAAAAAAAAAATCTTTGAAATCGCTCGACTAGTTTCCGACAAATCACGAAAACTATGAAAACGCAGCTATGTTTTAAGGCTCCCAGCAGCATTAAATTACGTTAAAAACATGTCATTACATTTTCAAATTCGATGTTGATTTCAACATGTTGAATGTGATCGTAAATACAGACGATTTGGGAAAAGGGATCTCTCAGCTTCACATCACCACATTTGTTGCGATATCACATGACGCAGTTGATCACCTGACCGTCATTTAGATATTTTTTAAGTGTTCCACATAAATTGCTTCATCGCAAATGCACAATTTTTTATTTACATTTTGTAACTTAAATAAAATAAATGTATCATAATGTACCTGAGAAAAGCTAGGGACGGGGTTTGGTATTGTTAATGTTTGAAATATTTCATTAGAAATTCTTTCCCACACATTTGAGGGTATATTCCGTTCTCTATCTTAATCTGTAACAAAAAGAAGGGATTTTATTTCCATCCCAAGCAAGATTCATTTACAGAACATTCTCCTCCTATGAATTTTTACAAATATTTTAAAAATAATCCTTACAATCACTTCCACCAGCATTGTGCTGCCCCAAGTTAGAACTTTTCCGGAAATACGGAACTTATATGTCATAGGTTTTATCTTTTACTTTGTCATACGTTTAGAATACGCTGTTTACATGTGCTCGCTCCTTGTGTATCGCACTTTTATTTGATCCAGCACGGAGTAAGTGTTGTTTTCTTCATGTATTATTGTATAAAATGCTTATATGTGTTTCCGAAAGTATGTGTTAAATGATTATTGTCAGGATTTTTGTCTAAGTCATGTTTTGAGTGAATTCTTTGCATCCGAATTTCCTAGTCATAGGTCTATTTTAGTCTACAATGTTTCTTGGCAAATATTTGTTTACATTAACTTGTTAATTTCTGTTGAAAGTGTATACTTGCAATATTAGGACTACATTTATTATTGTTTATATATATCAATACTTTATAGACGCAAATTAAATGATTAAGTGCCATGTTTAAATGTGTAAATTGTGACTGTGATTCATGTTGTACTAAGTATCTGTTTTTTTTTATATGTTTTAGTTTTTTACCATGCTCATGCATATGGACATCAATGTTGAATAAACGTCCTATTCCTTGATGACTGGTTATCTTACTGAGTTTGAGTCAGTACAGTAAAAAATCCGTGGATTGTGCATCATGGAGTCAGATCTACAGAACTGCACCTATGACCCTGACATTGTCGTGAAACGAGAAGCAACTTCCGTGAGATCCTCTGCTATCTCCCAGTCCAGTTCAGTACTACTAGCCCGGAAGCGTGCTAAGGCAGAAGCTACCCGTGTGAAGTTGAAGTTTGCCGAAACAGAAGCTTTGATAAAAAAGCAACAGGCCATTATCGAGGAAACTCGCAAGTTAAACATAGCTAAGGCAGAGCGCCAAAACAGTGAATTAGAAGCTGATTTAAAGTTACTCAGTCGATAAAGTGAAGCAGCCGCAGCCGCTGCAGAAGTGGAGGACTTGGAGTATGTGGATGTAAGAAACAGTGTTCTTGACATTCCAGTATGTGATAAGAAGAAACTTGTGGAACAGTATGTGGAAAAACATTCGCCACATTCAAGTGTACACGTGAAAGAAGAACAACATTCTAATGTTCAAGACTGTAACGAGATATCATCACTGTGTTCAGATACCCCCAGAGTTAGTCGACAGTTCGTACCTATATCCACACTTGTACCTACTGTACCTGATCCCTGTGTGGACTTGGATAGTGTTTCACGGGACTCTGTGCCAGCTGGGACGTCATTGAATCCTCAGGCAAAGGCATTTTTTGCCAAGGCTCATACAAGTACTCCTGCTACCACTGATTTTAAGGACAACATTATGGCAAATGAACTTACACGTTTCCTTATGAAGAAGGATTTACTGCTATCTCGCTTTACAGTGTTCAATGATCAGCCCGAATCGTTTCCTGTCTGGAAGTCCTCCTTCGTACATATATCACAGGATCTTGGCGTCAACCCTAGAGAAGAATTGGACCTTTTTGAAATGGCTCGGGCCAGAATCATCGAAACATGCCCATAGCATAAGGATCGCAAATGCAAGTGACCCAGCAGAAGCATTAAGGAAAGTGTGGGAAAGATTAGACGACAGGTATGGTTGGCCAGAACTTATTGAGTGTGCCCTAAAACAAAAACTGACTAACTTTCTAAGGTGACAAACAAGGACACTGATAAACTGTATGCCCTGTCCGAGATTGCGTCCATTAAAGAAAACCCTACCTACTCTTCCTTACTTGCGTATTTTGATTCATCGTCTGGAGTCAACCAAGTTGTAGCTAAGCTACCATACAACTTGCAGACGAAGTGGATGGACAGAGCTTCGAAATATAAGACTTCACAGAAAGTTTCCTTTCCACCGTTTACGTTCTTTATGGATTATGTAAAGGAGATGACCAAAATGATGAACAATCCGAGTTTTCAGCAAACTCTGCAGTACACATCAAAAAGGGAAGAAACGTTTCGCTTGACTCCACTCAGACAACCTATAAGAGTTAAGAAAACTGATGTGAGTTCTGAAAGCATATGTCCAGTTCACAAGACGTGTCACTCCCTTAACCAATGCAAAACCTTTCGAGCAAAGCCAATTCAAGTTCGCAGAAAATTTCTCAGTGACCACAAGATATGTTATGGATGTTGTAACTCAGATAAACATGTGAAACGTGACTGTCAAAAGAGAACAAAATGTGATAACTCTGGCAGTGAGGATCATCCATCTGCTTTACATGTGACAAGCAAATGCAGTAGAGAAAAACAGCAAGAGGAGAATGAATCGTCTATCCTAGCTTCTCCACAGCACGGCGGGGAGGGAAAAAAAAAACTCGCGGAACTCAACGAGTAGTACGACTGAAATATGTGAGAATTCTTCATTCCCGGGAAAGTCTTGTGCAAAGGTACTGTTGGTAAGGGTGTACTCTTCTTGTCGCCCTGACAAGTCTGTATTGACTTATGCTCTCCTCGACGATCAGAGTAACAGATCTCTAGCTACTACTCACCTTCTTGATCTTCTGGATGTGAACTCAGAAGAGGTGGCATATTCTCTTGCGTCATGTGCTGGTTCCTTTGTGTTTTCGGGATGTGTGGCTGAAGAATATGTTGTTGAATCTCTAGACGGAAGTGTCAAGATGAACCTGCCGCCACTGATTGAATGCAATAACATTCCTGATGTGAGAGAGGAAATACCGACACCGAAAATTGCACATCATTACACTCATTTGATGGACATTCAGGAATTCATTCCTCCGCTTTCAGAAGCACGTACTCTCTTGCTGATTGGACGCAACCTGCCTGGCGGTCATCATGTTCTTGACCAGAGGGTTGGATCAGGAAACGAGCCATTTGCCCAAAGGCTAAGATTGGGATGGATCATTGTGGGTGAAACCTGCTTAGGAAAAGTTCACAGAAATCGAATATCAGTGAATAAAACATTTGTTCTTGATAATGGACGTCCTACATTGTTTAGACCATGTGAAAACAGGATTCATGTTTCTGAGAAGTGGGACAGCATAGGTTCGTCAGTATTCTCCAGGAATAAAGACGACAACAGGGTCGGCCTCTCCATTGAAGACAAGCAGTTCATTCGAGTGATGGAGAAGAGTTTACACAAGGATACAGATGGAAATTGGGTAGCGCCTCTACCGTTTTGTGAAAACCATCCTCCACTGCCTAATAATAGACTACAGACACTTAACCGTGCTAAGAATCTCCATGCTAGTCTGTCCAAAGATCCTGTGAAACTCCAGCACATGGTGACATTTATGCAACGCGTATTTGAAAGCAAGCATGCAGAAGTAGCTCCGCCATTAACAAGTAACGAAGAGTGTTGGTACCTACCAATATTTGGGGTGTACCACCCCCAGAAACCAGGTCAGATTCGTGCTGTTTTCGACTCGTCTGCACAGTTTCAAGGACTCTCCCTGAATAGCGTCCTCCTATCTGGACCTGACCTTTCAAACAATCTGCTTGATGTCCTTCTGAGATTTCGTATGGAACCTGTTGCCATCTCTGGAGACATACAACAAATGTTCCATAGCTTCCTAGTTGAAGAAACCCATAGGAACTACCTGAGGTTTTTCTGGTATCAAGACAACAATCCAAGTGACAGTCTTATAGAGTACCGCATGAAGGTACATGTATTTGGGAATCGACCTTCCCCAGCTTTGCAAACTATGGACGGAAATCATTCTCGAGAAATATGGAAGTGATGTGAGAGACTTTATTCAGAGAAACTTTTATGTGGACGATGGATTGATATCCCTACCCACATCAACTGAAGCAATTGACTTGATGACGCATACTATGTCTGCCCTTAAGAATGAAGGAAATCTACGCTTACAAAAGATCGCTTCGAATAAAGAAGAGGTCATGAGTGCATTCGCAAATGATGACCTTGCAAAGGACCTTAAGGATCTGGACATTGGCAATGACCAACTTCCTGTACAGCGCAACCTAGGATTAAACTGGGACTTGATGTCAGAAACATTCACATTTAGAGTGACTGGCGCTGAGAAACCTTACATACGTCGAGGCATTCTGTCTGTTATCAACAGTCTATATGACCCTCTGGGCCTTGTCGCTCCTGTGACTATTCGGGGAAAGATGATATTACGGAAGATTGTAACAGATAGTTCTGATTGGGATAGTCCTCTGCCGGAACAGTACCGTTCTGAATGGGATTTGTGGAAAACGGAACTTCAGTGCCTCCAAGATATTAACATTCGCCGCACGTACATGAAACATGACGCCTCTCTCAGCAAAGCTGTAAGACGAGAAATTCATGTCTACTCTGATGCATCTGAGGATGCAATTGCAGCGGTGACATATCTGAAGACCATTTCCCAGGAAGGCGAGATACATGTTGGAATCATCCTAGGCAAGGCAAAGGTAGCACCTAAACATGGAAATTCGATTCCACGCCTTGAATTATGTGGAGCTCTCCTGGCTGTAGAAATCTACGACATTGCAGCGAATGCATTAGACATTGCAGTTGATTGTGTTCAGTTTCACATTGACAGTAAGGTGGTATTAGGCTACATAAATAACTGTGTCTGACGATTCTACATGTATGTGAGCAATCGTATTGAACGTATACTTAGAACTACAACGCCTGAACAATGGACATATGTACCCACTCACATGAACCCTGCAGATTGTGCTACCCGCTCGCTTCCTGCAAGTCAGATGCAAAACAGCCCCTGGTTGCAAGGGCCTGTTCAACTCTACAAGAAAGGTCAGAACGAGGTCAAGCTGGACAACAGTACATTTTCTCTTGTTGACCCAGAGAATGATAAGGAAATCAAACCAGCTCTGGCTGTTCATGTAATGAAGTCTTCTATCGAGGACCAGTGCATATTTGGAACCCATAGATTCAACAAGTTCTCATCATGGACTGCTCTTGTAAGAGCATTTGCCTTTCTACGGAACAGAGTGTGTGCCTTCAAAGAGAGGAATGTTGGCAATAGTTCACACTTATGTGTTGACTACAAGGCTGTTGAGACATTTCAGTTAGTTGAACGATGGATTATTGAGACAGTTCAAAGAGAAACATTTCCTGAGGAGTACTCATGTTTACTTGACAAAAGGACTCTACCTCCTAACAGCTCGTTACTTACCTTGGATCCGTTCCTCAATCAGCATGGTCTGATTTGTGTTGGTGGACGTCTCAGAGATTCCGACTTAGGTAAACACGAGAAGTTTCCAGTGATTCTTCCACGCAAGCACCACATTAGTACCTTGCTAGTACGACACTACCATGAACAAGTAAAACATCAGGCCGTTTCTTCACAGAAAGCATGATACGATCCGCTGGCTTCTGGATTGTAGGTGCCAAGCGCTTGATCTCTTCAGTGATTCATGCATGTGTAAAGTGCAAAAGACTCCGTGGGAGGCTAGAAACCCAGAAGATGGCTGATCTTCCGGTGGACCGTGTCAGTCCCGCTCCTCCTTTTAGCTACACAGGAGTTGATGTGTTTGGACCTTGGTCAGTGGTGACAAGACGCACCAGAGGCGGACAGGCTAGCAGTAAGAGATGGGGTGTGATATTTACGTGCCTAAGCATACGGGCCATTCATATAGAAGTAGTAGAGGAATTGTCTTCTTCCTCATTCATAAATGCACTGAGAAGATTCACAGCTATCAGAGGTCAAGTGAAGGAATTAAGATCCGACCCTGGAACAAATTTTGTTGGCTGCACTAAAGATCTTCAGATTGAGGCAATCATTGTTGAGGGTGCTAAAATGAAGAAGTTTTTGTTCGACAAGGGAACAGTTTGGCGCTTCAACCCACCTCATTCATCCCATATGGGAGGGGTTTGGGAGCACATGATCAAGACTACCAGAAACATACTAGATTCCATGTTGTCTGAAGTGAGTGACAAAAATTTGACGCATGAAGTGCTTACTACCTTTATGTGCGAAGTGTGCACCATAGTCAAGGCGCGACCAATCGTTGCGATCACCTCAGATCCTACGAACCCATTCTTACTTAGTCCATCAATCTTACTTACTCAAAGGACAAGTGCAGATGTACAACCCTTTGTGGACCTGAATCCGAAGGACATGTATAAGGAACAGTGGCGTCGAGTACAATATCTTGCCGAACGTTTCTGGAATCGCTGGAAGCAAGAGTATCTGCAGACCTTACAACCTAGAAGGAAATGGCAGTGTGACAAGACCAACTTAAATCGTGGTGACATTGTTTTGTTGAAAGAGCCCGAGAGCCACAGAAACAACTGGCCGCTTGGAATGGTGGAAAACGCTATTTGTGGAAAAGATGGTCGTGTTCGAAAAGCGGAAGTTCGCATTACCAAGAATGGCTTGTCAAAGACTTATACAAGACCGGTGACTGAACTTGTTCTGCTTTTGAGTGACAAGGGAAATGATCTAGACACTTCCAGCAGTGACAAAGAATAATGTGCTTTATCGTGTTTAGTGCAACGAAACATACTTTGTTATGATTTGTGAATTAGAATACCTGTTACATTTGCACCATATTGATTTTGTGCTAAATGATTGTAATAGTTGTAGTGATATCTTGTAAGATATCAGGCGGGGAGTGTGCTGCCCCAAGTTAGAACTTTTTCGGAAATATACTTATATGTCATAGGTTTTATCATTTACTTTGTCATACGTTTAGAATACGCTGTTTACATGTGCTCGCTCCTTGTGTATCGCACTTTTATTTGATCCAGCACGGAGTAAGTGTTGTTTTCTTCATGTATTATTGTATAAAATGCTTATATGTGTTTCCGAAAGTATGTGTTAAATAATTATTGTCAGGATTTTTGTCTAAGTCATGTTTTGAGTTAATTCTTTGCATCCGAATTTCCTAGTCATAGGTCTATTTTAGTCTACAATGTTTCTTGGCAAATATTTGTTTACATTAACTTGTTAATTTCTGTTGAAAGTGTATACTTGCAATATTTGGGCTACGTTTATTATTGTTTATATATACCCATACTTTATAGACGCAAATTAAATGATTAAGTGCCATGTTTACATGTGTAAATTGTGATTGTGATTCATGTTGTACTAAGTATCTGTTTTTTATATGTTTTAGTTTTTTACCATGCTCATGCATATGGACATCAATGTTGAATAAACGTCCTATTCCTTGATGACTGGTTATCTTACTGAGTTTGAGTCAGTACAAGCATGTTATACATACACACATAAATTCTACCTTAAACCATGACCCTATAAACGTGTGCATTTTAAAGTCTCGTTTCTTGCAATATCATATTGAATACAGATATTTTCAATCTAAATAAATTAAATAAAGTAATGTCAAAATATTCGACAATAATTACGTACCCTCAGGCTTAAAACTATAGTCAAGACACATGCATTTTACAATGTCGTTTTAAGACTTTTCATGTGGTGTGAAGTACGACTTGAACTTTATGACACTCTCCCCGTCATGATTGATCAAGCTTGCGGTGATTTGAGGTCATTTTTCATTATGACGTCATATCCTGGTTGTACAGAAGTGACTGCAGAAAATTGTACCGTAATACTATTAGGGAAACCTTAACCTACCGGTGCCCGCAAATGGAATAATGATAATAGGAAACAGGGTGAAAACAGTAATGTCTTCCGAAAGAAGTCGGAAAACCTTAAGTAGTATTTTCTTCATTTATCTACTGTACAAAAAATGCAGACATATACATATAGAGTTAGACAAGTAACCGAACAATAGTTGTACCTGTCATAACAAAGTAATTAAAAATTATTTCCTTTAATTATGCTCACAAGATCTTCTAATAGCTTCCTCTTCCTTTTCACAATATCTTTGAATAAAGTTTGCTTAAATATAAGTGGCACACGTAACCTTAAATCAAATGAGCGATCCAGAGATGAGTTTTCAAATTAATAAATAAGCTCCACTATACAAGGTGACGTTATACTTCGTTGTTTTATATTAATTAAGCATTAATTTGAATTATTTTAGCCATCGAAAAAAAATATATGATAAATAAAATCATAGCCTTAAAGTAATCAATAAAAAAGTAACTGAAAGATATCAATAATTGATAAGTTACCCTTAGAAAGAAAAAAAGAAAAATAATATTTCCAATTTGCAAACTTTAGTTTAATACAATATTTAGAATATTCATGTATATCTTATTCAAGCAAATTGATCAAGACGTATTTTCAAGACCAAAAATATATCAGGCATTCATGCATCAGAGAGGATAATGTTTTTTTTACCTTTAGCAGCAACTATTGAACTTGTAAAACTGCAAACTCTAAGGCAGTACAAAAAAAATGTCTCAACTCATTTTCTGAAGGAAACATAAGAAATCTTTCAAACTAAAATATTTCATCACTGATTTGCACTCATATCTAATGAATTGCTCGTTGATAAGCGGTCAAGTTTTGAGGTAATTTTAATTTTTTTTGTTTTTATCTCAAAGGGTTATAACTTAAAGTATGCCATATCTCTCTGCTTAAATGTATCATATGATTTTTTTCTTTGTGCTCGGTCGATATGTTTTTTTTTCTGAGATGTCGATATACCCAAGGATTGATTTTATGTAAGGGCCATATTTGTAAAATATATATTACTGTTTTCAAAATAAAAGAAAAATGTGTTTTGTCTGACCATAATTTTTTTTTTTGGTCAAATAATTATATCTTTTTGCGCCTTACAAATATTAAACATAGTAAATTATATAAAAAATAAATTTGATAAATAATTTTCTGACATTTGTAATAATTAATTCATTTTTAAGGTTGTGATATCGGTTATTATGGCCTATTTTGTTCCTCTTGTGGGGATTGTGAAAACTGCAACATTGAAAAAGGCTGTTGTAAGTATAATTCATGTCAAAGTTTATTAAGCTTTATAGCAAAATGTTCATATTTATTATAAAGATCATTGTTGAAAAAAGATCTCTTTATTCAAAATCCGTCATGAATTTTGATACTAGTATTTAATTATGTAACTAACGAAAAGGGGAAATTGCGCTTGTATTCTTTTTAACATGTAGCTGTCTCCTCCATATCATTTTTAATGGAATAAGAGGCAAAAATGCAATATTTTACATATGTATAGAAAAACACGGTTACAGACTTATTTAGGTCATATTTGTCACGTTGCTAAAATGCTGCACATACCGTTAATTTACAAAATAAAAGTTATCTGTACCTGATTTCCAAATTAATGCAATTTCTAACGTATATTAGATCCATAGCTTTAGGTTCATGACATCTATCTGTTGAGCTGTTGTGCCTAGTACCGTTTAACAATTCAACAAGTTGTAAGGAAATGTCCTTGATTGATTGACTGTATGCTGTTTTACGTCCCATTCAAGAATTTTTTCACTCATACAGAGATGTAACCATAAACTGATGAAGGGCTTCAAATTTTGACCTTTACTCGGCACTCAGGGCCACTGAGCAGTAAAGGATCTTTATCGTGCCAACGCCTGCCGTGACACGGGGCCTTGGTTTTTAAGGTCTCATCCGAAGGACCTGCAACTTTCACTTCAAAGTGCCGAGCGCATGGCGAAGGAACAGTTAATACCCATTTTTTTATCGACTTAGGCCAGTCGCGGCCGAGATTCGAACTCACGACCTCCCGATCACGGAAAAAGCGCTCTACCGACTGAGCTTAAGTAGTTCTCTATGAGTAGAGAAAAAGATTTAATAAGATGTAATGCAGTTCCTGTATATGACCAACTAATCACCAACCCAGAGTCTGAGCCAGAAAGTCAAGGGGCCAGGGAATGTGGTAAAAGGTTGAGTAGATGCACTCAATTGTAATAATGAAAATGAAGTTTTCTTAACACAAATCAAGAAGTTAAGAAGATGATTTTCGAAGACAGCATTGCCTTTATTGGTTTTGGACTTTTTACCCCCTCAGGCCTAAGAGAGACAGGAACCGTGAAATTCCATTTTGTTTCCCTTTACACATAGATACAATATACTTAGGAGTTTGAAGGACAACGCTGAAAATTTTCAAAATATATGATAGTCGCAAGATACAAGACATAACAGAAAACAATAGATTACTTGAAAAACTCATTTGACCAAAATACATGCATTAAAAAATCACAATTGTCTATCAATGAAGTGCATTAAGAGTGTTTTAAGTTAAAAGGTTTTCAGGTAAACGCCACACAAAATTATTTTATCTCTAAATGAGAAATGTCAGATTTACTTTAAGTAAAAAGGTAAACGTGTCTATATATTCTTTATGTCATTATTCAACAGCTTGCAGTCAAAATTGTGTAAACAGTACCTGTGATGCGAATTTGAACTGCAACCTTGATTGTTACCCGGGATACTGGGGAAAAAAGTGTCAGAACCTTTGTCATCATACCAACTGTCTAACTAGTGTCTGCAATAAAACAAACGGAAATTGCCTTTCCTGCAAGCAGGGATTCTATGATGATGAATGTAGCACGTATTGTTCCAACTGTTCTGGGGAAACGTGTAGCAACACGGGCTTCTGTGTTAATGGATGCATTACTGGGTTTTACGGTAACAATTGCGATAGACAATGTGGTAATTGTAACCCAAAAAGTTGTGACAGATACACAGGAAATTGTGATGTCTGTGATATAGGATTTTACAGTGACAAATGTGATATACAATGTACAACAACTTGCTACAATCAGACATGCAGAAAAGGTGATGGGTATTGTTTTGGATGCAAGGAAGGGTTTTTTGGATTTCAATGTAAGAACATTTGTAATGTTAACTGTTTTTCATCAAGTTGTGATCAAGATACTGGCCAATGTAATAGAGGTTGCAAAAATGGATTTTATGGTTCCTTCTGCAACATGTCATGTAGTTCCAATTGTGCACCGACTGGCTGTAATACCAAAAATGGAGCTTGTATCGGAGGATGTCAATCAAACTGGACAGGAATCAAGTGTGATGGTGAGTTTATTTCTCCTGAGTTATATTCTCTTACTGATTTTGTATTTTTTATCATACGATATGCAATGAAACTCAATGTGTAAGCATAGATATGAGAAATCTAAATATGAAAAACATTAGCTATGGTGATTTACTGAAAAAATACGTTTTATTAACCTGAATTTAATTCTCACGTATTTTTAAAAAAAAGATTTTATGGAACAATTATTAGAATACATGAAAATTTTGATTTGATTATTAATACCATATAGCTATATTGCGAAAATATTTTGGTGATTTACTGTAGTATTGTTGGAAGCACGTGCAATTTAATTTTGGATTCATTTTTTTTTAAATACATATTTTTTTAACCTCCTTCTGTTTGAAGACGTAATCAGTCTCTGTCAAGCGAAATGCAGAGACATTCGGCGAACCACAGATAGAGGAAGTACGAATAACCCCGAAAAAAGATTACCCTGAATGTACAAATTACACCCGGAAAACTAGTCCGAAATATCTGACGTTTTCCTGGCTTTTTTTTCACGATTTTTATATTTTATGTGCCAGGAAAACGGCAGAACCGGCGCCATTACGAAAACTGGAAATTCGCCGCCTCCAACTGGAGGCAGCATTCTCGGGTTGATTTTCGATACTTGCGGACCGAATTAAATGCTGAATTCACAACTTATCAATAGAACAATGCCTTTAGTACTCATCAACATCGTTTTTTATGGTTTGTTTAATAAATATATACAGTCCGGTGAAAACATTTTATCAGACGCCCGAGTTTTGTTTTCAATTCGTGTATTTTAAAATCTTGCAAGACCTGTATCGAAATGTAGAGTGATATTTTCTTTTCATCGATATAAGGGAGTACTATAGGCATTGTGCTATTGATAAATTGTAAGTTCGGCATTTAATTCAGTTCGCAAGTATCGAAAATCATCTCCGGTTGGAGACGGCGAAATTTCCAGTTTTTGTAATAGCGCCGGTTCTGACGTTTTCCTGGCACGTAAAATATCAAAATCGTGTAAAAAGCCAGGAAAACGTCAGATATTTCGGACTACCGGAAAACATGTGCACGTGGCTTATGGCCGAAACCACAGGAGGTATTAAAGAAGGAAGAAAAGTAGTGGTTCTGTAATGTACCTGCTGGTAAAATCACACCGTGTAACATGATGCAATACTGGTAAAGAGGAATATCTCAACAAAAAGTACACAAACCACTGTAAGGACAACTTTTTGCATATCAGGTTTGGTTAACTGTGGGTAAAAGGTTCTGCGCATTATAGGGTTATCTGGACATAAATCCGAGTCAAGCAATAAGCAACATGCATCTCCATCTCCTTTGAACGAAGCTGGAAAACGTGAGATGTGAACTGCGCTGTCATCTTAAATTATATCTGTGCACAGGTGGAAAAAAAATTTCGTCCCCCCTTGGGGGGGGGGGGGCAATTGACCATCCTCACCTTGCATCTGCATCTGGTTCGACGATTTTTGAAGAATTAGATTTTCAACGAAATAGAATTTCGTATTTGATTACTGTTTTAGAGTACCCCATTTGGAACACAGAGCAGTCCATGAGGAGTAAAAAAAAATCCGGTCCACAAGCCCTTTTTTCCCGAAATTGTTACATTGCAATAAACTACAATTAAAGCAATAATTATGAAATCGATCACATTGCAGATAATGCATGCGACACAAATCATTCAACTTATTTTGAAAAACTTGTTTCCAATGACTGATACCTTGTATGTCAATGAATTTTAAAAAAAAAAAAAAAAACCTTTTTCCCCTTTTTTCATATTATATTTTTATGGGAAATATTTAAAATCTTTAGAAGCTCGTGATTCAAAAAGAAGATTTTCAGTTACCAAGTGATAGTGGAGTCGGATGACGTGAACATACCAAATGGAGCGGGGGAATTTCCAAAGAGTCCTCAGCATATTGAAGGGGATAGTCAGAGAGATAAAAGAGCTTTGAGACAAGATTTTGTCTCAAATCAATGTAAGGTGTACCAAAAATTCCAAAAAATCTCGGGATCATTGTTGCCGTGAATCTTTGGTAAACTGTTAGTCCCGAGTTTAGCAAGTTTTATCAAAACCCAGGATAATTAAATTTTATTCTGCTAATAACTTTCTAATTTACATTAAATTGAAAATGGTTTTAATCTTTTTAAAAGGAAGGTAGAAAGATATTTTACGCTAGCAATTCTATACAAAATCCTTAATTTTGCACATTTTTACAATCAACTTAAGTTTTTGGTCTTAGTCGTAAGTTCTTTTGTAAAACGGACCGAAGGCTTTTTGACATCGATGACAGCTGCTTTTTATGCCCCCATGATCGAAGATTCGGGGGCAAATAATTTTTGTTCTATCCGTCTGTCCGTCTGTTTGTTGGTCAGCAAAAACTTTAACATTGCCCATAACTTTTGATTGGTTGAAGCTATGGCTTTGTTATTTCACATGTGTATTTCTTTGGTTACCATTATATTTGACTTTTTGACATTGACCTTGGAGTTTGACCCAGTTTGCAAAATCTTACCCAAATTTTACATTGCCCATAACTTTGAAGAGTTGGTGCTAGGGCTTTCATACTTCACATATTTAATCGTTGTGACAAGACCCTCCTTTGAATACCAACAACTCTGACCCTTTGACCTTGACCTAGGAGTTTGACCTACTTTTGAAAACTTTAACCTTAGCCATAACTTTTCAACGGTTTGAGCTATGTCTTTTATACTTCAATTAATTAATCCTTGTGACGAGTCCTTTCTTTGGATACCAACATCTTTGACCTTGACCTTGGCGTTTGCCCTTCTTTTGGAAAAATTTAACCATGGCAATAACTTTTGAACAGTTGGTGCAAGGGCTTTCGTTTTTCACATGTGTATTCCTTGTCACAAGTTCTTCCTTTGGAAACCAACAATTGTAGGCTATTGAACATTATCTTAGAGATTGACCTTCTTTTGAAAAACTTAAACTTTGGCCATGACTTTTGAACGGTTGGTGCTAGGGCTTTTATATTTCACATGTGTATTTCTTTTGCAAAGGCCTTTCCTTTGGCACCATTAATTTTGACAATTTGATCTTGACCTTGATGCTTTACTTACTTTTAGAAAAAAAAATATCTATATCTATTTTTTCTATATTTATCTATATTTCATATCTATTTAATGGTAGCAGCTAGGGTTTTCATATTTCACAGATATATTCCTCTAGACAAGACCTTACCTTGGGTACAAACATGATTTGGATTTGTGGAAGCTTAATCTTCGCTATAAGTTTCCCCAACAGGGGCATCAGTGTTTCACAAACACTTCTTGTTTCAATGCAAATGGAACTCGTAAATTTATTTACATTGTCATTGGTCATTTACAACATTATTTTGCTAAAAAAAACATTCTGATTGTACACAGAAGTATAAAAGATGCTTGAGTTTCTGAATGACAATATGTAGCTTTTGGAGACCAGATCTTCCAACAATCTGTCGAAATTCCCTTCGATACCAATTGCAAACGGTTATTAGCAGACCTGTTTTGTACTCATATGAAACAGAATTTATTCGAAATCTTATACATGAGAAGAAGAAAACACTTGCCGTGGCCTTCAACTCAACAATTAGATATATCGACGACGTATTATCAATTAATAATAGTAACTTCCATTCATGTGTTGACTCAATATATTCCAGTGAGCTTAAAATAAAAGATACCACAGAGTCTGACGCATCTGTTTCATATATGGATATTTACCTGAAAAAAAAAATCGTTAATGGTAACCTTACAACCAAGCTTTGTAATAAACATGATGACTTCAACTTTTCAATCGTCAACTTCCCTTACTTATGTAGCAATAAACCCTTTTTACCTGCATATGAGGTTTATGTCTCTCAGATGATTCCATAAGCAAGTGCATGCTTTACGTACGAACATTTCTTAAACGAGGCAAGGTATTGACAGACAAATTGATTAAACAAGAATATCAAACGTCTCGTTTAAAGTCATCATTTTGCAAGTTCTATGGTCGGTACAATGACCTTGTCAGGAAATAATATCATTATGTCAAATGCTGACTGACTTTTTCACAGAGTCGCATGACTTTGTTTAACTACGTCATAGTCTCGTTTATATGAGTGCAAAACGTGTAAAGCATCAGTTCTTGTATAATATTTTGATAATTTTTTTACTTTAATTACCATCTTATATAAAAAAAAAAATTAAAAAGTTTTAACATTCTTGTAAATATTAACAAATTATGAAAAAAGATTGATCCACTCCTCTGTTTCCCTAAACTGCGCATCCAAAAAGTCGGTGACGTCATAAACGATGTTAGTACAGCAAGATCATAATCGGTTAACACAGGCCTAGGGGCGGTATTATTATGTAAAAACAGGTCATAATCAGTATATGATGAAATATTTTGAGAAACGGAGAACACAAAAATTAGTTTTGCATGACTGATGACGGAAATCTTATGTAAGTATATCTTATTTCGCTTATTCAGCTTACGTGTGACGTCATAGTTGGTTTTTCCCGTACTCAAGAAATGTAACATTGCACGTTTTTGTCATGCTTATGTCCTTTTTAACGATGACCTGTGAAATAATGAGGTCAGCTTCATCATTCGAAATTTTTACAGTTAATCAATAATTTGAAGGATTTGCATTTCAACGTAAATTAAAAAATATTGAATGATAGAATTTTTTGTAAATTACGTTTTTTATTGTTTATGTTGTCTTAAAAAGTGCGTAATTTTCCCTATCCTGATGCAGTGTGATAGAAAAAACTTGCGTTTTTCGAATTTTAAATCCTAGTTATACTCTGAAATATTTTAAAAGATACATGTACACTTTGATTTTTTTATATGTGCTTTAAAAATCCCATTGTGGACAGAGTAATGAGCCCGGAAACATGGAGAATAAAAACTCCACTTAGATACTGTAGGGTATAGTATTTGTCAATCAATATCCCTAAAATAAGGTAAGAAATCTAATAATATAACTTCTTTAAGATATGTGGGACATACTTAATTAGAAATATACAAAATATGAAAAAATTGAATAACAAGTATTTTTTCAGCCCAAGGTCCTTCTCTTCCTTAAATGGACTTTTGAGCTTGAATAATGTTCCTTTTCTCTATAGTTCATCATCAAAATCGTTTGTGGTGTGTCTTAGACTTCATTGACGTTGGACGAGTGTGACATCTTATTATATAAACTGTGATATAAACTGTGTAAAATTGTAATCATTTTTAAAAAAAAGATAATTGTTAGGCATACGTGTATTTGTTTGATACGTCTTGATTAATCTAAAAGTATATCTTGAATGTAGATCATAATGTGTCATTGAAAACGTGTCACAAGGTCTGTTCTCAAAATCAGAAAGAGGATCTTGTGATCCTAGGTTTACAAGGTGCTAATATCCCCGGAACCTTCGGATGCTTAGTGTATTGTGCACCTTTTTTGACGTTTGCAAAGCATCGTACTCTTCTCTTTTTTGATACTGAATACAGATTTTTTTTTAAGTTTGTTTTTACGTATTGTATATTTTGTATATTTAGCATGGATATCAATAATAAAACATGGATGATATACATGTACGTGAATATATCTGCTGCCAGGTATGAAAGCTATGTATTCTTCAGTACGTAAAGAAACTCTTAAGCTGAATTCTCTTTTTCAAGGAAATACTTGAAATTTCAAAATATCTTCCATGTTCAATGTCGATACGTTTTACATCATTCACATAAAAATGAATGCAGTTGGGTACATTCTGATTTGCTTATAAATATATGATTATATGTGTTTCCTTCTTTACATGAATACTCAGGAATGCGATGCATTTGCATTACGAATGTCATTTATTATAACTTTGGGAGGGAACGTTTTGGGAAAACTTGTAACAATTAACTTCAATGCTTGTTTGCTATATTTCTCATTTTCAGTATATCTACAAAAACATAAAACCAATAACTGACATAAAAAAATAAAAAAAAAAAGGTCTCTTGAATACTGATTCTATGTATCGGAAAACTGTATCGAATATAGATACCTGTAGAACGCTTTTTTGTTTTGTGTTTTTTTGTTTTTGTTTTTGTAAAAGCTTTGGCAATGCAGTGCCAAACACAAGCTTTGTTCACTCCAAATTAGTTATTAGGTAGTGTTTTGGTTACAAGCTTTCAGAGTCAAAATTTATTTTAATGTTGACTGTAATTGTTTTCACGAAATGTTTTGTTTGATCTCCTTTTAACAGAATGTGACTCAGAACATTACGGGTTTGATTGTTCCAAGGAATGTACGTCTTCATGCAAGTCAGGGTGCTATAGCGACACTGGCATGTGTAAAGGTGCTTGTGAAATTGGTAAATATGGAGCCTTATGCAATAAAGCATGTCACATAAACTGCAGAAATGGATGCAACAGAAACAATGGTAGTTGCAAAAATTGTATTGATGGAAAATTTGGAGTCACTTGTCAAAAAAGATGTGGAGCAGGGTGCAATTCCAACTGTGCTCAAAATGATGGAAAATGTACGTGCAAAACAGGCTGGCAAGAGGACTTTTGTGATGGTAAAACACGAAAAAGACATCAATTGATTTACGTTCTGATCATCATTTTAAAGATCATGCTAATATATATATATATATATATATATATATATATATATATATATATATATATATATATATATATATATATATATATATATAATTTTACCCAATACCTTTGTCTTTTCATCATTTATTTTTCAGAAGTGTTTTAAATCTGAACAACATTTATCTTTGATAATTTACTAAGGAAATTGATATCTAGAGAATAAAATTTCTGAAATTGTATTACTCTGTGTCATTTTCCTGTTGAAATAGAATGTAGTCCCTTCTTCTACGGTGAAATGTGTGAACATAAATGTAGCAAGAACTGCCTTAACGGTTCCTGTTTTTCAAACAATGGATCATGCACCATGGGATGCCTTCAGGATTTTATTGATGAAAAATGTACCGGTAAGAAGAGGATTTGGTAAAAAATTGTGTCGAATTTAAATAGATATAAAATTCATATTTGATAGGAGAAATGCAACTTTTTTGTAATTGTGAATGTATAATAATTGGATTTTACTTATGTACCAGTACTGTAGGTTTTATTTTGTTGTCTAGTGTTAAAATAAATAAATAAATAAATAACTGTAGAAATATCGGACGATGAAGCTTACCTCAGTCTTGTACATGACTTCGTTAGAAACGACGTAATCGTGATAAAAACGCTAACTGTTTATATTTTCCGAGTACGAAAAAAACAACTATGACGTCACACAAAAGCATTTGCGAGCGATATAAAATAAAATTCTGCTCACATCTAACCAAAAATTATGATTGTGCTTCCTCTTTCTTTTAATGCCTAAAAATAGGCTGACAATAAAATGTTTCGTTTAATGAAGTTGACCGTGTAATCAAGTGTGCTTGATCTTGCGGCACTAACAGATTACGTATGACGTCACTGACTTGTTAGACGTGCAGTGTAGGGAAATAGAGGATTGGATTAATCTTTGTCAGAATTTGTAAATTCTGATATAAATTTCAAAACTTTGAAACATTTTTTTATTTATGATGATAAAGCGCAACAATTTAACAACTACTGGTGATTTTAATAATTTTTTGCATCTTTATTAAAAGGGATTGTGCCGTAGTCAATTGTGTCATGTGACATGTGTCCGGCATCCCCTTAGATACTGTACATGTCTTGCTTGTTATGAATTTCATCTTCGATTTTTTTTAAAAATTGAATTAACGTATATAAAGTATCATTTGAAAGGCAGTTTTGTTTAATTAGTTCTAACAGATTATTTTATTTAAAACATTCTCCTGAGTAATTCAGTAAAATGATGATCACTTATAGGAACCTGTAAAAAAAAAAAAAGAAGTGTTTAAAAATCCTTTAAAAATTTATTCATCCTTATGAACAAAAATCAAAAATTTGCTGCGTATTGTTTCCATGCTTCTTTTTTTTCTATTAAAGTAAGTCTGCAATCATCGAAGACCAAACCAAACATCAATTTGACAACGTTTGCTCTGTATGTTGTGATCGCAGTTCTCTTCATAAGTATTTCTCTCAACGTATTTTTCATTATTCGGTGAGTTTCTTTTAATTTTTCGCAATTTGATAGTTTATATATTATGTAATAAAGGTAATGTATAACGCACGTTACTCATTTTATTTATTTATTTATTTTTTTGGAATACACCATTGTAGTTATGACACGACATGCATCTTTCCAAAAAAAAAAAAAAAAATAATAAAAAAAAAAATAAAAAAATAAATAACAATTCAATGCTCGTCTCAATATTTGTTACTCACTGTCTTGTCTGCAAAAGTGAATTATATTTCAAATCCTTGTATTATCCTTCGGGTAAGGTACAAATAATGAGAAAATCATTTGCATCAGCAATACTATATGTGAGCGTGAATTTTCAGTTTTGGTTTGAAGTTACACTTGCACGGCGTTCAATGTTTGTGTCCCCAAATATAAATCATCACTTAATTTTTGTCCTCCCCATCCCTGTTTTGAGTATTATATCGCAAAGCTTTTTCTTAAATTTAATAAGGAAAATATACGAGGAATTTAAATATAAATATATAGTTTTGAGGTACAATATTTTTAGCTTTTATAGACATGAAAGAGAAGCCATCCATTTACTACAATTCTCTGTCCATTTCATTGTAACAGGAATGTCAGGCAAAGACATCACAAAAACAAAGACTCGGAGAAGGTTAATAGCAAAAGTGATACAGAAGGATATGCAAACACAACTGCATATGACAAAGTGGAAGATAATGCTGGCTATCAAGAACTTGGGGAATTAAGTCAACATTCTCATTATGATCAACTCAAGTGAATGATGCTTAATTTTTAGCAATTTTGAACCGAAGTCTAGGTAACTGTACCCTTTTTTATAAAATAAAAAAAATATGGTAAGCAAGATTGATGAAAAGAATGCTTTATTTGACTTGCGTTGTTTTTGTTATTGAAATTGTCATGTCAATGTCTTTACTGTTTCTTTTTATGATGTGTTTAACAATGTAAAAAGATAGGGAGATAACGTACAGTAATCGATCTCAAAAAAATCTATAAACAATACAAATCTGTCAAGAGGGCATTAAACACGGACCCTGGAAATTTCAGAGGTGGGATCAGGTGCCTAGGATGTGTAATCATCCCCTGTTGAACGGTCGCATCCGCTGTGAGCCGCATGATTTGATCACAGTTACACTGCATAGTCAAATATAGTATAAAAAGGCATAACATTTAGTATGAAACACATCAGCCAAAATACGACACAATGTTTAGTTTGTTTGTTTGTTTGTATGTTGTTTAACGTCCCTAATGTTTAGTTATATTTGCTAACAAAGTCATTATAACAACCATAGAATTTTCGAAATGCTAAAATGTTAAAATCCTTGTAACATCATCTTATCTGTCAGTAGCTTGCCTCTTTAAAAATGATCGTACTCAGAAAAAAGCTCTTGAGTAGCGAATAAATTGGGAGACATAGAGACCATAAGCAGGTGATAGTGGAATATATCTACATAAAAAAGGAAAGTTGACGATAGAAAAAAATGAAGTTATCTCGTTTGTCATACAATTTACTTGTCAGTTGGCCATTATCGTATATCGTGAGTAAAACATCCAAATATGAATCAAACATGGCAAACTCTGTGGTGTCCTTTATTTCAAATTCACTTCAGATTTTGAATGAAAATAACTATTGTTAATTGATAAAACATCGTCAATATAAATTGAAGGCCACAGCAAGTGAATTCATATTCTCATGTATTTTTTTAAAAAGAATATTGCTTCATAGGCATATAGAAACAGGCCAGTTTATAAAGTAGCACAATTCCAACAGCTTTTGGAAGTCTTTAGACCTGATCTCCGAAGACAACATAGATGTTGTCAATGAGGAAACTCCAGCATCCTTTATCAACTTCAGAGTTCTTGTGTGTGCAATCTGAGTGATTTTTAATGAAATACTTTTGCTAATGACCAATCGCAAGTCTCCTCATGGCAAGAATATTACCGACGTCGTTATGACGTTACTTTCATTTTCATATGATCTGCATATATGTTTAAACTTTCACTTCTTTTTAATAAACATTATTTATATTTTGCCATAAACCGTTTTGTTTTGTGTTGTCACATTATTTCAAGTTCATTTTTTATTGCGTAAATCTACTAAATCATTAGATTTAAAATGAGTGTCAAAGAAAAAAAAAATAACAACGTTGCAACATTCTTGATGTGCGTTGATAGACGGGACCCAGCGTTGTGTTTATTTTATTACTATATAAATTATTGCATAAATCTGATTAAATTTTAAAGCAGAAATCAAAATAGATAGAGGTATAAGTATGTTCATTCTGATGAAAACATTTGAATGTATAGCAATTGTGACATTACGTTTGGATAAACACACGTTGATCTGATGATTGTTATTTGAAGAGAACCTGAAACAAGAAAAGAAAGAAAACAATTTGTACATGTTTCGCTTACAAAGTTCGTTTAAAAACTTGCGTCCCTCTGAATCGGCGCAAATACATTAAGAATACGGAAAACATTGGCAAGTTGTAAAATGAAATATTAAGATAACAAACAGTACTCAATCTCACAAGTCAATTCAAACAAAAGAAATCAAGAGCAGATTTAAATATATATCTTAAAACAATTTCCCTTCCTAACCAGTACTCTAATCGCTGCAAAAACAAAAAAAAAAAAAAAAAAAAATTTCTTAAGTTCTAAACATGATTAAAATTTGTGATTTACTTGAACCATAATAGTTTAAAAACGAAGACTGTTCTTGTTATTCTTTATCTATAATTTCAGAGAAGAAAACGACTCCTTATGCTCTTCACAGCGAACATGAGCCTCATCACTTTTTGTCATTGTGTAAGCATCTTTTGGCATGATATAAGAATACAAAAGTCACTTTATAGATACAAGTATATTCAAAATAAAGAAAATTCGTAAACTAAGGAAACATATGTGTTTTCTCCTACCCTCTCCCTCTCCCCTTAGAAATATATTTTCAGGTTTGGACTAATTTTTTCTCTTACATTTGTTTCGCTTGTCAAAATATTCCCGAGTCTGATAAATGAACACCTTTTTCTTTCACAAAAAAATCCTGAATCCGTCCATATTAATACTTATAAAGTGCAGAAATTTAAATTAATTGCAATCTACCAAACATATCATACCATTATGACGACCAGATATTCCGGCAGCCTCTTTTAAGCTTAAATTTAGAAATTACAATGCATGTAATTTACACTGTATTCCTAAAATACATATCAAAAATATTTGCAGAATAAGTATATGGATTTTTTTTTATCTGTTGCATGGTTCTAGTCTCCTGATTACCCTCGACAAACCAAGAAACAGTCTTGTTTACGTATATAAAGAATAAAATTTGTGCTTACATTAAACACTTAGCAAAGAAAAAATGAAGATTATGATTTCTTTTCTTTATCGCTTATTACCGTCTTCCTTGGAAGACGGTATACAGAGTTGAAGTATTTTACAGTCTTCGGACTATATATTTCCTCTCTTTTGTGATTGGTAGACATTGCATGATGAGAAAATTTTCAATTATTTCATTGGCGTGAAATGCTGTTCAAGGCAAGGGAGATAATTTTCTGATGCTCTAATTTTCGTGCGAGTTAACAATTTTTCAAGATTTTCAATCGTAAAGAAATGTGACAAAACGAACAGTGGAAATTGGCAGTAATTAATTCGAAATAATATGCTAGCTTTTTATAGCAATTACCAAAAAAAAAAAAAAAAAAAAAAAAAAAAAACGTTTCTATATTTTCATTGTTAACAGAATTGATCTTTATTGCATGCAAGCTAAATACAGCCTGTATGTATTCCTCTTCCCTTTGTTTTGCACTGTCTTTCTAATTTCTATACATGTTGCACTCTGCACACCTCGGCCGATTCGCACCTCACCTACATATACCAAGGTGACGGAATCAGCCGAATGATCTCGACAGCAGAGTCGAAGTTTACGGAGACAACCGAGCAACTGCTAACCTTTCACTTGGTAGGCCTTATTTCAGAAAAAAAAAACTAATGGAGAAATACAAAGCCAAAAAATTTTCAAGAATTATACGTCCTGACATGTTACTGTTTAAGGTTGTTGCTAAAGATGGTAAGCTTTTTTAAAAAAAGCTCTACTTGTTTAGTTGAGCATTCAAAAGCCATTATTTTCTTCGGACGGGGGACAGGGCACGCGTAGAACAACTCTCTTTAGATCAAGTATTGTTCTACCGAACATTCTAAAATTATTATTTGATTCGACATAAATTATTGTCAGACTCTTTTTAAAGAACATGATTATAAAAAATGTGTTTATTAAAAAAGTTTCTTATATATGAATAACATTTACAGCTCTTCCAAGTTTTCAAAAATTATTTTGGATTTCCAACGTTTTGGCATGAGCATCACTGAAGAGACATTGATTGTCGAAATTCGGATCTGTTGCATAAAAATTGGTACCGTATGTGATTTACATTATGACCCCTGGGCCGAGGCCTCTGCTGGTGGACTGTTTGTCCCCGAGGTTCTCTACAGCCCAGTAGCTAAGTACTTCGGTACAAGCTTGAAAAAACGGATACATATTTAATTGTTGTGGTAAAATGCAGAAAATTATTTCAAAATTAAAGAATATTTCCCTCATGCATATCTCTGATCCTTTGACGTATTTGGCTCCAGTCTTTGGCACTTTTTTCAGATCTTTCAAGTTTTTATAAAAATATTTTGAATTTCAATTGTTTCGGATTGAGCATCACCGACTGAAGAGAAATAATTTATCGAAATGCACATCTGGTGCATCAAAATTGGTACCGTATGTGATATACATTGAATTAATGAATTTCAATGATTGATTCAATGATTATTTATTGTTTAATAATTATAAGATAGTTCGCTATTTCTTTGAGCATACTTTTTTACAGCTATGTTTTTAGAAGAAAAACAACATTCCATAAGCCAGTCTTTTTTTTTACCAGTTCACCAGCTACTCAATGCCAGTTAACAATATAACTTCACTTCCGGGTTTCAAAAATTCTTCTAATGAATTGAATTTGTATTTAAAATTCATTAATTCGTTGTATCTAAAAAAAAATGTTATATTCCCTCTCAAGAATTTTTCACTCATATGTAGACGCCACCACTTGCCGGTGGAGGGCTACAAATTTATCCCTATTCTAATTTATACTAGGCACTTAGGGCCATTGAGCAGTGAAGGATCTTTTTCGTGCCAACACTTACTGCAACACGGGACCTCGGTTTATACGGTCCCATCCAAAAAATAAATAGATAAATAAAAAGATAATCATAGGCACAAAATGCGCCTCCATCCATACTTTTCTATAATCAAAAAAGTGAAGGAATTTGTTTTAATGAATTCAGGCATTCGTTTTATGAACTATGATTGATTAGTGTAGCCGCTTCAAGCAAAAGTTTAACCAAATATTTTAATTGTGGAGACAAACCTTGAATTTGACACAATTAGCTTTCAAATAATATTGTTTTTTAAATCATCGTTTGCACATCTCAATTTTTGTTATTTTCAAGATGGTTGTCGCTAAAACAAAATGGCGATATTTCTTCTTGGACTTACAAACGATCGATTTAGTGTAATATTTATCATACTTTGGCCGTGTTGTGCTATATCTGGCTAAAAATAAGCTTTGTGAAAGACATCTTGAACATCACATTGTAAAACAAAAGCTTAATGACGGTTCATGACGCAATACTTACATACACACACATACCCTCACACACACACCCTCACACACACACACATAAAGAGAAGGATAGGAAAAGTGTATGGCATATAAATAAATAAACATGTCTTATTTATTTAGCATAACTCGCAATACTGTAGGGAGAAAAATTTTTGCTCAGAAAACACTAGGATTGGTATACATCACCATGATATATCAAGACATCGTAATTTTTGAGATATCTGATAAATCAGTCTATTCTTTTTTTTCTTTTTTTATATTCTAGGAGATTAAATATGAATTTATTTTTCCAGTTATAATGATTGTCTGGAAATTATTTTTTGCGTAATTCTTATACATATACCAATATAATTGGTGTTGGAGTTGAAATTTTTAGCCAACCTGAGCTGAAAGTTCAAGTGAGCTTTCCTGATGACAATTTGTCTGTCGTCCTTTTGTAAACTTTTCACATTTTCAGCTTCTCCTCATGAACTTCTGTGCCACTTTCAACCAAACTTGCCAAAAAGCATCCGTTGATAAAGGGGATTCAAGCTTCTTCAAATGAAGTGTGATGTCCTCTTCCCCTCAAGGGAAATATGAAGAATTAATGAAAATTTACAGACATTTAAAAAAAAATCTTCTCAAGAACCACTGTGTCAGAAAAGTTGAAACCTATGCGTAAACTTCATTATAAAGGGTAGATTCAGTTTTATTCAGATCAGATAATGTAGATTCAAGTATCTTTAAATCTTGACCAAAGTCAGTGCTATGGTGTTTTTGGCGATCAATGTTTTACATAGGAATCTATAGGAAAATTCTTTAAAAATATTCTTCTCAAAAACAGCAAAGCAATGAATACTCATATTTATGTGGAAGCATTGCCATGCATGGCATGCGACATGTTCTGATGGACGACAATGTGCGCTGTAAGGGTAGGTAAACATTGTTGCCGGTGTAAAGACGAATAATGACCCCCGTAGAATAATGACCGGGGGTCATTTTCCGATGTTGAAAATTGACTCCCGGTCATTATTTGACCTCGAAACCTGACCCCCGGTCATTATTCGACGTCAAAAAATGACCCTTTTGCCCATAGAAAAAGTGGCATCACCTTTAAAATTTGCATACCCTACATGAAGGAAATTGACCCTCGTAGAATAATGACCCCTGATAGATTAATTAGAAATATATTTTTTGGATTAAAAAAAAAACAAGAACTAATAAATCAAGAGGGCCATGGATTAAAATGCTCACCTGAGATAAATTGAAGATATAGCGATGATCTGTTGTCCTCATTAAATCTTTCAAACGCTTTTATGATGAAATATATGGAGATAACGAACAGTATTCAATCTCAAAAGTCCATTTAACAATACAAAATAAGAGCAGAGCAAACACGGACCTCCAAAACATCAGAGGTGGGATCAGGTGCCATGAAGGAGTGAGCATCCCATGCCGACCGGTCACACCCGCCGTGTGCTCATTTTCATGATCGGGAAATAACGGAAAAATTCGTCGACAATTCAGTGTGTAAACAATGGCCTAACAGTTAGTATGAAAAACGTCAGTCAGCATTTGACTCAATGATAAATTGTATTTGCTGACAAGGTCATTGTATCGACCATAGAACTTAAGAAATGATGACTTTAAACGAGACTGCTGGTATTCTTGTTTCATCAACTTGTTTGACAATGTTCAATGTGGAAATGCTTTTATTCTGATTGACTTTTAATTATGTATCATTGTTTAAAAAATATCGTTTTATTTTCGCTTATACTATCCCGAGTCCAGAGAGAGAGAGAGAGAGAGAGAGAGAGAGAGAGAGAGAGAGAGAGAGAGAATTACAATGTCCATCTACCGATTAATTAAGATGCGTCCGAATGCCTTTTTTAAGCCAATGATTTAAATATTGTACATACATGTAATTTTCGGGCATACAACAAAAGTGCCTTACAATTTTTGAAACAAGAAGAATTACTTGATGTTGCAAGTTTTAGACTTCAAAAGTCAACTCGTTTGTTAATTGACCATAAACGTCTATAATCAGTAAAAAAGACTAGAATGTATGTTATTGCAAGCAATAGTACGAAAGACCGTTTTGGTATTTACCGCCATTAAGTGATATCGCCAGTACCGCCATTAATTGATTTACACACTGAATTGTCGACGGATGTTTCCGTTATTTACCGATCATGACAAGGAGCACACGGCAGGTGTGACCGGTCGGCAGGGGATGCTCACTCCTCCATGGCACCTGATCCAACTTCTGTTTTTGGAAGTCCGTGTTTGCTGTGCTCCCGATTTGAAATCATATTTCATCACCTATATTCGAATGGGTGATATCACCTATTTAATTGGTTTATCACCTATTCGAATTCATGATATCACATACTAAACTTTTGAATTGGTGATATCCCCTATTTGAATAAGTGATATCACCTATTCAAATTAAGTATGAAATAACAACTGCCCCCAAGACTATAGCGCATGCATTTATTCTATACAGGAACTACAATGTTCAGACTATTCTCACACAGATAATTATAACAGAGAAAAAGAATCAATAAATATAGCAAAAAATGACTGCTAGTGAAATTCATATAACTTCACAGGAATTGAAAACAATTGGTGTTTTAAATGTCTTGGACTATAACACAGGTGGAAGGGGCAGCCCGAATTTGCTTATGGACTATAGAAATCAAGTTTTTTCATATGCAAACCAGGTTATTTTATAGTCTTTTTTGTGTACACTGTACATATACTTTGTAACTTAAAAACAGTGCCCCTTTCCTCTTTGTTCTCATAAAAGATCTTACAGAAAATCTACAGTTTATTTGATCAATGTAATGCCGACAGTAGCAGTAGAGCTATAGTAAGTTCATAGAAACATTATTGTCTTTTTTTAAGTTTGTGCTAGAGTATTGAAATCAATTTCATCCATTTTGCATCACTGCTAAGGAAAAAAATTGCTCTTTGAAAACCTTCTGAAAGTTTATCCTTTACTTTGCATTGAAGCTAGATTGTCTTGAGGAAGGGGACATTCATTTTAAATGTTATAAGAAATTAGGTGATATCACTAAATTTAAATTCAAATTGGTGAAATAATCAATTCAAAACAAATTGTTGATATCACCTATTCGAAAAGGTGATTATTCCAATTCGAATAGGTGATACATGTATCACCTATTCAACTCAAATAGGTGATATCACCAATTCCGATAGGTGATATCGCCTATTCATTTCCAATAGGTGATATCACCAATTCGAAAAGGTTATATCTATATATATATATATATATTATGAGTGATATAACCTTTTCAAACAGGTTATATCATCTATTCGAATAGGTAATATAACTAAATGGTAATAAATACCAATGCGCGCCTCATACAATAGACATACAACATGATCCTGTAATGACAGGTTTGAACCTGTGCGAGTTAGTTCACTTGTTCGTTGTGAGAAAAAAGTTTGTCGAATTCTTTCCACGGCAATGGAAACAGTTTTAAAAAGCTAAATTGTAAATGCATTTGCAAAGTTTCACAAGGGTTTTAAAAGTCAGTCTTGACAAATTTGGTTGACAATATTTTTTCCCATGAGAATGGTGGTCAGTTTTAAAAATCAAAATATTTAATGAACATTTAGAGTAACTGTTGCTAATCGTTATTTCTGAAACGTTTCATTATGTTTATCCAAGTCATGTCCGAGAAAATGTTTGGACAAAGTAATTGGTCTAGCGATAACAATATATCGTCCTGACTCACCTTTAACCAGTAGCTACTATGAGGCATCTATTGTGCAATTTTAATTCTGAGCTTAGAACACAATAGGTCTAATAGAAAGAAAAAAGCGCAATGTTTTTAAAAAAAATTTCATTGCGTGGTCGTCTGGTGTTAATCAGAAAAATGCAAGAGATTTACCCGTCGAGATTCAAACCTTGGCATCAATCATCTCTTTTGAACTTTCTATCACTCTGTTGGGATTGGGTCATATTTCAACGGGGGTCAATTTCTTATAGGTTGCACATATAAAAAACTGACCCCTAGGTTTCTTTTCTACAAAAAATTAAATTTTCTTCGGCTAGGGGGTAATTTTTCGATGACCTCCCTGTCATTTTTCCACGGAGGTCATTATTCGTCTTTACACCGGCGACAATATGGACTGGACGACGAAACGTACCGTCACAATCTCGCTGCATGAATGCGTACGAGACAGGTCAGTGTAATTTATACACAAATTACATTTACAAAACTACCACACACACACACACACACACACACACACACACACACACACAAATCTTTAAGTAACAATGTCTGTGGGGCGACAATATGTGAAGTGAGGGAAAGGTACATAATGTTGCCAGCGACAATTTGTACATTTGCAACTTTTCAACCAGACGACAATATGTACAGTACGACAATATGTACCGTCACAAGACCTCGTTAAATAAGAAACAGTTAAAAACTAGAAGTTCTATCGCCGAGAATACTTTAAAATGGATTCATATAAATCTATTTCCTTGTATTCTTTCAAAGAGAAGGAATTTTCTATCCACATTTGTACAAACTATATCCTTGATGAAATACATGCAAACACTATAAGTAAATGGGGAAGTATATAGTTTTGTAAAGTACAATTAATTGATTACATTCAAGGCGTCTTGTTGTGTTATCATATTTTAAAGGATTATCAGCACACGTTTTAAATTTCCGTGTGTATATTATAATAGTTCACTTGACAGTGAGACATTCAAACTGTCGTTTATCTTCTCTGGTCGTTTCATTTTAACAAAGTTAAGTTTTGTTTATAACTTCCTTTTTGTCGACATGGATGTCCTCTGGTGTATGTGGTTTATTTTGCTAGCCAGATTTATTTACTGTTACGGTATGTTCGTAAACTTTTAAATAACCCTTTTTCTGTTATTTTATATCATATGTTTATCCCCATATTTACCCTGTTATCCAGTGGATATCACTCATTGGATATTTTTTTCATATCCCACTGCTGTGACGTAACAGTGGGTATTGTACGAAAGTGATGAAGTAAAATAAAGTGGATTCCTATATAAAACAGTGTAAAATATTGATAGTGATGCATAAAACATTGGATAAAAAGAATTACCCATGATTTGTACCTGGATATGATTGTTATCCAATTTTCCAAGGCTCGGAGATAAAAAACACACACACAACTCGTTGGATAAAAATCATATCCAACTACAAATCATGGGTGATTCTATATTTATTCAATTTTTAATAATTAGAACAGAACCTTGGATTCGGTCTATTTAAAGTAACACGTCCTTTTGTTGTTTTTTTAGCTCACCTGAGCCAAATTTTTTCAATGTTTAATAATTATAACAGAACCTTGGATTCGGTCTATTTAAAGTAACATATTTTTTTTTAACTCACATGAGCCAAAGGCTAAAGTGAAGTTTTCTGATCAAATTTGTCCGTTGTCTGTCGTCGTCGTAGTTGTAAACTGTTCACATTTTCATCTTCTTCTCAAGAACCACTGGGCCAATATCAACCAAACTTATCAAAGATATCCTTGGATAAAGGGAATTCAATTTTGTTCAAATGCAGGGCCACAACCTCTTCCAAGGGGAGATAACTAAGAAATAGTGAAAATTGGGTAGGGGAATTTAAAAATCTTCTTTTCAAGAACAATTGGGCCAGAAAAAAATGAAACTTATGTAAAACTTCCTGACATAGTAACAATTCATGCTTGTTCAAATCATGTCCCCTGGGGATAGGGTGGGGCTGCAATGGGCGATCAAATTTTTACATAGAAATATATAGGAAAAAATCTCTAATGAACAGTAAAACCTTGATTGGTAATATTTATATTAAAGCATCCTTAGGTAGTGAAGATTTAAGTTTGTTCAAATCATGAACCTCGGGGCTAGGATGGGGTCATAATGAGCGATCAAATTTTTACAAAGAAATATATAGGAAAACATCTTTAAAAATCTTCTTCTCAAAACGCTATCTTTAACGTGATCTTTATATGGAAGCATCCTCGGGCAGTGTAGATTCAAATTTGTTCGAATCATGACCCCTGGGGGTAGGGAGGGGCCATAATAGGTGATCAAATTTTTACATAGGAATACATATGAAAATCTTTAAAAATCTTTTTTTCAAGAAAAGTAAAGCAATAATTAAACATTTTTATATGGAAACATCCTCAGGTAGTTTACATTCAAGTCATGATCCCTAGGGGTAGGAAGGGGCTGCAATTGGTGATAAAAGTTTTACATGAGAATACATAGGATAAATCATTAAAATCTTCCCAAGAATAGCAAATCCGATCCATGATTAGTCATATTAATGCAGAAGCATCCTCAGGTAAGGTATATTCAAATTTGTTTATAAATCATGTCCCCTGGGTGTATGGCGGGTCCACAATAGAAGAATAAACATATAAAAAATCTTCTATAGCTATGATTAGTCAATGAAATATGAAAGCATCCTTAGTTAGTGTAGGTTCAAGTTGAATAAATCAGGCCCCCCTTTCTCAGGGGAAGGGGTTATTTGTGATCACTTATATATCTAACCTTTTTAATCAATACTAAACTGATTTCTGCTTTTTTTCTAGAAAATGTACTCAGGTGTCAATGTGACCCATGGGCCCCTTGTTTTACCAGGTGGGCTGAAAATGCGCTAAAAACTGCATTTTCTCTTATTTTAAAACGTGTACGATAAGTAAAGAGCATTGTTGACAAAATGTCATAGAAAAATATTTTAACATGTCATTTTCTTTGTTTCTATTGACTAAAATACTTAGATATCAGGAATTTGAAAGACCACGTTTTTCTTTTTCATCATAATTGTACAACTTTTTAACAGAAATGGTAAACTGAGTTTAGAAACTTTCAGGGACTATACTTTGGCGGAACGGTGGCGTATGAAAATATATATTTTTTTCTTCTTCTCAAAATTATTACAGAAAAATGAATTTAGATAAAATTTTCCAACAATAAAAGATTTAAAGAAATTTTCCAATGTATCTAAAATCAATTTTTTAAGTGCAAAAACTATGTGGAGAATCCCTCCTTAAGACTTGATATTTCCTTGTTATGTAAATATTTATAGATGTTAGAAAAGCCATTTATAAGATATTTATTTTTTAACAATCTTGAAGTATGTAAATGAAAATAATTTCTGAAAACCGTGAATTTTTAGCCTTATTTCAAAGAACTTTTCTGTGAACAAGTTATTAATATTTACAATAGAAAAAGCTAGATAAATGTTCTTGCATTGAAGGTTTCTTCAATAGCTTGCTAGAGTGGGTGTATACATGTAGCAAGTAAAGACATAATAGAATAACAGCAGAGTATATAATTCTCCTTTACAAACCATTTAGCTGAATAGGCCGAAAGTTTCCTTTTGTTTTTGGCTACTTTCAGTGTGAATGGTTAAAAAGTGAAGGTTTGCTAGTTTTTACCAATCAGCATCGTCTTTGGATAATTAGAGAAATAAATAGCAAAAAGGTTGTGTATTTCTAGCTTATGTTTACTTAATATTATTCGTCCTGTATATGTGTATGTGTATTTGTAAAGTTTTAAAACTATATAGAAAACTCGCTTTTAATGGATTGACGCTTACTTCGAAGTGAGATTTATCGTCCATTGCAAAATAAATTGTCACCCGAACTGATATAATAGATTACCTTTATAGCGAAGGGAAACTGTCCATTCTTGACCTTCATTGGAAGCGTTTTTACTGTATATTGATTATGAAAAACAAACAAGGCAAAGTCAAAGTAAAAATAGGGACATACTACGATATCTAAGACTTCAAACAGATGCGAATCTTAAATTATTTTTAAAGGAGTTTGGATCATGTTATCAAAAGTAATGAGAATTTTTTATCAAGTAAATTCACGGAATCTACACATATAGCTTAATTAAAAATCAAAAAACAAAAAGTGGGGGTCAATGCGCTATACTTTCGGAGCTATGGAGCATTTAATGTCATCTGTTGGCACTGTAACGACGTGTCACACATAAATCAAATTTTTTCCTTTAATATTTTTTATTACAATGAATTATGGGAACAAACACAGTCTTTTTTTATCTTGAAAAGTCACATTAAAATTTTTGACAACCAAAAGAAATTCCAAATTGCTTCGCATAGTCAATTATTTGACCTTTCTGCACTCAAAAAAATGCCATTTTAATGGCATTGAAAATTTAACAAACAATTAAATCACTTAAAAGTAAAGTTTTTTAAATAGACGACAATACAAAAATCTGCTCAAAAGCTCAGGAGCGAACCTTTTTAAAGATGGGCCAGAACATTTTTTTTTCTCTATCTGAGAAGTGCAGACCAAACGAATAAAATTGCATAGTTTTCTTTGAGATCGACAGTGTAAAAAAATATGGTATGATTACGCAGGTATGTTAAGGCAGTACCAGATTATATTTCGACGAATTTAGACTTTTTTCGTAAAATGTAACATTGATAAATCGGAAAAGCCTTAGATAAAACATTTACTGTTATTATCTATTGTATAGACGTCATTGAGTCTTAGGCTAAAAGAAGCACTCCACTACGACGTCATCACGTGACGTCTATAAATACAAAAATTGCCTTAATGAAAAAGCAAAAAGTTCAACACTACCCCGGAGCTAATTCATTTTTTTATGGAAAATAATTATCTAAAAACATCACTTGGCCATGAAAAGTGCTGCTAGATTCCTACTCTCCCGACGCAGAAAAAAATATTCTTAAGTTTCGCATGAAACCTTACCAAAATTTTTACATTTCATACATACGATCAAGGTTTAGTTATCAATTCATGTTTACCACACGATTCTAGCAGCACTTTCCAAGTACTATAGAATACAAGCTTTATACACAAACAAAAATTATGTTTCAAAGTATGCGGCGTAGTGTTGAACTTTTTCATCTTTGTTGTTATAGAACGACAAAGGAAAGGCTGATCGGGATTTCAAAGCCTGCCTGTATTCATTATAAGAAAATATGATAAGAATATATCAGCATACCTGATTCTTAATCTTTAATTCCTTATGAATCACACAAAACATTCCCGATATATGCTTTAAAACTCCCATTTCATCTATTTGTTTACATGAATTCTCGTCACGTTTAATTTCACTCGGCAAATATTTGATCAATAGTTATGACGTCATGGGTTTGGTATTTAACCCCCGTGCTAAATACTTAGCTATTTATACCACCCAAAACGACAAGATTTAGTTTCTATTATGTTTTGAATGATTCCATTCATTTCTTTGACCTGAAATTAAACTTTAAATATAGATATTAAGAAATCATGATTTCTAAAGTTCACGTCATACAGCTTACTATGACGTCATATTGTAAAGGCAAGTAGGATATCTCTGGGTGTAGCCTTAACATACCCGCGTAGGAAATATTTTACAGCACTAGTTGTATCATTTAGCGGTACAAAGAAACGAGAAAAAAAATCAGTACGTGACATGCCGATACGTAAGAACTACATTACAAGATGTAAGATAAATGTCATAGTTAGGTCTGTGTTGAGAAAAAAAAAAAAAAAAAAAAAAAAAAAAAAAAAAAAAAAAAACATGGTCGTGGTGAAATGAAATATGACGATAACGAACAGTAATCAAGCTTAGAATTGATTGTATTTGCTGACAAATTCATTGTATCAACCATAAAACAAAATTTGCACAAAATGTTAACATAAAACGAGACTGTTGATAACCTTGACTCTTTATAGAAATTGTTTGGCTTAGAGCATGTTCTTGCGTATTAAATAAACTCCACATGCAGATGATAATGGTGTATCGCTATATCGATAAGAGAAGTTAACCAAAAAAAAAAAAGGAGTCGTCACGGTTATCATAAAGTTTTGTTGATCGCTTACCATTAACGTCTTTTTCTTATCCAAATATGAAACAGATATTCAGACTCTGAAGTATCATTTATTTCGAGCTCAAAAGGATAACTGAAATGAACGTCGGAATGAAAATGAATATTGATACTTGGTTTTAAATAAATTATTAGGTAATGTTATTTTACAAAAAGAAAAATATGTTTTTGTCAGCACATACATCCTATCATTGAGTCAAATGCAGACTGACGTTTTTTCAAACTAATTGTTAGGCTATTATTCATACACGTAACTGTTAACAGATTTCTCCGCTATTACCCGATCATGACAAGGAGCACACGGCGGGTGCGACCGGTCGGCAGGGGATGCTCACTCCTCCATGGCACCTGATCCCACCTCTAAATTTTGAGGTCCGTGTTTGTCCTGCTTCAAATTTGTATAGTTTTATTGTACTTTCGAGACTGAATACTGTTCGTTATCTTCATATTTCATGTTCTTCATTTGTTTAAAACTGACTTAAAACATACATTGTAAAAGCTGTGAACTTTAAAAAAAAAATAAGTAAATTACAAGCTGTAAAAAATGAAGAATGACTTTTTTCCCTGGAAGTGATAATTTTTTTAGAAGTCACCGTAAAGACTACATTTTGAGAGAACAATTATATTTAAACAAAAACAAAAAGAAAAAAAATAAAGAACAGAGGAAAAGGGAGAACCTCATATTTCAGAAAGCCTTGATAGACCTAGACTTTATTTCTAAATTAGCCACCAAAAACTCCATTAAATGAGCTTTTATTGTCATATCAGCTTGTAGCCAGTAGAGCGCTTGCTCCATGATTGGAAGGTCGTGGGTTCGAACCTTGGTCGCGACTGACCTATATCGATAAAAGAATAGGTAGCAACTATTCCTTCGCAATCCGCTCGGCACTTTGAAGTGAAAGTTGCGGGTCTTTCGGATGAGACCTAAAAAACCGAGGCCCCGTGTAACGGAAGGCTTTGACACGATAAAGAACCCTCACTGCTCATTGTCCATGAGAGCAAAGTAGAGGTCTGGGTTTGAAGTCCCTCACTGGTGTCTGTTGACGTCTCTGTATGAGTGAAAAATGCTCGTATGGAAAGTATTAAAACATACATACAATCAATCAATAAATCAGTACATGTATGTTTTAGTTAAAGAATAAAATCTATGTAATTTTTTAAGATTCCTGAAGTCAGATATATTGGTGAGAACATTTGGTTTGTTAAGAGGGCTGAGGGGTCGCTGCCATTGTAGAGTGTTATTATCTCTAAACAAAAAAGATTTTCACTTTGAAGTCTTGTAACTCTTCCATAGTCCTGGAAGAGTTAATGTTCTTTAAATGAACTCTTCATCCTAATAAGGTAATAATAGTCCATAAAACAATTGTCAAGGTAAACTGTCAGAAATGTCAAGACAAAACTAGGCAGTATATAAGTGGTGGAAAAAAGAAACAGACAAACGACTTATTCGTTTATGTAAACAAAATAACAGTGACAGCAGTGATTGTTTATCTCCGTACAGTCTGAAGTGTATGTACAGCAAAAACAATGCATACTTTTCCAAAGAGAAAACACGTTTCCAAGTATACTTCGAGTTTTTCAGTGTTTGTCATCGGTATTGTTGCTGAAAACCTGGACAATATTGACCAGTCTTCAGTTTCAGGTAATACGTTTGATTGTTCTTTCTTCGTATTTTGTCAGTAACAAAAATGTTTAAACAGACTTCCTAAATAGCTAAATGATATCTTTAAATGTATACTAGGCAATTTGCTTGAATATTATATGAATTGTTCAGTAACAAATATAAAGGATAGGGCTTGGGTATATTATTAATCGATATTATTTATTCCATGAAAAGAATTTCAATAGTCCTTAAGGCCCTGGACATATTACTTTACTAAAGACAGACATGATGTTATGTAATGTGCGTAATATATGTCCTTAACTGGTACAAAAAAGTTGTTAAATATTTTGACATTGTTAATTGTGGAATATAAATAAGGCCCTAATTTTTATAATTCAAGATACTTAGTAAATAATAAATGACATAGGTTATGACTTGAGATTTAAAATGTATTTTAGAAGAATGCTGTACTTATTTCAATTTATAAGCATTTATATGTGATTTTTAGAAAATTCTGGGAAAATCAACTGGAGCAAATCTGACTTGTGCTTGAGGTAGCATTACTATATTTGGAGTAACAACTATGCTGAGTATGCAGTACATGCCATAAACATTGCATCTAAAAGACTATTTACCACTTTTTGAAAAATTATTTTTAAGGGAAAAAATTCCCAAAGGATTACTAGCCATATGTCTTCAGTATCTAATGGTAGAGAACATCCAAAATTATAAACATCGCGGGTATGTTATGGAAGCATATAAGTCAATTCTCTGGAAATTTAGACTTTTTAAAGAAAATTAAGTTTGATAATTTACCAAAACCGCTGATAAATGTAAACTATTATTATCTATTGCATAAAGATGAAAGAGTGTCTAATGCAAAGACGTGCACCACTACCACGGCATCACGTGACTTCTATTAATAGCGAAATTTTCCTTAGTAAAAAAGCTAACAGAACAACAATACCCCGAAGTGTAATAATTTCTTTGAGTAAATGATATAGTTGGAAAACATCTATTTTGCCTAAAAAGTGCTGCTAGAATCCCACTGTCCCGTCAGTCAAATAATAATTCCACACATTCGCACGAAACCTTACCCGATGTTTTGAATTTTATACATACAAACCGAGATTTTTCGTAAAACCATGCTTAACTCGGGATTCTAGCAGCACTTTCCAAGTATTTTAGGAGGGAAACTTTCCATCTGTACAAATCTTATGTTTTGAAATATACAGCTTATTGTTGTTCTGCTGCATTATTTTTGTCACAAATGACAGAGAAAAGGCCGACCCGGATACGTATATAGCTGACTGTCTTCGCAGAGAATACAATCGATTAAAATAAATTAGCATACCTGTTTTAGTAACTGAACTCCATATGAATTTCACAAAATATTCAGAATGTTTGCTTTTAAACTCCATTTTACGTATCTTTGTACATGCCGTCTTAGCCAAATTCTCTTTACACGACATGATCAATTCCCAAGTTACTTGAAGTACACATATGACGTCATCGGTGGTAGATTTTAATCAAAATGACAGATACAGCATAACAAAATAAAAACATTTTATTTTTGTTAATGTTTACACGTTTCTATTCATTTTCTAGAGTTAAATTACATCTCTAAATACGAATATTACGAAAACTTGTATTCTAAAATTGACGTCATCTCGCCTACTATGACGTCATAATGTAGCACTGATTAAGTCAAGATAGAATATTTTGTATGCTTCCTTATTACCCCTGCGATCTCATCTCTTTCATATTTAGCTACAGCAGAAATTTTTTCTGATTGCGTGGCTGAGAATATTGCAGATAGTTGGTTGTGGTCTGTTTCTAACATTTGAAAATATTGTGAGAAAGGGATGCCATTGGATTTTAGAATATTTAAACATATTCTAAGGATCAAATTTATGAAAAACCCTAGGTTACAAAATAAAAAAAAAATCAGTATTTTTCTGAATCTGCAAAGGGAGGTAACTAGTAAGATACCAAATATTTTGTTGGAATTTGACAGTTTTTATTTCCATTTCTCAAAACTCACCAGCAGATTTTTTTTCTCTATGCTTGGTTTACATTATACATATGTTGATCATTATTATGTAACAATTTGAACAAAATCCGGTGGTTATTTTTTTTTTTAATTTGAATAATTGCATTGTTGTGAAGCGTGTAGTTTCACTAAATTGTCATGTTTATCTAACATTTTCATTGTAATGAAGTTTTTTTTTTAATTGAATTTATTTTTTTTTCTGATGTACTTGTTATGAATTTAGCCTCTTTCCACTTTTTGTTCGTGTTTCATTTGTTTTATGTTGAAGTAATGTGCAGTTGTTAAGATGCAATAAATTCAAAAATGAAGGTTGATTGTGATGTTGTCTTTTATATTAAAATGTAACCGATGATTATATCAAGCATTTCTGCCAATTTGATCAATTTTGAAGAAATTTTTGTTTGGACCCCCAGTCTCCTTAATGAATTAATGACACACACCGAGACCAAGACTATACCAGGAAAATTGTTTTTAAGACATTGAAAAAGCTTTTGGTCCATTTCATTCTTATTTATTTAAACAATTTGATATCCAAAGGGGTTGAAGACAAGGTGATCTTGTTGTCTCAATTGTGTTCCTTCTTGAAATTCTTGCCATTCTAAAACACAAAAGTTATGTTGTAAATTTTAAAGATCACGAAATATCTCAATATTCTGATGACACCTTGCATTTTATTGGCTCTTCAATTGTTCACCAAAATTATTATTTGCTGCTCTTGAAACCGTATATTTTTTTCTGGATTATCTGAATTAAAAATAAATAGTTCTTAGACAAAAATGACATAGATAAGCTCCAAAAAATTCTAATGAGGTGCTTCATTACTTGGCTGGCGATGTACAACCTTTAATCTACTGGGATTTTTTTTTAATTTTTTTTTTTAGTTGAATCTTATAAAAGAATTGCAATTAAATACTGTATTTTCATAGACAAAATAAGATTATTAATACAACAATAGACCATTTTAGAGTAGTCTAAATAATTTTTATTTGCAAATTAAATCACCTGTCTCTGTCACTGCCAGGAACAAAGCCAGAAGTAAGTTGTTTTTTTTTTTGTCGAGATGTTTTCAAGTTTATTAGGAAATCAAATTGAAGTGTCATAAATTTGTGAGAGACACTTAAGCTCAAGATTATCAATTCGGAATCCTTCAAATGATGTTTTTAAAAGCTGCAAAATTTCTTTTTGTAAAAAATTAAATGTTCATTTTTTTGTTTAAAAGTCAATAACATAAAACGGATAACCGTTCACGGTAGCTCAGTCGGTAGAGCGCTCGCTCCGTGATCGGGAGGTCGTGAGTTCGAACCTCGGCCGCGACTGACCTAAGTCGATAAAAAAAGGGGTAGCAACTGTTCCTTTGCCATGCGCTCGGCACTTTGAAGTGAAAGTTGCGTGTCCTTCGGATGAGACCTTAAAAACCGAGGTCCCGTGTCACGGCAGGCGTTGGCACGATAAAGATCCCTCACTGCTCAATGGCCGTAAGTGCCGAGTAAAGGTCAAAATTTGAAACCCTTCACCGGTATATGGTGACGTCTTTATATGAGTGAAAAATTCTCGAATGGGACGTAAAAAAACATACAATCAATCATAAAACGGATATTTTTTTTTACACTTTGTACAATCTTTCCTCACGATAAATGAATAACTGGGATTTTTTGATGTCATAGGTATCCATGTCTTCAAAAAAAAATGGAACTCAAAAATGTTCATACCTTTTGAATCGTCAACAACATAATAACTTCGTTAAAAATCATTCTGGTCCTACACATAGGTACTCTGAATTTGATATTAAAAGGATGCTGGAATTCCTAATAAATAACACGGATGTAGTCTTTTGTAGGCCAGTTTTCCAAAAAACTGTTGGAATTCCAATGGACTCTTATTGTGGTCATTTATAAACCAACCTGTTTTACATTCCTTTGAAGCAGAATATATTCAAATATTTCTACACAAGAAGAAGAAAACACTTCCTGTGGCTTTCGATTCGGTGTTCATACATCGACGACGTTTTATCAATTTATCCCACTGAACTCAAAAAGACACTACAGAGTCTGCCTCGTATTGTTTTATATTTGTATGTTTTAGAGACCATGGACGATAAGGACCAAGTAACAACTAAACTTTATGACAACCGGAATAATTTCAGGTTTTCGACGTCAACTTTATGTCTTTGTGTAGTAATATTCTGTAATCAACTGCATATGGTGGTTTCGTCTCCCAAATTATTCGATACTGAAAAGCATGCCCCTAGTACGATAAATTTTTGAACAGAGGCAGGCTACTGGCAGATAAGTTGATGTTACAGGTATCACATGATAACAACCTCGTAAAAATTCAGCATTTCATAAATTCTATGGTAGTGATAAAGACGTTGTTTGCAAAAATAATCTATCCTTGGGTCGTATTTTGGCTTATGTGTTTATTACCAATTGTCAGATCTTTGTTTTTATGATAAATTTGACAACGAATATTCCGTCTTCCTGATCAATACATATGGCTCAATTCGGCTGTGACTGGTCGACTTGGGATGATTACGCCTCCTAAACACACATTATCTTACCTCTAGGAATTTTGGACGTCCGTGTTTCCTAGATTCCCGTTTGTTTTCTATTGTTTCTTTAATTTGTTTGTTTGTTTAACTTCTCTTCGATAGTTTTTCACTCATATTGAGACGCCACCACTTGCCAGTGGAGGACTGCAAATTTAAATCTATACACTCGGCACTCGAGGCCATTCAGCAGCCAGGGATCTTTTTTAATGCCAGCACCTACTGCGATACAGGACCTCAGTTTTTACGGTCTTATCCGAAGGACCGGTCCACGTTCCGCAGTGGGATTCGAACCCGCGACGTAAGGAACAACTCCTTACTTCACGACTCTAGAGTAAACGCTCTAACCACTGCGCTACGCGGGCGACAAAATAATAATTTTAGTGAATTACCACTGACTTTTAAAACAAAATTAAAAACGTATAATATTTTAGAAAAAAAAGATACATTTTATATATCTGTTTAATGCACGATAAAATTCAAAATCTTCCGGGGATATTATGATTTATTGGTTGATTAAATGGTTTTTAAGGTTCAATTCGGCAATTTTTCAGGGATATGGATACGTCACGTTATTTTGATGAAGGGCTTAAAATTTACATGAATGCTCGGTACCCAGAGCCTTTTAGCAGTGGGGATTCTTTATCGTATCGTACTGTGACAGGGGACCTCGGTTTTTAAGGTTTCATCAGAAAGACCCGTGACTTTCACTTCTAGTGCTTGGCTCTTGGCGAAGGAACAGTCACTTAGGTTTGACACGGCGCGGCGAAAGAGAATTGAACCCTAGCCATCTGATCACGAAGCAAGAGTCCTACCACTAGACTATTGTAACAGCTTTGTTTATTTTGTTAAATTAAATGTAAATAAAACATTTAAAATTTGTAGGTATTAAAAATTTTCATTTGGACAAATTTAAAAAGAAGTTTGTTTTTTTTTTTGGGGGGGGGTGGGGGTGGGGGGGTGGGGCTTGTTTCGATCAGTTAAAAAGTGTTACACTGCTATCAGGTTTTGATTTTATTTATGTGTCTTATAGACATAAAAGAGAAGCAAATATGTATTTAGAGTAGAAAATGTAAAGTTATTTTATGCTTATACTATAGATTCTTTAAAACCATTTTGCTATTTTTATTTTCTAAAGAATGGTTCCATTTGCAAGCTATTGAGGGAATTGGTTTTGATTAAAAGTTGTTAATAGTACAAAAAATCTCATTATCGTCTTATTTTAGATTTTGATAGAGTAAAAATAATCTGATGATGGCATACTTGCAAAATCTTTCTTTTTTCCAAAGAACACGTCTAATGAGGTTATTTTTCACAGTGCAATTTAATGCCAGTGAAAAAAAAATAATTAGATGTATATCGTCGCAAACATTGAAAAGAATATTTACATTTCTTTTTTTACAGTAAATCTCTGTAGAACTAAACCTAGCGTTACAGCATCACAAAGTTCCACATATGACATGCAAGTAGCATTAAAAGTAGTAGATGGAAACAGGGGACAAGATTTTACAATATGTGCGCAAACAAAAGTTGACCAGCAACCGCCAGCATGGGTAAAAGTCGACCTTGGAGGAACCTTCTCTCTTTCACATGTTGTTATCTACTACAGAACACAAAGTATATCAATGTTGAATCTTTCGTTGTGGTTTAAAAATCGATAGCACAGCCGCCCCTTTTATGATAATGTTTATGATAATGACAATGTTTGATATTAACTATACATATTGAAACATCACTTCAAGAAAAAAATGTTATTATCATGGAATATGTTGCAAAAATTAATAAATTACCTACTTTTTAAAGGAATGACTTGATGCTATAAATGCAAAATTTAAACATATTTTCACCAAAAGAAAAGAGTGTGATCAAGATTGATAAAATCAGAATGAATAAATTAATGAATGGTCATTTTTTGCAAAGATTCTCTTCATATTTTGAGTGCGAAATTGCTCAAATTTTATAAATAAATAATAAAATCATTTTGACTATATTGCTGATATTCAGGTTTGTTCGACAAGATACCATATGTCTTCTATTTTTTAGGCTACTGGAAACCATTCAGATTTAGACAGTATTATTTAGAGGCAGAAACCTCAACTTCTCAGAGAATCAGATGTTATACTGACACTACACCAGAGTCATCAATACCCAGTGCCATTCAAAACAAAACATGTAAAGTGGAGGCGAGATATGTCATCGTTGGAACCGTGTACGACGCTCCTGAAGATTCTCTCCCTGGACCTGTACTTGAGATTTGCGAAATCGAAGTTTACGGTAAGCAATCACTTCTTTAATATTGATAAAAAATAGAGAATCATGCTTCCACTTATCAACCTTTATAATGTAAGGCTATTTTCTATAAGATGTACTTTTGAGGCTAACGAACAACTGTACATTTTGTTTAATACAAAACATTTCGACTCATATGAAAAACAGTCTTAATGACACACAGTTTGAAGCATACGTGCGTGAGCATTGTGTCAGTTAATATCCTCCAAAGCTTCATAAGTTTAACAAACATAGTTATTTTTGCTCTACTGTTAGACTATCCGAAAAATAATATATGTGTACATTTTTATGCTGTTTCATAGTACAGATTTGATACCCCAGAGCAAAGCAAATGATTTTATGCTTGAGAAACCCTCAATTTGAAAGAAATACTTGATAATAAATATTGAATAAGTGTTGCAATAACTTATTCACTTTAAGCCAATAAACATTTTGGCCAATTTCACCGCTACCGAATTATATTGATTTTTTTTCTGTACCCTGATGTCGGATATGTTCACGGAGACACTCAAACACTTAGTCCGTTAAACAACCTGGAAACAGAGTCTGTGTAAAATCATCCAAGGAAATTTTTCCATTTTTAAATAACTGCGATTTTTCTTTGTAAATCATGGAGGTCATCATTTCAATATAAAGGAAACGTCTCCAAATGAGTGAAAGTAGCTGATTAAATGAATATCATTGATGAATGCATAGTTTTATTATCCAAAGGAATAATATATCCATTTATACATTCACTGAGAACATCAACACTCTTCACAAGAAGTACTGACAATGCTTTCGCGTTGCTTTTCTGTTTTCCTGGTCGAAATGTTCGAAGTCATATAATCTCAAAATCGAAATCTGGTAGCTGGGAAGCCCATTTTTGTTCATAAGCACCGAGCTCAGATGACGAAAAATATTTCAACTGGTTGTTTTCTGTGAGTGCCAACCACTTGTTTCTCAGTAGATAGTCTCTGAATTTTCTGTAACACTCCATTTAAGTTCAAGTTTCAGGCTTCTCTTGGTTTTTAGGTGGAAGAGCTCTGCTGTCGTATGCAATAACGACATTAGCACATTTTGCACTTGAATAGAAACTGCTCCAGTCCATGTACACTTGCATCAGTTTCGACAATGAATGGTAATATAAAGTCGGCATATCCAAGTAAAGGAGCACTGGATACCAGTGTTTTCAGCTTTTAAAACGAACCTTGACAACTTTTTGATCACTTATCACCAAATTTTGTCTTTGGATTAATCTTGGCAAATTCTAGTAATGGTTCTGCAATATGTGGAAATATCAATTAAAACGGCAACAGTTGCCAGCAAATCCAAATGTTGATGAAATTTAACTTCTTTAACATTTTCAGGCGTTTTCCAGTCAACTGTGCATTTGATTTTTTTACTATCTATACTTATGCCGTCTTTTCTAACAATATGTCCCAGATATTGCGCAGGTGGTTTATAAATTTTACACTTCCGCATTTTCCGTTTAGGACCATGTTGGGGTAGGAAAAAAATCAAAACTTTCAGTAAGTTCGCGCAAAGATTTTGAATATACAACGGTGTCATCCAAAAAACTAACAATATATATAAAAAAAAAATATAATATAATACTGCATCAAACGTTGGAACGTGGCTGGAGCGTTTGTAAGTCCAAAAAGCATACGTTTAAATTCCTTAAGTACACAGGGTGTGGTTAGGGCAGTTTTCTGTACATCCTCTTCAGCCACTGATATTTGGTTGTAACCGGAAGTTGAATCCATGGTAGAAAACAGTATTTAACCGTATAACGCATCAAAAAATTCTTCAACTCTGGTTAACGAAAATTAATCTTTTATAGTCTTCTTGTTAAGCTTTCGGTAGTCCACACAAAGTCGTAGAGAATTGCCTTTCTTACGAACAAGTACAATAGGAGAAGCAAATGGGCTTGTACTCTCCCTCATTATATCGTTATCTAATAACTTTATAATATGTTGTTTTCCATCGTCAAACTGAGATGGTGGTATACGGCGGTATTGTTGAGAAACCGGTTTATTGTCAGCAAGGCGAATACGATGTTGAACAGTATCCGTAATTTTGATGTTATCATGTGTCACAATATTTCTGGAAAAGTGAAATAATCTACGCTTTTTCGTCATTGCTTCAGTGAAGTTGGTAAATGTTTTCAGCTAATATGAATTTACTATCATGGGCCGTAACCTCTGAGATGACATTTCTAAATAAATATTTCTTCAACACGATTAAATCCAATACTTGATCTTTTGGTTTCAACTTCACATCTAGACACAGTTCCTATCCTTGTACGTGGTTTAACTGACATCTCCGACATTGGATACACGGAACCATAATTTTCCATTGTTGATGGTAGTACACGTGTCTACAGTTCGAAAATTTCTGTGTAGATATGATCCATTCATCAAAGGATTAACGATGATGTCACTATCGTTATGAGGTTCGTTGACACTATAACAATGGCAGCATTTACTGGTATAGGAATAGGAATTGACTGGTCACTCGTGCAAAGCCATCAACAATCTTATGATCGAACTTCCTGTACTTGTATTTGTGCATTTGTTGGAATGTCAAGTAGATAAGATATCCATACACTGAGAATATCCATGTCGATTAGTACGGGCACAGCTTTTTGCGCTTTCTAGTTGCATTAACAATGATGTCTTTGACTATAAGAGAACCACGTTGCAGAATAATCTTTCCTATGTATTGAACATTATGAATTTCATATCCTATGTATCGTATGTCTAATCCATTTGCAACTGTGAGCTGAATTAGATTGTTGTTCTTGAAAGCTGAATGACCGGTTTGTAAAAACTTTCTACTAATGTTGACACCATAGTTTCTACAATTAAAACACAAACATCAATCACAGGACACTATGACGTATTGAATAAACGATGAGTCCTATTGACGGCTATATATTACCGGACTTGCATATCAATAGATGTTACATGTTTTCCGAAGTTTTTGCTGCCGTTTGACGGAGTGTAGAACGATAGCTTCTCTTTATATGGCCAATTTTTACCGCAATCGTAACACAGATGGGAATCGAGAATAATTTCGACTTCTTTTGTTTGCTTACCATTTCCACGATCTGTGGTTATAGTGGTGACGGAATCTATTTGCCTTTGTTGCGCTTCAGTGAATTTGTATAACTATTCCGTGTTATTCGATTCAAGTGAATGGGTATTCAAATTCTGTTGGTCGACGATCGTGTTCGGCTTGCTTTCTGGAGTAAATATCTATTGTCTGTCGTTTCTCTTCTTTACTGAATAATATGTTTTCTCTGAACAATTATCTCAAAACGATAAATACACACAAAAAAAAGGGAAATAAATAGATTTGTTCTACCACGCATATAACGGCAGTTTAAGTCTTGTTTATTGTTTTAATTTTTAAAGATATTGCTACATGTACGTATTATTGGAATTCGATTTTTTAAATCCATATTCTAAAACATTTTCGTATATTTAATTTTGAAACCAATGAAAAAAGTCGGATTTTACACCTGTTTTTTTGGTGTTTTTTGACTTGAAATAATTTAAATGCAAAGAGAGATTGAAAAAAACTCAAACATATTCGTCATTCTGATTAATTATATATTTTTTTAAGGTTGTGATGTAGGTCATTATGGTGAACAATGTCTGCCCTGTCCAGGTTGCTCAAAATGTGACGTCAATAGTGGCGTATTTGGTAAGTAGCGCTATGAAAAATAGATTTACCGCAAATTTGTTATTTCGACAGTGAAAATATAAAATGTGTTATTGTTACTGTAGAAGTAAAACATACACAAAACATTACTTTTATTAAGGGAAAAGGATAGCATTTACATTGTTGATGTATTTTTTCGGACTTGATGAATCTCTTGTTACTAAATGTATGCATAACTAACACTTTTTTTTAAATTAGAGACTAGAAATTTATATTTTGTGTAGATAAGAGACTAAAGATAGACCCTTACATCAATTTTACTGCAACAATCTGTAAGCACTTCATCGTCTCTATATGAGTGTCTTGGCACACATAAATTTATAACCACAAACTTGTATAGGGTTACATTCGGTTATTTGTGTCATGAATAACAATATACAATGACACATCCACATTGATATTTTTAAAAACTTAATAGTTCTTAAATCCTAATAGTCATTGAACGCCTATCATTTGTAGATAGTAAGCGTTCAACAGATAAATACTCCAAAAAAATAATGTTTATGATTTATTTAGAGACAAAATCTGATTCCTTTTTACAATTAATGCCGAAGTGGTCAATTATTTTTTTTAATAGAATTTTAAAGCCACAACAAGACTGAAAAGCAACAACAGAGAATGAAACTAAAGAAAAATTCTAAGTTTTCATGTTTTTTCTATTCGGTTTCGATAGCCAGGAAAGCATCTAGCAATAAAACCTTGTCTTCTATATATTTCATATATTTCTTGTGTCAAGCCATGATAATGAGCAAAATTTCACAAAATTTCTGTTTGCGGTACAGACAACTGCTCGGAATCCGTATATCTAAAATATTACTTAATTTTTCTATTTTATTTAAGATATCCAGTGCAGCAATACTTGTATCAGGGGACTGTGTGATGACAGTGGACTCTGTATACAAGGATGTAACAGTGGTTATTGGGGAAACAACTGTACGGAGCGATGTCCAACGAATTGCTATGGTAACAACTGCCACAATAATGGTACCTGTATTGCTTGTATATCTAATTACACTGGAAATATGTGTGAGTCAAGACTTTGCCAAAATTGTGTTCAGCAAATTTGTGCCACTGACACTGGAAGATGCATCAATGGCTGTAGAGATGGTTATTATGGATATTATTGTACAGAGATATGTAGCGACAGATGCAATTCAACAATATGCAACCGGTATACAGGAGATTGCACTGAAAACTGTGTTGATGGATATTATGGGTCAAAATGTGAAACTCCTTGCAGCACCACTTGTTCCTCCAAATCCTGCAGAAAAGATGATGGGGCTTGTTTAAATGGATGTACAAATGGTTTCCTTGGTTTGCAATGCCAACAACAGTGTATTCAACAGTGTAAAAATACGTCATGTGATATTAGCAGTGGCCATTGTGTTGGTGGTTGTAATGAAGGGTTTTATGGTACCTTTTGCAACCTGACATGTAGTTCTAAGTGTGCATCTCGCAGGTGTAATCAGTTGAATGGATTTTGCAGCGACGGGTGCTTACCAAACTGGAGTGGAAATACTTGTGACGGTAAGAGTTTTATTTCAAAACATTTTATAACTATATTATTTAAAACTTGCAGAAATTGACAGTCATCTTTCATTTGAATGATTCGACAATATTGTTGTTTTTGCTTTTCTAAAAATAAAATGTTAGTGACAATTTCTTTCTTAAAACATCTACATTTATGATAACTAACTCGTATTTGTATAAAATACATGTTAAAGCCGAATGAAAAAAAAAAAATAAGGAAATACCTCTGTTTGCACTCAGAAATCAGACTTCTACGATTTCAACTGCTTAAATAATTGTTGTATTAATTGTCATTTTGAACATTGTCACGCTCAGAATGGAACCTGTCTCGTTGGATGCAAATTTCGGTGGTAGAGAAACTGTATCATAAAAAATCCCAAGAATGTAAAGAATTTCACAGTTTTATATAAATGCAAATCTGCATACTATAGACATGTAAATATTGGCAACGATATAATTTTGACAACATAGATAATTAACACATGTTCGTGAAAAATATCACTGGGAAGCATCATACATGTATTTCTTTATGAATGAAAAATGTGGAGATAACGATCACGGACCCCCAGAGATTTTAGAGGTGGTTTCAGATGCCTAGGAGGAGTAGGTATCCTTTATTGACCGATCACTTGTATTTGTTTAGAGGATCTATGAATAATTATTATCATAAAGGCTATTAAGAAAATTCGTTCCACAATATAATGTTTCTGTAAAATTTCAAAGCAATAATTAACTGAAAAATTGAATGTTTCCAGACTGACAAAATCATTTGACTGCTTTCAATTTAATGCAGCTGAGTTTTAAGGTGAACATTTAGTTGTTGTTTTTTATACGAGAAAATGTATTTATTCAAAAACATAAATGGCCGATTCATTAGATATTTCGATGAAGATGATAGATTGTTTTCATTCTTTTCTTTACAGCCTATCTTTATGCTACATAATTAATTATTGAATATAAAACACATTTCATTTTCAAAAAAAAAAAATAAAAATAAATTTACTGAATTCTTAATTGATGAAATAAATTTGTCAAAAGTTTTTAAAAAGTTGTATGCATTTGGATAAAGGTATTTAACAGATGCGTGTGCAGGAAGGACTTGGTTCCCCAAATAAATTCTCGATAAAATATATCAATTACAAAACGAGTTGAGTTACATACCCTGCTTATTATTACCCCTGTATATATATATATATATATATATATATATATATATATATATATATATATATATATATATATATATATATATATATATATATATATATATATATATATATATATATATATATATATATATTGTAGCAATCCAGCAATTGTTAGAGAACAACTCAAACACTGAAGTTTATTCAGCTCTCTATGTTGTGATTACAATTCTATTCATAAGTATTTTTCTCAACATATTTCTCATTATAAGGTGAGGATTTATTTTATTTTATAACAAACATTTACATACCTTTAAGAAGAGACATAAATAAAATTATCATTAGATTTTGAAATGTATACTCTTTTTCTTAATTTTAAATACATTTACCCACTATTCACTTCGACATTTTGGATATTTTTATGTTCCAGAAATGTCAGACAAGCCATTTATAGAAGACAGAACACAGAGAATGCAAGGGAAAATTGCCAACCTGATTCAAAAAGAGATGCAAACAAACCTATTTATGACAGTGTGGAAGATAACACAGGCTACCATGAACTAGGGGAATTAAGTCAACCCTCTCATTATGATCAACTTAGGTGAGTGTAGGTTTAGTTTTGCAGCACTTCTGAACTGAACTTTGATACTGTTCCTGTTTTCGACAAACCGAAAATGATTGTTGATTAAGATATAGACAAGAATATGAACAAGGTTTTGTGTTCCGCTGTATTTGTAATTGCAATTTAATATGTTAATATCTTCTTTGTTAAAAAAAAAAATAAGCGAAGAAAGTCATTACCATTAAACTTTTTTGACATCTAGATAACTCAGCGTCTGTTTGCAGTTCTTGGGTGATTAGTATGATGACAAAGTTAACAACATAAAATATCACACCAAATCGAGGTTACTTTTCATAAATATGGTACCATATATTAGAGTATTACAATTGGAACTTTTTGTAGGAATGGTTATCATTTTCTATTTGATCAATTAATTCTGTCGTAAGTTTATATGTTTATAAGTGATAGATCCATATATAGATTTTTACACTGTTTGTGATCCAAGAGAGAGAGAGAGAGAGAGAGAGAGAGAGAGAGAGAGTATAGCAACATTTGTATAAATACGAGGGCTGTTAGAAAAGTTCGCGGACACATTGATTAAATGTATTATTTACTTTAAAGATCGACGAATGTCTAATTCTTATTTTTTTTTTTATTAGTATGTAAAAAAAATCAGGTCCATTCACTAAAGTCTTAAAAATGTACAATGATTTTACTTTGCGGTAATAGGATTCACGGAGCAATCATTTGACGTTAGGTGACATGACAATCTCATTCCTTACTTATTAAGCTTTTTTTCACAGATCTAACTATCTTTAACTTCTGTAGTCTTTTCATGTCTTTTTCCTACTTAAAAATTGAAAAAAAAACTTTACCAAGACATGATATTTATTTTTCTAAAATGTCTCTTGTGCATATCGGATATTAGTGAGATCTTAGAATATTTACACAGTTTATCGATCAAGTATGGAAACAATGCAATTTTTAACAGATGACGTTTAATGAACATAGTAGCAACAGGCGAATTATGCGCTACAACAGTGCAAGTTTTAATTTAAAAAAATGTCAATGTAATGTAAACATGCGAAAAAGTGACATACTCCGAGCATGTTTAAACAAAATAATATAGCTGTATATTTTTTTTAAGGATCATCGGAAAACACCAAATCTTAGCATATTTATCTCGGTAATTAGGTTATACATGTACGTATAGTTTTTATTTGGATACTCTTAATGGTTTAATACAAATAGCACGCTGACAATAGAACGTATCCGCGAACTTTTCTAACAACCCTCGTATATATATATATATATATATATATATATATATATATATATATATATATATATATATATATATATATATATATATATATATATATATATATATATATTATAAATGTTTAATTTATGTCTCTCCATAAGACTTTATTACATATTCTTATTTCAATTTGTATTCAAGGTGTTCAAGTTTTCATAATGTATTACCTCTTTATAGAACTCAGGCTTATTAATCGGGAAATATCTATCACACAAGGGTGATATATTAAGTGATATTATTGTTATATACGTGTATATCTAAAGCATATTTCTTACATTGATTACGTATGAGGATGGCTTATTGAATTGAACTGGAGGTATATCATAAAAAAATGTAAGATATATAATCATTTTTTATGGTGGAATGTTGGTGTTCATGTCCTACAAACTGTAAATCTATGAGGAGAATGTAGAGTTGTATTAACTTACTACTTATTTATTATAGACAATTTGTTTTAAGACGATTACATCTCATGTTTCCACACTCTGAACATTAGTTTTTCAGAGGGAAAGGGAATTTTTGCGTGCAAGGTTCACTGTTATATATATTTGTATAAAACATTCAGTATAATATACTTATAAATATTGCATGCAGTTGAGTGTAACATTGAAAATTTTCAACCCTCGAAAACCATTATCAATCTCGATTGCGCCTCAGTTGACAATGGTTTTCTTGGGGTAAAAATTTTTAATGTTACAATCAACTACATGCAATATTTATATAATAATTACTTACCCTCGGGCTTTAAACTACAGACAAGACCCATGAATTCTACAATAACGCTCCAAACCTTCACATGTGGTAAGATGCAATTTTTATGACACTCTCCCTATAATGATTGCTCAAGTATTCAGTGACTTGACATTATTTTCAATTATGACGTCATGTCTTGGTAGTTCAGAGAATTTACTATGATATTTTTGGGAAGCCTTGAGCTATCCTCGTAATTGGTTCCAATCAAATTAATTTAATTCTGTGGGGGAAAGGCAATGATATTACAATGCAATTTTCAAACCAAAATGTACGGCCTGCATTTTGAACCCAAAATTATGGAAAGAAAATTAAAATGAACTCATACACATTTTTAAGATTAATTAAAGTGTATTTTGATATTTGGAAATCTACAAAGAAATATGTATGTATGAGGGCCGTGCAAAAATTACACGGACTCTGTTATTATTTACTCTTACGGATGTCAAATAGTAATGGAATTTCACAGAAATATTTTTCTTAAAGATTCCAATAAAGTTTGGTAATTTTTTTATTTGAATCATTTCTTTTTAAATTGTTGCTCTTTTGATATCGCTAATGGTGATGTACGGAGCAAGACAAAAATTTTGAAAAACAAACGTGCGGATGCCGAAACTTTACTCATTTATTTTATATAATTTGCTATTTTATTCTAAAATTTTCTCAAAGTCATCTTTTTTATTGTTCTATTGTTATGTATTTAGATTTCTGAAGTAATATTTGAAGTACGAACAGAAATATTGTAATTTTTCTCCGATGCGATTCCTATAAAAACAACTGAAAAAATGACGTTTCGTGAATTGACGGAGCAGCGCACTTTAATTAAATTATGTGTAATGCTCGAGAAAACACCGAGATCCAAAATATGCTTGAATGAAATATGTAATAAACCAGGGTATTCCCGACATCTATCTACAAATAGAAAAGAGGACTTTCAGACGGTTAAACGCATCAGTAAAAAGTAATCCGGGAAGGAACGGGAAGATCATCGACGAAAACTTTATCTGGATTGTGAAGAACGTGATTGAGAGTAACCGACGTCACACAATATTTCAGGAATATCGGCAGTTTTGGGGTATAAACAGATAAAAAGAATATACTTTTCTAGTTTGAAGACTTAATATTAAGCTTGATCAGAAATGGTATAGGGATGTTTATGCTGAGTGGATAATTATAAGGTAGCCAAAACTGTACATTATCAAATTGTGAGGGAAAATGTTAAGAAAATGAAAGCTCACATTTTTAATAATGCCCGTGACGTCGAAGATTTTCCTGCACCGTAACTTCATGATATATCCTGTTAAATCACTAAAAATTGATATCAATTTACAACATTTTGAAATGGAATTTTGATGACCATATAAGTAAAAGATTCTTTTATATTATGTGCGACTTTTTTCCCGATTATGTCGTCAAATATTTTTTTCTGTGCAACAAGTCCGCGTAATTTTTGAACGGCCCTCGTAACTTTATCTACAACGGGTTGTGTTTCTTTCTCCTTATTGAACATATCAAAATTTAAAGCGATATTAAGATTTAAGTCAAACTATGCAGCAAACCATTCCATAACAATCAGCCATCCGATTTTATATTTCATCAATGAGAGAAAAAATGCCAGTGTGTTGTCATTGCATTTCCGGCCCCCCTGTATCTTTGTCTTCTTTTCCGCGAATAATTCACACTGCTTTTCCGCGACTGGTTTAAACTATTAGTAATTTGTTATTTCATAAAAAGCCTATAATAACTATCCACCTCTCTCTTTAACTTAGAAAACACCAATAGAAATAGAACAGTTACTGATTGATCTCGTTTCAACTGCTAAAAGACGGGAGTGATTTTACGACGCAAGGTGAGCGTAAAAGTGTAATGAAAACTAGATAATCGTTGCAAGCAACGATAAGTCTCCCGTCCGAATAACCATCCTTATATATGATATTCTTTGCATGTAAAATTACACTTATATATGCTCATAGTAAAGACACCTGAAATGTAACATGGGTCTTTACGAAAAAATATCAGGATTTTAAAGATTTCTTTTTATAAAAAAAAATGACAATAGCGCAGAATTCACACAGAAAAAAAACGCAAAACACTATTTTTAAAGATGAAAAGGTAAATTAAAGCTAAAAAATGAGATAAAAATCAGGCTTTGTCGGTATTAAACCCAGATATCGATCGCCTGCGTGAAAATTTAATATGGAAACCACTACAACAGCGCAATGTATACGTACATGTACCAGTCATCATTGACGTTTTACATTGCAGTAATTGCCTGAAGTAACGAGCGTCAGGCAGGTTAAAAGTTTGTTTTTTCTTTTCATAGTACAGAATTATAAGATGACAGCAAGCCAGCTAAATTTCGTGCGAGCAGATTCATATTGGAATTTGTTACTTGAGTTTTAACAATAACTGATAGCAGAAAAAAATATTGTTTCGGATGAAAACTATTTATGTGTTTACTTGCATTATTCTTTATGCATTAAACTTTTGTTTACTTGCATTATTCATTGTGCATTCAACTTTTTATTCCATGGAATTCCAAATACAGACGTGACCATGCAATCCTTTGCTTTGAACATATTTTATTGAGTACATCAAAAGGATTGGAAACAAGTTCTTTACAACTTACAAAGTTTCTCTCCTTTTCTGCACTCTATACTTAGTCTACTGCATCAGACCATCTGTGAAAGGCGGTTCACGATACATTATTTCGCGCCAAACGTCACAAGTAAATCCTCTCGCCTTTTTTTCCCGAATGTATGTTCAGTTGAATGGGTGTGATATCTTCTATGAAATTTAAAAAGCATGTTCTTATAGCCTGATTTTCGAGCTTTAGAATGTATATTTATCACATTGTATATATAACATATCGTTTATAAGCAAGTAAAACTAAAGCAGTGAATTCCCTAAGTTTTCCTTCATATTATACATTGTATTTTCCTGTTTACCATTAAGTGGACTGTTCCGATTAGTTACATATTCATAAAAAGACTGGGATGTTTTCGCAACAGAACAAGTCTCGCCCTACTACCGTCAAAGAATTTGATACCATATAAGCTCAGTATCTTGCATCTATAAAAAAAATATTAATATCAACTTAATTGAACAACCTCTCTCAAAAAAAGTTTTTTTTATTATATTCGTTGTTTTCTATTCACTTAAATGTGACACAAGCCTGCATTGGAAAGAAACATTTGCCACGGAATATGTACTATAAATATTGATTCGCAGCACTGTTAAGGCGTACTTTGAAGAAATCAACAGAATATATACGTGCATAAATACATACCTTTTTAAAATGAATTTTAATTTTGTAAAGATACTATGTTATCTTATGACTTTAACATTCTTTGAAATAACATTGTATACCCCGCTCTGTACTGAATTTGGTTTGGTCACGTTATTTGATAGTCACGTGATAAATGCATATAATGTGTACTGTATGTAGGTCACAAACAAATTTCAATGTCGCAAGGGCATACCCTAGTTAAACTTAAAAATTAAAGTAATAGATTGTTTCTACATAACTTGTAGTTTATGGAAAGTGCTGCTGCTTTAAATAGAATTCGCATTTAATTAGTTTAAATTTCAAATTTTCTTGCCAATGTCGAAATATGTGTGACCTCTACCAAATATTTTATGTATCTATTAAGTTATGCTATCGATTTCAGGAAAGCAGCAGCACTTTTCAAGTTAAGGAATATGTCCATTATGTGTATTAAAAAATGGTCAAGATCTATTAAGTGTATGCCCTTGCGAAAAGGCGATTTAATGAGGCACCAAGGCGTGAAACATGCACACCCTGTAGACAAAAACACAGTAGAATTAATTCAATACATTCTCTCGATATTTTTTAAACAATGGCACTTAACAAACGTTTCAGATTTGTATTAATGGTCTACCTAAGATTTTCAAATAATATTCTGTTTAATAATAAAATGCATTTTTCACTGTGAAAAAATTACTTGATCTGCCTCTCACAGCACATAAAATGCGTCAAACTTTACCATGATGACGTCATGTCGACAAGTGCATTGCGATCAGTGACTTGTTTATATCTTGCTGTGTGGGATTTAACTAGCGACAAAAATGAATACAGTGGTAAGTTTTGATGTAGTTCATTACTCTTATGCAGTTTAGATTCGCAAATTATTTCATTTTCTGTTATTGTGAGGAATTGCTATATTTGTGTGATGTCACAGTAAACTTTTCCCGTATAAATTAGGCCCCGCCCCCTTTATGCAGCCTTAACAGAGCTGCGTTGCTTCAGTCAGGAAAATTTCTTGAAAAGCTATTACTTATTACCGTCTTCCTTGGAAGACGGTATATAGAGTTGAAGTATTTTACAGTCTACGGACTATGCACTTCTTCTAGATCTCTTTTGTGATTGGTGGAAATTGCTTGAAAAGAAAATTTTCAATTATTTCATTGGTTGAAATGCTGTTCAGTTCAAGGGAGATAATTTTCTGATGATCTAATTTTCGTACGACTTAACAATTTTTCAAGATTTTCAATCGTAAAAAAAATATGACAAAACGACCAGTGGAAATTGGCAGTAGTTAATTCGAAATAACATACTAGTTTTTTTTTAGGCAATTACTAAAACACACACACACACACACACACACACACACACACACACACACACACACACACACAATAAATAAATAAAAAAAAAATAAAAACAAAATATTCATATAGTTTCATTGTTAACAGAATTGATCTTTATTGCATGCAAGCTTTACAGCTTCTATGTATTCTTTCTCCCTTTGTTTTGCACTGTCCTTCTAGTCTGGGCAGCTCTCGGCCGATTCGCATCACAAAGGTAACGGAATCTTCCGAAGTTTGCCGAATGATCTTGGCAGCAAAGTCGAAGTTTACGGAGACAGCAGAGCATCTGTTAATCTTTCACTTGATAGGGCTTACAGTAAGTCAGAAAAAAAAAACTAATGAAGAAATACATTGCTTGTCTTTATATTTTATTATTAGTACAAGAAGACAGAAGTGGTTTTTTTTGTTTTATGTGTAACAAACAAACAAAAAAAGAAAGAACAATTTGAAATCACAGTAATGATACGATTTACACTGCAAAGAATTCGATGATATTGATGATCGTGAGCAGGTAGTGAGATCCTGCAGTATGTATTTTCTAAAATCTTTTAGTTATTTTCAGGTTTCTGCGCAATATTCGGTACAAGCATCCACCATCAATGTTCATGTTGTTTATCTGCTAAATGATAAGATATTGTCATTTTCGACTTCAATGAGATCCGTTGTCAGAAAACAAACGGGTAATTCAAGTATAAAACTTGATGATTTTTTGTTTGTTTATTATTGAACGTTACTCTCTAGAATTTTTCACTCATATGGAGACGCCACCACTTGCCGGTGGAGAGCTACAAATTTTGACCTATACTCGGCACTCAGGGCCATTAAGCAGTGAGGGATCTGTTTCGTGCCAGCACCTACTGCGACACGGGACCTCGGTTTATACGGTCTCATCCGAAGGACCGGTCTCCACGTCCTACAGTGGGACTCGAACCCGCGACGTAAGGATCAACTCCATACTCCGCGACTCTAGAGAGAACGCTCTAACCACTGCGCCACGCGGGCGACTTAAAACTTGATGAAGTTTTTTGTAAATGGAGATTACCCAGCGTTTAACTTGTTTTTTTTTTTTAAATTTTACAAGATGATGGAATGGTAGATGGAAGATGTGGCCCCGTACGAAAAAAAAGAGAAAAAAAAAACATAAAATGTCAAATGGCGGTCATTCAAATAAAATAGAATCATGTTTTGTTTTCATTTTAGCATTAGGAAAACAAAACAGATAGAGACTACGATTTCGGAGATATACTGTAAGAAAAACAAACATAAAATTGAGTGTTTGTTGTAGGATGCCGAACATGTAAGTGCAGTAGGTGCATTTTGGATATACCCCGGTATATTGATTTTTCCATTGATCAGTATCTCTGCTGGTCACGATTCCAATCAAGAACTTTCTTTCAAAAATTTGTTTTACACATCATGTTGCAGAGTTGTCATTGCTATTCATAACTCAACAGATCAGGAAACAGGATAATGAACATGGCTTATTTACCAAATGGATGTACAACTTCATTGTCGAAGACCTTTATTGATTCTACCACGGTATATGCTAAACGAGACTGACTTTCAATAACATAATGTATATAATTTAAAGAACTTATTTGAGACAATAAAAAGTATTTTATATTTATAGGACGGATTAAAATGTTTCTTCAAGATAATTTATCACGTACTTTCTGACTTTATACAGCGTGTTTGTCAACACAATTAGATAAAAAAAAAAAATCCGTGTAGGACTGGAAATCCATTCACTTCGGACAAGGCAGAAGGATATACAAAACGACCTTATTTTTGATACCATTTGCATATTTAGGCATTGAATGATGAATTTAATGAAAGATATAGTCTCATAACTGCAACGGTGTGTGCAAAAAAAAAAAAAAAAAAAAAAAAAAAAAAAAAAAAAATGAGTAACTCGCGTTATGATTTTTTTTTTTTGCACACACCGTTGCAGTTATGAGACTATGTCTTAAAAAAAAATAATCATTCAGTGCTATTATTTACATTTTTGAACTCCTTGCCTAGAATAAGAGTAAGCTGATTATTTCTTATCAACGTGACTAGGAATTATATTTTAGATTTTGAAAGAAGGAAGTTAATGTTGTTCTACAAAGTGACTTTTTATAAGAGCCATACAGCTGACTGTACATTACAATTTTTATCTGATAACTGTCCCTAGTTTCCCCAAACAATTAAAAACACTTAAAAAGGCAAGTAATCTATTACGCTGCGACTTCATAATCTCAAGATTCATCCCTTAAATGACGAAAAACTGAAAAAAAATACTTTGTAAAATCTTGTTATATCAGTAGATAAACGTTCTCCCACTGGATATCATTTGCTTTCACGAGAATCAGAATTTTGGTTTCTCTTTAGAATGATAATTTTATTTTGGATGCTGAAAAATTATTGACTACATGGTCCACAGTTCTTTTAAAAGAATGACTCTTTACTTTTATTTACATTGTATAACATATTTATGCTATTTAAAAAAGATCGTTCTGAAATCATGTGTATTACACTTGTATACCTAGTAGTTTATAATCGGGCATTTTAAACTATCCATTGTAGGCTTTAACGCACTTTAAACCTACTTTATAAAATACTGAAAGTTAAGGAATTGTTGCTTTTTTATAGTCATTTTCTATATTAAAATGGGTTAAAATTTCTAAATGTAGGTTCTCCCCTTTGTTTTGTTGGATATGATTTTTTATCCATCGAGTTCTGTGTTTAATTCAAAGTGATTTGCAAAAGAGAGCATTGTTGCAACCACTATTAAAATAACGACCACTATTGAAATAATTACTTTAATAGTGGTTGAGAGTGCATTTCAAAACCACTGTTGAAATAACGTTCACTATTGAAATTTTGATTTCAGTAGTGGTTGCAAATGCTTTTCAAAACCAAACACAGTTTAAAACCGCTATTGAAATAACGTTCACTTTTGAAACAGAGATGTCAAAAGAGGTTTTGAATGCATTTAAAAGCCTAAACCATTCACTGTTGAAATAATGTTCTCCCCACTATTGAAATATATATATATATATATATATATATATATATATATATATATATATATATATATATATATATATATATATATATATATATAAGGATAAGTTTTTTATTATGTTTTCCAAAATATGATATTTGCTATTGGGGAAAGTAAAAGATCATAAATACAGATAGTTGCAGAAATTTTAATATCTACACTAAAAAGAAGAAAGAAGACATCTATGTGATATCTAAGTGTACAAACTTTCTGATGAAAATATAGTTATTTTTAATCAAAAGGATATAGAATAGAAGTAAATTCTCTCTTACATTCAGGGGCTTGCCTACACTACAAATATGGATAGTAAATCCTTTGTTTCTACTCGTCAATACATTAAAATCAACCATTCGGGAAAATTAATTATAAAAGTTTTAACAATAGAGTTTGTTATTTCAATAGTTGTTACACTAATAAAACCACTATTGAAATAATTATTTTAGTAGAAGGTCGTTATTTCAATAGTGGGTGCATTGTTGCATCCAGTATTTAAATAACGAATATTATTGAAAAAAAAAAGTTCAATATTGAAGTGCAATTTTGTTATATCATTTGGAGAACATCTTAGACCCTGTATTTAAGCATTGTATAATTGAGCTCAATGCTATTATTTCAACTTGGTCTTATATATGGAATCTGAAATATCTTTTCAGTTTCTTCGCTGAAAATAAAATTCGTGATTCTTATCTAAGGATTTGTTGTTCATGTTTATTAACTGAACAAGTGAAAAATATTGAGTGTAACATGTGATATATAAATATATCCTTTCTTTTCTGTTATAGTTATAAAACAAATAAAGTACAATAATAAACAATGTGGTTCAATGCAGGCAAGTAGGAACACTGGAGACACGGGATGAGGGTTGCTACCTCCAAACATTTAATGCAAGTGTATACTATACATGCCAAACAAAGGTACAAACGTCTGTTCTTCAACAAATACGTCTTTTTTATTTTTATATTTTTATTTATTTATATTTTTTCACTTTTTATTATTATCATTATTATTGCTTGTCAAAGGTTTCTCTGTAAATCCCCCCCCCCTTTTTTTTAATTTTGAAGATATATTACAGAACGGGAGCGCAAAACTGTTTATTCACAGATATAAACTTGTTTAAAATGTTATATAACTGTATAATTTGAAAAAAAAAATCACACAAAAAAATCCGTATTGAATTACTTACACTATGTAATGACATCATAATGAACTTTGCTACATATAAAGCATAACTAAATATTAGCGCTTTTTGACGTCACAGTAGTAATGTTGATTTTGTAATTGTAACTAAACAATGTTTTGTCAAACTGTTTAGGATTGAAAATGAAAATGGTAGAATTCATTTTTGTGTTGTGATTTTTAAATAAACAAAATGCGATTATGCGTGTAGAAAAAAGGGTTCTAATGACAGAATTATTTACATAATTGATAATATTTCAATAGCGGTAGTATTAATGCAACAGCTTTTGAAATAAAGATCACTAATGAAATAATTATTTCAATAGCGGATATTATTTAAATAGCAGTTTTATACGTGTGACCACTATTGAAATAACACCCACTATTGTAATAATGCTTATACTAACTTCCCTTGATGTTTTGTTTTTTTAATATTTTGAGGAGTTAAGACGTTGGATTTACTATCCATATTTGTAGTGTAGTCAAGCCCATGAATATGAGTGAGAATTAAATTCTATTCTATATACTTTTCACTAAATATAACCATATTTTCATCCGAAAGTTTGTACACACAGATATGTCTTTTTCTTCTCTTTAATATAGATATTCTTATTCTACAACTATCTGTATTTATGATCCTTTCCTTTTCATATCAATGGAAAGATGAACCTTATAAAAAAAAAATACTTAAAACTTTCATATATTGATTGATTGTCTGTTGGTTTTCGCCGAGTCGGCCAGATTCAGCGGAATTTTGCATATAACATTTGCATACTTTGTTTAGGTACGTCAGATAAATCAAAGATATCCGTGTATTAATGGTAATTTCTAGAAAAGAAAGGAAAACATAAAATTACACATCATATTTTTAACTCAATAAATTAATCTATTATGTTGGAAAAACTAATAAACAATTCATCCTTATAATTTTTTTTTTCAAAAGTGGAGTTAATTTAATAAGGATTGCAACGTCGTTTTGGTATTGAAATCATTGTCAGCAACTACTAATAAATAATTATTTCAATCACTATTGAAATCATTATTGTAATGACTATTGAAATAAATATTTCAATCACTATTGAAATCTATATTTCCATAATGAACATTATTTCAATAGTGGTTGCAACCTGGTTTAGGTTTTAAAATGCATTCAAAACCTCTATTGAAATCATTGCTTCAATAGTGAACGTTATTTCAATAGTAGTTGCAATCCGTGTTTGGTTTTGAAATGCACTTTCAAAAACTATTGAAAAAATTAATTTCAATAGTGAATGTTATTTCAATAGTGGTTACAACCTGTGTTTAGTTTTGAAATGCACTCTCAACTACTATTGAAATAATTATTTCAATAGTGTTGGTTATTTCAATAGTGGTTACAACCTGTGTTTAGTTTTGAAATGCACTCTCAACTACTATTGAAATAATTATTTCAATAGTGTTGGTTATTTCAATAGTGGTTACAACAGAGCATCTTAATCTGTAACCCTAACAAAAATACTACAGTGATCTATAGTTTACGATAGTTAACCATAGTAAATCAAAATTTCAAGTAATCACAATAGTAAATCATAGTTTCAAAGTTATCACTATAGTGTCATAGTGATCACTATAGCATCATAGTTATCATTATAGTTAATCAAAGGTCCATAAGTTATCACCATAGCATAGAAAAACAAAGTTTTCAAAGTTATCAATAAAGTAAATCAAATTTATAACTTTAGAAAATCAAAGTGTCAAAGTAATCACTATTGTAAATTAAGATTAATCACAACTTTATATAATGTTCTGTGATAGATGTCTCAATAAATTTCACAACATAGGTATTATTCAGTTTTACATATTTTCTCATTTTACCAAAGTTAACTTCCAAACTAGATACATGTATATAGAGTTATGAATTTATATACAACGATTTAAGTACATTAGATTAAAAACCTTAGAAAATCAAAGTTAACATAGTGATCACTATAGCCAAAAACAATTAAAAAAGTTAACAACCATGCAAAATTAAAATTGTCTTAGGATAACATTTTCAAACTTCCCTTCCAGTGTTTATGGCTACGACAAGAGAAAAAGTCTAATGGATTTGTAAAGTTTTTTTATTTTTATTTTTGCACGTCATACTTTAAAAATTTGATAGAAAATCTTTTGTAGTAAGAAATAAAAGTAAGAAAGAAAGAGTTTGAGCTGTCATTTTGTTTGTTGTTTTGTAGAAAATTGAGTATACATGTACTGTATACATGTACTGATTGAATTTGCAACCATGTAATAAACACTATATTTTTCTGGACCTTTCAATCTTTTCAATCTTTTTAATGGTTGATTTTTAGATATTGATTTTTCCCCTACAAACAATGTTAATAGGAGCATTATTAACATTAAAAATTGAATTGTATACTTTTCTACATCTATTATCCAAAATAGAATGACAAGGATTTACATACTGGGTCTGAGAAGACGGAAGATACGAAGGGTGATCAAAAAGTTCGCGAACTATCTCTATATTTACAAAACCACAATTCAGATTAGAATGAAATTTAGCACACATATAGTCATGCATATGTTCAATAAACAGCAGATGTTAAATAATGTTTTGCTCCGTGTTTGTGACGTCACAATGTGAAAATGACGTCAATATATAGGTGATTTGTGAGAAAAGATGGTTGACTCAGTCGTACTCGAGCAACGAACGGCTGTTAAGTCTAGCGTGTATCTCGGAAATTCCTTTGCAGTAGAATATGATTATTTGTACAAGGTTTATGAAGACAAAAGACCTACCAGAAGTTCAATCATTAATTGGATTGATTGTTTTAGTGAAGGCAGAGAGATGGTTAAAAATGATGTTTGTTCTGTTGTCCAGCGAGAGCAAGCCGGTAAAAGGATGTGTACTTAGTTGAACAATTTGTTTTGAAAGATAACCAAGTTGCAATTAGAAAATACATGTAGTTGAATATCGGAACAATAATATAATTATTAAATCCCTAAAATATCGTTTACTTTAGACTTTAAACATATGAGATATGAAAAAAAGAAGGCGCCCATACTTTTTCCACATTGGATAAACCACCCTCCCGAGACAGACAACTCGGATTGTGATAATCACCATGCTAATTATGGGAAGGGATATCCGTATCCACCCATCCTATTGCCGAGATTTGGCCATTTCTGACAGATGGTCTGTTCTTGTTATAAAAAAATAACTTGCATGGTAAGAAATATAAGACTCGGAAAAAATCTTTTAGGCTCTGTAAACAGACCGCTACGGAGTATGTTACGTGGCCGCCTGGATCACGTGATTGGCGCATTGGCAGAACAATGGCTGATGTGCATTAAAATCGGCGAGGACTACTTTAAAAAATAATGAACACTGAAATCTCATTTTATTTCTTTTAAGGAACTAATTCAATTAGTTCACGAACTTTTTGATCACCCCTCGTATAGTCTATGAGTCAAATAAATTATTATACAAAAAACATCTCTCCGTAAATAAGTGTCTCTACTTTAGCCTTATACTTGAATGGAAAGAATTTCCAACTAAGAACGTTCTTTATTCTTAAATAAAAAAATAAAAAATATAACAAACAGACAAAAATGTCTCCTATAGGTAAGACAGAAAGAAAAAAAAATCCTACATATTTTCACACTAAGAAAAATATGCGCAGTATCATAATTATCTTTTGATTTTACAAAAAGGTATAACCGTGAAGCAATACTAGAGACCCATAGGCAGTTAAGATTAATAGAGAACAGAGAAAAGAGGTAGGAGTATATAAAAGGGTATGAAGAATTATGTTACTGTTAAAGTTAAGAGAGAAGAAGAGACAAATGGAATTAATGCCGATCACCAGACATTGGGCAAATGCTGGTCTTCATGTTATTTTGAAATACAACCTAATTCATTATCATCGTAGAAATGATTGATGTCTATCTTTAATCATGGTAGCATTTTATAGGTGTAGGTGATACAAAATAAAAATACTCCACCAAAGAAATTTACAAAATTTTGATTATTGTCTAATTATTTACACCTTGAAGATCTATAGACAGCGCATGCATTATTAAGATATTGTCAAAAGTAATTTGAACTTCACAGAAATTTCTTTGTGAAAATATGCATAAACTCTCTGAATTTAAATATGAAATAAATGAATCATTTAACACAGATTTTTTGACAAATTTAGAATATTTATCAAGGGCAGATTACTTTTCAAAAACGTCTAATGTGCAAAATGGCCGGCTTCTTATGTTTTATCGGTCATGTGAATTTAGGTCATTTCATCATGAAAATATTGAAAGATATTTAAAGATATATCTCTCAAAGTTCATTCGATACTCAAGAGCATGCTCTACGTATGAACAATTTCTAAAGCGATGTAAATTATTGACAAAAAAGTTGATGAAACAAGAATGTCAACAGTCTCGTTTAAAGTTGTCATTTCGTAAGTTCTATGATCGATACAATGACCTTGTCAGCATATACAATCTATCATTAAGTCATATGCTGTCTGACGTTTTTATAATAATTGATAGGCAATTATCAACACCTGGATTGTCGACGGATTTTTCCGTTATTTCCCGATCATGACAAGGAACACACGGCGAGTGTGACCAGTCGGCAGGGGATGCTCAATCCTCCATGGCACCTGGTCCCACCTCTGATATTTTTGGACGATAGTGTTTCCTCTGCTCCCGATTTCTATTGTTTTATTAGACTTTGAGCTTGACTACTGTTCGTTATCCCAATATTTCATTCTTGGTATAACGAACTTTAAATATATCGAAAAATCAACAGTTTGTTCTAGACTGAAAATTTAATACTTTTTAATTCGTTAAAAATATTCTTCCTTACTCCTATGTAAGTAAAAAAAAAATCTGCAGGGTATAGCTTTTCTTTATGAAAAGTCGACTCCTCCTTTAATAGTATTAAACAAAACAAAACTGATACTTTGTGAATGATACATATGAAGTAAACCCACGCTTTTCCCACTTCCCTGCCTCCAGACACATTATAGACATAAAAATAAGCTTTTGGGTTTCAGAAGTGCTACCCTTTATCTTTGCATTTATATCAAGGCAGGGATTTATGAAGTAATTTGGGCCAAGATGAACTTCCCATCTGAAAAAAAAAAATCCACCTTGAAAACTGTAGAAGGAGTAGTTCTGACAAATGGGGAATCCCGTATACATTTTGCGAAAAAAGGTTCAAAATTCCACTGTCTCTTTTTCAAACATCATCAAACATCAAAACCTAAACAGTATATGCATATATCTGATATATGTAAAAATTTTCTGTAGAAAGGTTCCTATCTAGGAAACCGTAGAGGGGGAGGGGGTATATTGCACCCTTTTGGTAGACGCCATTTTCACCATTTCAATAACCGAAGTTTTCCTACGGAAAACCGAGTTGAAATGCTTTTGCTCACAAAACATACCTACATAAATATCCCTTCTTTTGTATCTCAACATTTTAATCAACCTTAAAAAAAAGATGGGGAAACATAATTAACCTGACATACACATGTGTTTCAATTTCTTCAGCACCAAAGCGTTATGCGTATATTTGCTTCCAGAGAAGCCACATTTTACAATAGTATCTGTGATAAAAAAATAAATAACAAAGACAATACGTAATCATTTAATATTGCAAATATAGAAAAAACAAAAACAAAAACAAAACAAAACACTAATTTAGATACATTCAGGCTGTCCTGTCGTCTAAGAGTTTATATTTGGAAGGAATATCGACATTTTTGTATATGCATTTGTTTTAAGATCAGTGTATTTATATTTAGCTGACTTGTCTGTCACACTTTTTAGAAACCTAGTCTTCCGATCAAAATATTAAAAGGAAAATTATTTCAGTTTCCTTCCTCATTTGAAATGGCTTGCCTTTGGTGGATGTTGTTTATTTTGTTTCCTATAGATATTCACGGTTATGGTAAGTTACTGATATATTTCTTTACATTCTCTAACATTTGATATCCCTTGTCCACTCCGTATCATCAGAAACAGTGATTCATATAAATCATGCACTAACTGTTAAGGAATTTTTGTCTCCATAAAGTATTCCTATTTTTTGTTAGAAATCATTCGTTGCATATAAATATAATGTATTCTATAATATTGAAGTAAACTACTATGGGATTGTTTTTTTTCAATTGCAATCATTAATTGATATAAGGTATTAGATTTTAGCATAAGGTACAGAAATTTCATTAATGACAAGACCAATTGCAAGAATCAAAAGTAACTTAAATACATATTGGATTGGATATCTAATATATTGTATTTTGGAATGGAATTTATTTCACAACTGGGGCGAAGGAGAAGCCGAAGTGAAAATATCAAAGAATCCCGTCTCTCGATTGGAATTTTTTTTTTTTAAATAATTCTAAACAACTGCATGGATTTAACTTAATATTTTAATGCGTTCTTTCCTACTAAGGACAAGACAAACGAATGTAAGCTGCCCTGTGACGGTACATATTGTCGTTATGTACATATTGTCATCGGCAACAATATGTACCTACCTTCACTGTACATATTGTCGTCCATCGGTACATATTGTCGCCGACTGAAAAGTTACACATGTACATAATGTAGTCGGCGACATTATGTGCTTACTCTCACTGTACATATTGTAGCCCCATATTTAGAGTTGCTTAAGGATTTATTTTGTAGTTTTATAAATGTATTTGGTGTGTAAATCATACAAACGTGTCTTTTAGGCTATTTCATGCAACACGATTGTGACGGTACATATTATCATCTTGTACATACTGTCGCAGGCGACATTTTGTACTTGCCATAACTGTACTTATTATATAGTCTATAAATAGCCCCTATACAATCTATACAAACGTGAACAGTTCATAACACTACAGATTCCCCGGATTTGAAGCCGTATTCACCTGAGGCTTAGTGCGGGTGCGGTAGCATTGCGACGTCACAATCAATACCTCAAACAACGTTGAGCACAATGGTTGTACCGGTCGGAGCTAGCTGAATATTTGAGCAGGAAAATTGTTTTGCAAGTCTATGGCAGGATTATTTTCTTAACATTTCGATGTTTTGCATACAGCAAAAGGAAAACACGGAAGATATATGTTGTAATCTTCACATTTGATTATTTTTCTACGACAAAAGTTCGTTAATGAAAATGGAATGGTCAGGCAGCCTTCAATGTCTTATTCATTCAAATTCTGACTATATAATAAAACACTTATGGACTCTTTCGATGGTGAATATAGTTTGTTATTCACCAGAAAAATATCAATTTTGACCTCGGCTTCGCCTCGGTCAATATTGATATTTTTCTCGTGAATAACAAACCATATTCACCATCGAAAGAGTCCATCATTGTATAATATTGTCATCCGTCTGTATATATTGTCGCAGGCTGTACATATTGTCGCCGGCGACAATATTTGCGTACCTTACTGGACATATTGAGATAATGATGATGTTAATGATGAGGAAAGTTAATTAAAGAGCCTAGGTTGCACAAATTGTATATACATATATATATATCTAAATCTTTAATTTGAAATATTTATCCGCACTGCATGCTTGTATTCATTTGAATCTAAAAAATAGACTGATATTCAGTGCACTAAAAATTCAACAAATTTCATATAACTTCTTTAGAAGCAGGTTTAATGAGAAAACTTTTAAACAAGAGGCTCATGTATTCGTATGTAAAATTATGATCGTCTTTTATGAACCCACTCTAACTACATGGGTCGTGATTTGAAAAAAAAAATATGAATCTAGCCTATCAGAGGATGCTTCCACTTTAATTATGTCGCCCCGAACGAAGTCGGGCGACATATTGCTATTTGTACGCATGAAAACGTTGTCCGAGGAATTTCTCGCAGATGGCTGGGGCATTGTTGTTGGAACTTTCTATAAAAGATGATGACCATCTGTATATATGTGGAAAAAATTTTCAGTTTCAACATGGCTACCGTTGCCATGGAAACGTACGAAAAGTGACGAATTTTGTCCGGGAGTGTTCTCATTGGTACCTTAAACATTCATCATGAAACTTTACAGCGATAATGATCAATAATTGTAGTTGTGCGATTCGCATTTAAATTTTTCATATTTTCAATTGTTGAGATGGAAACAGGGGAAAAGAAAAAAGCTTTAGCTTCGATTTTCTCAGTAACTGCTCAAGCAATCATTTTGAAACTTTAATGGATGATTCCTTGCATTGTGTCAAAGTGATTTCTATTTTTTAAAAAAACCTGGAATTGGCCGCACACAGTTACCATAGAAACAAAACAGAAAAAATGTATTATGCTCAAATATGTTCTCAGAGGTGGCTTGGACAATCTTGATGAAACTTTACAGAAATTATGATTAGAAACTCTAGGTGTGCAGTCAACATTCGATTTTTTTTTCTAAATTCTTACCGTTGCCATGGAAACGGACGAAAAGTGAAAATTCTTTAATTTCTATTTTTCTCAGTAGCTACGCAAGCAATCTTTTGGAAACTTTAAAGGTTTATTCCTACTACTGGATCAAATTGTTCTCCGCAAAAAAAAATTGGAGCAGGTCCATCGCTTCAGCCACCGGAACGAAGTCTTATTTTGGTTAACCTTAGTTTTGTACTCAAGCGTGCTCGTAGATGGCTTTCAAAATCTTCATGAAACTTTACAGAAATAAAAATCACCAACCCTAGTTGTGTATAGGATATGTTATTTTTTTGAAAGTTTGTCGCTGAAGCCAGGTAAGAAACAAATGATTTAAGAAAAGTCGCGGTCACGTGACTATTGTATGCTCTCAGAAATTTCTTTTAATCAAAGTACTGAAAGGACTGATACGAGTTGATCGTTGTCCAAGGTTAGCTAATGGGTATTGCTTTAGTGATGGAAAAATGAAATGTCTATTTAGAATCAGAAATTTAAATTTCCATTTGATTTCTGATGTCAATTTCATGACATGATGCAATATATTTTAAAATTCAATTAACAGAAAGTACTTTATGAAATTATAAGACAACGATATTTCTTTCTTTTTACAGTATAATTATACAAGTTATACATTTATTGAGCATTGCTACCTTATTTTAAGAAATGAAATGAACTTGCACAACTATCATAAAATTTATTAAAACCACAATTTTTGACATTATTTATAGTGTATGCAGCAAGTATGTTTTTGATGTGTCATTTTTCTCTGATAATTTTTTTTCTTGAGTTATGCTTTATTTTCGCATGCAGTTTTCAAATAAAATTCTGTTAACTAATAAATATAAAGTCAAAAAAAGTTATTGTACATTTTTACTACCCTCCCCCTTACACACACACACACACGCCAGTTCGGGGCGACATACGCTATTACTTGCAATAGCAGACTTTTTAATTTGATTCATCATGTCTTTGTTGTACTTTAGAAGGAGCGTTTTTAATATTTTTGTCTATGTAATCCCCATTTTGGATCCACCTTAGACCTGAAGATCATGATCTTTACAATTTACAACCTAAACTTCCCCAGGAAGCTTCCCAAGTTTCATCTTTTCTGGTCCAGTGGTTCCTGAAAAGAAAATAATTTTAAAGTGTTTATTTATATATTTCAGTGTAAAACTTTGATTCCCTTTTGTGGAACCACAATTTGAATAATTTACGATATACATTATTTTTGGAAGCTTCCACATATGGTTCTTTTTTCTGGCTTAGTGGTTTTTGAGAAGAAACGATTTTTCCTATATATTTCAACGTTAAACTTTCATATCTTATGGTGGTGTCATGATCTGAACAATTAACAATCTACAATACCACAGGAGGAAATCTTTTTTGGTCTAGTAGTTCTTCAGAAGAAAGTTTAAAACTAATTTATCTATATTTCAATATAAAACTTTGTTTCCCAATAGTTGCCCCACCCTAACCCCGGGGACCAAGATCTGAACAAATTAGAATTAACATAAGAATCAACACTATTTCAGGAAACTTTCTTCTAGGTTTCATCTAATGTGGCTCAGTGGTTCTGGAGAAGAAGATTAAAAAAAAAAATCTTATATACTTCAATGGAAAACTTTGATTCAAAATTAATGCCTATCCTCCTGCCTTCTGGAGTCATAATTTAAACAATTTAAAATCTACTCTATCGAAAGTACCTTCTTTAAAGTGTCATCTTTTCTGGCTCAGTGGTTCTTAAGAAGAAGATTTTTAAATGACAAGCCTTATTTTTGCTTTTCCTCGATTATATTACCTTGGAAAGGGGCTTGGCCCTTCATTTCTGCAACTAAGGATCCCCCTTACACTGGGATGTTCTGTACAAACTTTGGTTAAACTTTGCCCAGTGGTTTTTAGAAGAAGTTGAAAATGTAAAAGGTTTACAGACGGAGAGACAGATAGACGGACACCAGACAACATGTAGGTACACGTATAAGAAAAACTCAAAAATATTATCTAAATAATTATTACTACTGAAGAAAAAAAAGTAACATCCAGATATATAATGAAAAAATAAAACAATTTTCTGATTTAGTTGAATCAAGAATTTTGGTATCTTTATATATCATAGTGGTTTACACCGATCCTGGACACAATTTTCTGACCAAGAAGTTTTTTCCCCTACAGTTTTGCGAGCAATGCTATCTGTCTAACTCCCTCCGTTGAGTTTGTGTGTGTTTGCGTTTCTCTCTCTCTCTCTCTCTCTCTCTCTCTCTCTCTCTCTCTCTCTCTCCACGACCCTAGTGAATATTCGTCATAACAATATATCGACGACGATCTGTGCCAATGCTTGCTTGTACATATTGTCACCGAGGACAATAGGTGCCGATGCTTTACTGTACATTCTGTTGTCCGTTATGCCGGAGGAAAATAAGGCTCGTCCCGGCACATATTGTCGTCGGCGACAATATATATCAATGGACGACAACATGTACAGTGAGGGTAGATAAATATTGTCGCCGACGACATCGTTGGAAACCAACGTTCGGTCTCCCTTATCTTACCTCGAGGTAAGAAAAGCGAGACCGACCGTGGTTTCCGACGATGTATTGTGAAATAATGCTTGGATCATGAAGTTTCTTCAGCACGGCAATCTCCTAAAATGCCTAATTTTTTAAGCAACTATGTTGATAATCAGCTATTGAACATGGAATGAACTTTAAGAAAAAAAAAAAAAACACCGACAATTTCTTCTTTAACTGTGTATCAATAATGCATTCTTAACACGCTACTGGACTATTTATTACAAGAATCACTAAGTTTCAAACACTGGAACTAGGAGTACTGAATGGTTTCGTCTGTTCAGTTAAGTGTCTTTTTTCTGAGTCTTGAGATGATAGTATACGAAACATTTTATAAAAATACTGCCTTCCACAGACACTTGGAATAAATTCCATTGCACTCAGAATTCTTTAAATTTTACATCTTGTTTCATTTCCTTTTATTGCCATGCAAGCATACACAAAAACGAAATGTGAAATGCCCTAATTATGAGTTCAAAGAAACTTTGTGTTAGAAGAACTACATAGGCTAACACTCAATTCCCGCTAACATTTTACTTTGCCACGAATGTTTTCCAATCAATAAAGACTGGGAAATCAAACAACCATTCTCAAAAATAAATCAATAAATCAAAAGATAAAAAATAACACTGTGCTGCCACTATTAATGAGGAAACATTTTAGAATAAACCTAAAAGTAAGTGGTATACAATGGTACTTCTGGAATACATTGTAAATGCTGAAAACACTGAAAACCGCTCAATATTGACAAATAATAGGTTTTACAAGTACCTGATCCATTGAAAACTCAATCAAACTAACAAAAAACGATAAAAATATTTGACCCAAAATTATAAAGTATTGGCAATATTATTCTTAAAATAACCTTCATGCTTGTCATGGTTAAACATTTAAGCCATACATAATTTGTTCCCAAATTTTGGCTAATGCTGGAATCTTGAGGAAACACATAGAAATTCAAGACTGGTGAATATACATCGTTAGGACCTTGGAACACAGAAGGCATAAAAAAGAATTCGGATTAATTGCTACTTTGAAATATAACTATGGAAACATCCTACCAGTAGTTTAAAGTGATTTTTTTTGCTGATGCTGCTCTAGGAATTCAGTTACTAGTTACCTTTTAACTAAGAAACATATTATTTGACTAATCCGAAATTTTTATCTGAAAAAAAAAAACTAAATTTGAATACCGTATATTGGTAAAGTTTGAAGAAAAGATGACTGTTGCTTTGGCTACCAGGAAGAAAAAAAATGTTCGATTTTGTTAATTTCGTAGCAATGTTAAACCCTAGGTGGTAGCCTCTTGCATCCAGTTAGAGGCGTGTGGCAGTCAAAATTGAAGATCAGGTTAGTTGTTCATAAATATAAATCATATAAAATGGGAATCTACATTCAAGGGTAGGCATCCAAAAATATGGTTTTTCAGTTTTTTTAATTAAAAAAAATTACCTATAATTTCCATAGTAAGGTTCTATTTAAAGAATTTAATTTGATTTTTTTTTTAAATGTGAAAAATAGGTTTACACAAATGCCTTTAAAATCCGATCACAATTTAAATAGAAATTTGCTTTTTAAAAAGATATGATCAGATTAAAACAAACAGTAAATTTTTGCGGCATTAAGACCATGGCAACCATCGCCAACAGAAAAAAAAATCATATTTCGTACTTGGTATATATTACAAGGATCTTTCTCTATTATTTGGTTGCATTTAAACCAATAATTGCTTTTATTTTTGAGTACATGACGTTACAAAAACGGATTAATAAAATGATCGATTTTGAATTCTTTGTTTTCATAGAAACATTTGTAAACTTGATAACCCAAATATGTTTACTTGCACGTAGGACATCAGACCTTCGTCTTTTGGAAACAGCCATTGCAACATGTTTCCTTTGCTGCAAATCTTAACTATGAAACTCTAAAACTGATCAAAAATGCCAAATTGCAAACTTTAGGGCATGGTGGCATAGTAACTATGACACAATTTTTGCCTGTTTTGAGTTAACAGTTTCAAAGACTTTCATCATAGAGAGTTTGGAGAAAACCTAAGACAATGCGTGCCACAGCTCATTTATAAAAATTTCTTCTAGAGAATGGTTCGTAATGACAATATGGAAAGATTTTTTTTAATTAAAAGAAGAATTCAGTAATAATTCATTAGAATTTTTTAATACACATGTACCAGTGTCAAATAGTTTAGTGCCATTAATTACAACTCTTTATTAGGAGTGTACACGATGTAATCCATTGAAATCGGACTTTAAAACATAACCTGATTTTCAAATACTCATGGATATGGATAAATGACACTTAAGTTTTTTCTGTTTGTTTACAATCATCCGGACAAGTACAAGTTAAAGAGCCAATCTCTGTAATGACTTTAAATTTTATTCAGGAGCTGTGGTACGCATTCCAGTTTGCAAAATTAAACATTTTTCTTTTTTGGTACCCAAAACAACATTGTTATTTTCTTCATCAAATTTATCAAAGTATGAAGTTAAACTTTAGTTCTATCAGGTAAATGATATTAAATGTGAGTCAACAAATATTTTGCTTGATAAAAAGTAACTAAATTTCAATAGAAGCAAAAAATATCACTATAAACCACGGGTACATTGCATTGTTTCAATGGTTGCACTGTCAAAAAAAAAGCAGAAAAAAATTAATCCAATTTTTTTTCATGCTTTCTTTGAAGCAATGTCTTTACGATGTGTATTTGCTAGACTTGAATTTCCATGTTTTTCCCCTCAAGATAGTAGGATTTATAAACTTTGGATGGCCACACTGTGTAACATGTACCATGGCAAACATGGGAGTTATTTTTAGAATAATATTGCTAATACCTTATTACTAAAGGTCAATAGTTTTTATCGTTTTATATCTTGAGTTGTTGACTGAGTTTGATCTTATAACACTAGTGAATATTGAGCGGTTTACAGCAATTTTTAGCATTTAAGATATATTCTAAATGTACCCATGGTTACCATTTTCTCAGAGATATATTTTAAATAGTTTCTCTATAGCAGAAGTACCAACACGTTGTCATGTTTTTGTGAAAAATTACCTATAATTTCCATAGTAAGGTTCTTTTTAAAGAATTTCATTTGATTTTTCATTCTTTATTAAGGCTCAATAAATATTTAAGGTAACTGAAAATCTTAATTTTTCAGAAGTTTCCGGTATTAACTATGGCAACCAAGATACATAGCAGCCATTTTTTTATACATGTTTCTGGTGTCAATTTGTAAAAAATAAGCAAAGTTTCATCAAAATTGGTGACCATTCCTGGCAAAGACGTTTAAGTGGTTAAAGAGAATAGCTCTGTAGCCCAATTATTTAATCATTTCATTGGACTGAAATTAAGATTGGATATGTAATTTACAAAACGAAATGCATAAATCAAGTCAATTTATAGGACAAAAGGTCAAGGCCGAGGACAAAATGGATTGAAACAGACTGATATCAAAGGAAATATAGTGTCCCTTTGTCAAAACTTTTTTAACAATTATAGTAAAAATTCAATTTAGGTACACAATAACTAAAAAAGTGAATTGTTCAATTAATTGCCTGTCAAAAGGTCTAATCTCTTTTAAGGCACAGTTTAAGAAATTCCAATCTATGTTAACATTTTTACCCAGATATTGTAAATGAAGTACACTGTATCAAAGATTCTCTCCTTCTCTCCTTCAGCTTGTTACATAGTTTTTTGAAATGTTGCTAAGGTCATTTGATGTTTAGATAATCTTCTTTCGTGCTTACTTGGATTTGTGTGTGCTGCTAAAGTTGAGGGAGTCGTATACTTCACAAAGAGCAATTTATTGTAAACACGATTTGTGAATTCTACCGAATGCTTATTACACATGCACAGATATAGTGGGGCTTCAAACCCCCACCTCAAGATTAATAAAAAAGGTGTTCAACCTCTCTACCCGCAAAAAACACGGTCTCCTTACAGGTTAGAAAAAAGAATCAAATGTATTGTGAAAATTACAGATCCCTTGCAGGTTGGTAGGAAGAGTCAATTGTGCATGTATGAAGAATGTAAAATTTACGAACACGGAGCCCTTCTTAGTTGATAATAAAGGTTTATATTTACACTTGCAAATGTTTTCCTTATATAACATTGTTTGAGTCAATTGTTTTTACATCCATGTAAATAAGATTTTGGGGTCCAGAGGTCACATACTAAGTGCGCATGAACACATTGACTCCCTGAGAACTGGGATACTTTTATTACGCACGTAAACAAAACCGCCTGAAATCAAATAGGTGTTAAGGAGGTTGGATCCTGCCGTCAAAAGTAATGAGATTTTTTTTTTATCAAATATGTTATTAAAATCTATGCACATAGCTTTATTAAAAATCAAAACAAAAATGGGGGTGAATGCTCTTCTTTTGGCGCTAAAGAGCATTTAGTTTGACCTTTTTGCACTGTAAATACGTCTTACACATAAATCAATTTTTAAAGTTTTTCCTCCAATATTTTTTTACTCAAATAAATTATGGGAACAAACGCATTCTTATTTCATCTTGAATAGACACATTAAAATTTGAGACAACAAAAAAAATTTCAAATTACTTCGCATGTTCAATTATTTGACCTTTTTGCACTCAAAAAAATTTCATTTTTCTGGCATTAAAAATTTAACAAGCAAAGAAATTATTTGAAAGTAATGACATTTTACTGAATTTAAGAAGAATGGTTAAAAGTATTTTACATATTCAGAAAAGAAAATTAAAATTGGGGGTCTGTGATGTTAATTTTTCGATATTACTAAAATTGTACTAATTTTAAGCTTAAATTATGGGGCTATTTTTTTCTGGATTTTCACAACATATTTGCTATATTTATCAAATGTGATGGTAGAATTCATGATAGTTTATTTAAATATATAATTTAGGACCAACATAAAACAGTCTATGGCACAGAATAACCCTGTGTGCAGGTTGCATGGAAAAATAGGAATCCAAACTTAACATACTTTAAATGCTTCGAAAGAGAAAAAAATGACCATTTTCTTCTAAAAAAAAACCTTCTGCCACAAAATATAGTTCCGCACCTAATGCTTTTGGAATGGAATTTAATCATGGAGTTTTAACTGAATATAGTTTAATTGGCATTGTAGAATCCAAATTTATTGTAAGAATTAAAACATTATGCAGAATTTTTGAAATATAGGTTAAGACAAAAATCTGCTCAAACGCTCAGGAGCGAACCTCGTTAAGACACAACTTCGCAATGAAAAAAATACTTTTCGCACACAAAATAAAATCTCTTCAAAACAAACTTTTTTTTTTACATTACACAAAACGTTTTTATACATTTATCATAATACACGTCTGCTTTCAACTTCCTCTTCTAAAACATAACTATCATGGCTGAATTTGGCAATTGATCTCTGTGTTGACGACCCGTTGCTGTACCTTCGCTTTGATAATGATAACCTGGACCTCCCTTACATTATTGACAGTGATTAATTATCATAGGTGAATTAGGAAATAACTTCTCTCTCAGTTGAGTACTAATTTCACAAGATCAATAGAGCCCTGTCCAGCACCAGACCACTTGACCCTGTGGTCCAAAATATCAAAAATCTGGTAAAGATGCCCTTGCTGATTACTACAACTTTTTAATCACCGTCATAGATAAATACCAAGGACCACAGGGGATAATTTTCAAAACATTAATGCACTCTCACTAAATAATGAATAAATTCCCACCATAACATCAGGGACTTTTCACCACGAATTTCAAAATTTTGGAAGAGGCACTCTTCCTTCAATTGTTGTGCAGAAAAACAATATAAGTCAAAAGCAATGGTATATTTTTACCAATAAAATAACACCAAACACAACAAAACACTTGATGCACGGAAATTTATGGGAATTCGTCTACCTAATAAGTTTAAAATAGTAGGGACCTATACTATAGCAGTATACAGTATTATGTATTTCCAATATCTTTTAGCAAAATATAAACAAAGAAAAATCTTTGAATTTAATACTTACATGGATTGTACAAGCTGAATCATGCATAAGACAACGATATTCTCATAGTTTTTCCTTCATAATTCTATACTTTCTAACAATACACAAACTGACACACATTCATTGAATTCAAATTAATCTAGATTGTTGTAAAAATTTTGGAATTACAAACCCAATCTATAGAAATATCACTTCAAACCCAACATGAAAGAGGTTTAGAGCTTTTTTAATATTGAGTGGCCAATTAAAATCAACTCTGCGTTTCTTTTTTTTTTTTAAAAGTCGGACTGTTCAACAATGGACACCTCTTTTTTCGCGTGAAATTTTCAAAGTTTTAGCATTTAATTAAGAAAAAAACTCAGTGAAAAGCAGTCAATTGACGATCAACTGATCATTTTATGTAAAGCAGTTGACTACTTTTCAGAAAAGCATTCAACTCCTTGCGGTCAATTGTTTTCCAGTATTCAGTAAACGACTAGTTGACGGTCAAATAGACTTTTTTTGTATGAGATAGCAAAATCGGTTGAAAATGTTTCAACGATTTATGAGAAGAAGCTAAAATTGTTCAAAAGTGTGCAAACGACGAGGAACAAAAACACATAGCAATAGGTCTCCTGAGTGACTCAGGTGACCTAAAAACTAGTGTTTTACAGTCCCTGAATTGTTCTACTTTCCCACTTGAACGGTGAGCGAACGCTGAACGAACGTGAACGAACGCAGAGCGAACGGTGAGTGAACGATGTGTGAATGCTGAACGCAACTTGGTGAACGATGTGTGAACGGTGAACGGTGAGCGAACGCAGAACGCGAACGGAGCGCAAACGCGAAAGCAAAGTGAACGGTGAACGAACGGTGAACGCAAGATGAAGGATTTGTTCGGAATGCCTCTGATCTTTTCCTTACATTGAAACTATTATATTGTATGTATAACTTGTGCTAAAAAATAAATGAATAATAAATAAATAAACAAATCAATGAAAAGTATTCTAAGAAAGACGATACATGCACATTAAGTAAAATTATTAATTTAAGTTTCTAACAATGTTTTCTGCGCATGTGTACGATGTTTAAATTCACTTTTTGATAACACGATTTTTATATCTGTAAAACAGTGTAATTGTTACGGAACGCTGTAGTATACGAGATAAAATTAATCTAGTTGTAAAATAAATATGTTTATTCTTATTTGATATAAAAAATCATTACAAATAATGTGGATTTTAGAAGAGCAAACTACGGACTTATAGAATGAATTACAACGGTTGTAACAACCATACATATATTTCCGTGGCAAGACGATTCCGTGTAAAATAATGAGAAAAAAAATAAAATATTTTACAAAGGTATGTGGACGTATTGCATAAATACACCCGTATTTAAAATTTTAATGCAATAATATATTTATCAGTCAGCTTTATTTTTTATGATGATTTATTGAGCAGGCTTCTACATGTTTCCCCGCCGTGATTATACTCGGACAAGATGATACAAAGATGCATTCATATTACTTGTTATATATTAAATTTACACAACTTCATATTTAAGTAATATGCTGTCATAGTTTTTATTAAACAGACAAATGAGAGAGAGAGAGAGAGAGAGAGAGAGAGAGAGAGAGAGAGAGAGAGAGAGAGAGAGAGAGAGAGAGAATCATGTTATAAAGGCATTTCTCTCTCTCTAATTAAAGACTTTATATCTGTGAAGTAGAAAAAAATTCTATAATGTATTACATTTTAAACAAATATTTTTTTTTTTCAAACCACACTATCAATTTAATTCCCTCTAAAGATATTTAATTAGCTGGATAGCTGCAGTACTGTTTATAATCCTCAGAATTAGTTCTAACATGTATTTCTGTATTATTTGAAAAAAAAAAATGTGTTAGAAATAAATATTTTCGTATTCCTGCTGAAGTTGGTAAATTAATTGACTTCGGTTATTATCTATACATCAACGATTTGTCGTCTTAAACATAACAACAAAATGTTGCAGTGCTTGAAGCATCTGTATATTGCCCGTCTTTAAATTTAATTTTTCAGCATCGTTCTACATAGGTGCATACATTTACTTATAAAAACATTTATTTTCCAGATAAATTTAATAAATAAATAACACTAAGTTAGAATAATAAAAATAAATATTGTAGATGATTTTTTCTTTAAACACGATATGTTAATTATCAAATTTGTAAATCCTTACTTTAAAAAAGATAAGTCCGTTCACCTCGGAGTTCCGAATGACAATAAAGATTGAACGATAAGTTAACGCTGAACGCAAGGTGAACGCAAAGTGAACGAACGAAGAGCGAACGCTGAACGCTTTGTGAACGGTGAACGCGAGCGCACGGTGAACGCTGAACGCAAAACTGAACGGAGAGCGAACGGTGAACGCACGGTGAACGAACGGTGAACGCACGCTGAACGAACGGTGAACGAACGGTGGGCGAACGGAAAAATTGGAAAGTAGAACGTTTAAGGGACTGTATTTATGTTTTCATTTTGAAATGCGTAAAGTGCGTTTTCTTTACTCTTTATAGAAGATCTATGCACCACTAACCTATGTAGAGCTCAACTGAGCACAACATATGCAGACTTCACCGCAGATAAGGTCATAGACGGGAATATCAATCAGGGCTACAGAAGCTGTTCACATACAGGACCTAGACAAACTTCTGCATTTGTAGAAGTGGACTTGGGGAGAATTTATCAATTGAAAACTATTATTATCTACTACAGAAATGAAGGTAATTTTAGACATTTTCTGTTTCCTTGTATTGGAATAAAATTGTATTCTTTGTTTTTGGAAAATTTCAGATTAAACAAACATGCGGTTTTCCTATGCTTTTTAATTTGAATGGAGTTTTAAGGGGCCATTTGAAACACTTGTCATGTTAAGGTTCAATGATACTCTGATAAGAGAGATAACTCTTAATGACAAAAATTTTATAAAAATTGTATTTATTGTTGGCTAGCAAACTTCATTTGGTATTCAGATGCTGCTGGAAGTTTAGGATAGAATCAGTCTTATGCAAAATATTATTTTATAAGAATTTGAAGAAAATCCTAAAATACCAAACCAACATTGTGTATTGTTATATTCAGTAAATATCTATATAGAGAAATAGTCAGAATAATGATATAAGCTCCTCCGAAAAATATTGATGGTCACTGCATTTTCACTATTGACCGGCAAAGAGAGTTTTCCCGCATTATTTGTGATTTGGATTCTGATTAGAAGATTGATTTATTGTGACGAAATGATACCTTCGCGACTTAAAAAACAAAACAAAACAAAACAAACAAACAAACAAAACAAAACAAAAAAAAAACAAAAAAAAAACCAAACAAACCAAAAAAAAAAAAAAACCATGACGTCACAATAGAAAAATCAGGTAGCACAATCAAGGCAAGATTCGCCAGTAATAGATCTATAGTCAAGATGCAGATATTTATTTCATAAAAATAACTATTTTGTTGATTTTTCTTTTCATATAACAAAACAATTATTGACTGTGTTTTCGGGCAACTTTGTTATGTTAGCCTCCTCTGGATGAAAATATCGCCCTCTGCTCCGAATCGGGCAATATTTCATCCCTTTAAGGCTAACATAAATAATGTTGCCCTCAACCCCTGTCAATATTTGTAAAATAGTAGCGGACAGTCAACATTTATTTTAAATGATCGTACATGACTGCACTCCTTGTGTATAATTGATACTACAAACACTTTTTTCCCCTTCATGCCGTATATTTCCATCCTAAATTACTCATACTGCATAATATGCTTTATGGTATAGATATATCGTTGAGTAGACCTTTCAATACAACCAACACATATTTGTGGATATAATAATTCCTTTTTATCAGAGAAACTAAGGATTAAGTGAGCCAACACAATTAAGGCTTAAGGGTGCTCCACACCTTTCAGGTGTTCCTGATATTCAGTTATCCACAGTACCTCAAAATTTATTTCAGCTTCCTAGAAGTTAAACTATTGAATAATACAGTTTGAAATTTATCAAGTACCTTCTTTCAGCCATGCTTACCTTTTTTTCTGCAACCACAGGAAAATTAACTAAGTTGAGACGCGAAAAAATAATCCAAAGGAGTATACCGCTAATTAATGCATTAATAACAAGACTAAGACAAGTTATCATTTGATATTGATAGTTTGACATTTCAGATATATGATATTTGAAGATCAATGTGTTTGCAAATATAAGCTCAAAAATGCAAGACTGTGTACTCAGTTTGCAATACAGAATTGCAAAGTATTTTAAAGTAAGGAGTACAGGAGGGGTCCCTATTCTCTTATAAATTCGATTTTCGAAAAAGTTTAGCGCTAGCATTAATTGCATTTCACTAACTCATTCCTGAATTATAATAATAATAAAAATAATAATAATGTGTGACAGTCATTTTAATGCAGTAAAAAGTACCTTTGAATTCGGCATTTGTATTTCCCCTTCATATCAGACCATAAATTGATTCAGCTGTGTTTCCAGATGACTGACTCTTGCAGCATTTCTGAAAAGTATGTTATCTCTACTGGTAGCTGCAATGTCTGTCTGAGGCAGCATTTCTGAGAGTATGGTACTTCCTTTGTAACTACAATGATTATCTTATCTGAGACAGTATTTTTGGAGTTTTTACCACAGAGTCAACCTTTTACTACAATGACTGTACGAGTCAACATGTATATTGTGCAATATGCCTTGATAGGCCACCTGGACGTATTATTATTATGAAAGAAACTGTACATGTCTCAGGTATTTTTTTTTATTAATGTTGTAATGGAATAACTTCAATATAAACCAATATATAACAGTTATACTAGCTGTAGAGGCATAGTTGGTGACTTCTTATTATATTCTGTTTACAGTATAGAACAATTTATATCAATTGATTTTTTGGGGGTGGTATAGTTGATTTTTTTCTGCTTACAGTGTAAAACCGTTTACATCAGTATGAATGTCTGAGGCAGCATAGTGATGAATTTTTACTTTATTCTGTTTTGTAGTTTCCCGAGCATTGGATAACCTTTTATTACTTTTATTATGTACAATGTATACAGTTTGCATCAGTATGACTCTTTGAGGTGATATAGTTGATGATCTGTTATTATTTTCGGTTTACAGCGTAGAAAAAAAAAATCTATATCAGTATGGCTGTCTGAGGCAGCATATCTGATGTCCTTGTATTATGTTCTGTTTCGTAAACTTGCTTATAATCATAATTTCTCGCGTTACGATAATATAGTGAGAAATAGTTGTCCTAACTCTGCAAACAAATTGTGTTTACCGGTGCTGATGTTGCGTATTGTACATGTATATATAATAAAGTTTGTATACTTGGTACATGTAACAGACAATCTATACTTATAAATTAATAAATTTTGCAAATAAACTCCGAAACGGGTGCAACAGAGTTCTTACATACTCCTCTAATAATACACTAGATACAAAGATGATGTCCGTAAACTATATTTAGATTTCACTCGCATAGTAAGTGTCGTATATTGAATTAAAAGTCTACTTTCCTTTTCTATAAACAACCATGAAATAGCAAAAAAGTGAGAGTGGTGGCGTTTCCGGTTGGCGGATCTAAGTTACTGGCAATTTTTAATGAGACTGACAACAAACAATCGTTTATTTATTTTATAAAACGTCATCACTGAATTATTCAATCAAAATTTGATTAAATGATATAAAAGAAAGAAGTTGTGATAACCGAGTAAGAAGGGAAATGTGTAAATTATTTTCCTCATTCACCGATCTTAATATTGACGGAAGCTTCTAGAACATCATATATTATTGAGCCCGATGTTAAAAAGGAAAACGAGGCGATTATAGCTGAACATAAAGAAAAGTTTTGAATGGTAATCGAAATAATTGTAAATCATTGATAACGCTATATAAGTTGTGAATATATTTATATATCGAAAGACTATTACATATATGTAGTAGGATTTCCTAATAAATTTATCGGTAAAATTTGTGAATATTCCTTACTGAGAGCATCGAGGCAACGAACCCGAAGTACAACTTGCAAACAAGAAAAGAGAAAATAAATGAAAAAGGTATTGTTCAAGTACAATTAAAGCTGTAAAAGTTTGTGCTTTAATCAATACATTTCAGATTTTTATCTGAATACAATCTTTTGTATCAAATACTCCCCGTATTCATAGGGCGTTAAAAGCTATGTTTCACAGATGGTACTTGGGTCTTGGTTTATAAATATGTATGTACCTTATTGATATATAAAAAAGTAAGGTATATTATTTACATATCAGTAAGGTACATACAAATTAATACACCAAGACCCAAGTATCTGTTAATCCCCCCCCCCCCCAAAAAAAAATTAAGTTATCAGGAAAACGTGCATATTCGCTGCTTTTATCCTTGACGGAAATTAAATAAGAGCATCTGAAGTACAATATTCATAGCATATTATAACTGGTTTCACAATAAACGTCAATTATTGAAATAATTATTTTTCAAATTTTTAATAAAACGGGGGGTGGGGGGGGGGGTGGGGGGTGGGGAGGGGGGTGGAGACGTAAATCTACTTCATGCAGGATTTTGAACAAATTTAAGTATTTCTTCCTACTATTAGGCTGTCAGCTTGCGCGGGATTTCATGTAGTGAAATTAGATTTCCGGGAATGACGTGTTCAGATAGTTTTATCATGGTTTTAGAGTTCAGCTTCCAACGCACGCTCTACCTGAGGAAATCATTTTTTTTACAAATTGAAAAAAATAACATATTACATATTTTATGCATGGGATATGTACGATTGAGTCTGCAATTTATTTTGTTTACCTCGTAATAGCCGTGGAAATACAGGTTTCCATAGTTTTTTAAAAACAAAACTGTGTTGTTTTTTCATCTATGGTTTTTCCTGGTCGGCGAGGGATGCATTCGTATGTTAAATTATATTATACTGCTCTCTTTGATGTGAGAAACAGATTAATCCTAGTGTCCTCTATCAGTGCGATATAATGCTTACATTTTTGTTGTGTGTTTGATGAGTGAAGTGTGGACTTTATATGTACTGAGTCCACTGTATTTTTTTTATTATTATTATTTATTATTTTTTGTGCATTTCATACTTTTGTATTTTGAAAAAATAAGGAGAGAGAGAGAGAGAGAGAGAGAGAGAGAGAGAGAGAGCAGAATAGACTCATGGATGGATAAATAATTATAGATAAACTTCATAGTCTCCAAAGCCTATCTCAGTTACTTAATACTCTACTTTTTTCGGTAACACTTGCAGTACGTAACACTAGTACTCATGTCCTGTTTCTGATTAAAAAAAAAATCGATGGAACATTCCTAATGCATGGGAATATTTTTTGCCATAGTCTTCTTTAAATTCCAAATAACAGAAACTGCAGTATAATTTTTTTTTTTTTTTTTTTTTTTTTTTTTTTTTTTAAATTGAGTAAATAGTGTCACTCAAACAACTGATCCTTGTTTTATTGACAATTAATTTAAAGACACATAATGGTCTAAAAAGTCAAGAAAAGGCATCAATCGCGAATATCTAGAACAACAACTACTGCTGGCAAAAACTTCATTGGTTAAAACGATTTTCCGTGAAGGTCTTCAAACACAATGATGCTTCTTGCAGACCAGTGATCGCTTTCAAATGATTTCTTGAATTTAACTCGCACAGTAAAACTTCCATATCACTTGCATCAACTAAACATTACCAAAATAATCATCACTTTGATAAGAAATCCATCAATATACCGTAATATCTGCTGCTTACCTTTGTGCTATAGTGCCTAGTGATTCAGTGTTGTTTTGTAGTTAGACAAAAGAGCGTGTTTCTTCTTTTGCATTTGATTTTATTATGGTTAAATATTTTCTTTTAACTGACACTACTGGCTTTCAAAACCCCTGTCCGTATGAAAATCCCCTGTCTTTCTCTGTAACCTACAGCATTTCCACAATTATCTACGGTATATCTACAGTATGGTACGGTATGTCTCCACTGCATATACAGTAATACTCAGTATGCCACTGTATGTAACCCCAGCATGCCACATTTACCTACAGTAGGTCCCAGTACGCCTACGGTAGGCCCCAGTATGGCTACTGCTTCCTACAGTGACCTACGGTATGCCACAGTATATGCCCCAGTAGGCCCCTGTATTGTTCACCGAAGCAAAACGGAAGAAGTATACACACTTCCAGAGGCACTGTTTATCTAACATGTGAGGTTGTCAGTTCAGTACACAGGGTTATTTCCTTAAGAAACTTTTGAACATTATTTTATACACATAGTAATACAACGGAAGTCAACTGATACGGGTCTCGTGATCCACATTAGGCAAAACTTCACGCATATTTTATTGCCACAAAGAAATATCGAAATGGTCAATAATGTTGACTGATCTGAAGTATACATTTCTTGCTGACAAGATAACAAAAAATATGCTATAAACATTAAAACTGTTATAATTATCAATTCATTCGTACATTTCATTATGTTTACAATTGTTAAGTGACTTACAGGGTTATGCTGTAATTCTGAAAAGTTTACAAATCATTGCTTCAAGCAAAAAAAAAATAAAATAAAATAAAATAAAATAAAATAAAATAATTCATCAATTAATGAATTTATTTATTATTTTTTCATTTTTTATTTATTTATTTATTCATTTATTTATTTATCTATGAATTTATTTATTTGTATGTTTGTTTATTCCTTCATTCATTCAAAAAATATTTAATTTAAAACATCAAATTGGGAAGGGCATGCATTACGGCCAATAATTCTGCAATGAAGATTTTATTCACTTATAGTACGGCTACATTAGAGACCTAAATGTATATACTAATATACATGCTCCTGGCTAGTGGCTACATGTGCTTGTAAAATATATTCCTTGGTGTTTTAATAAACTTGAACCCGTCGTGTAACTAATGACCTATATCCTTAGTATAATAAAGGTCCCTGGTGTAAGTAAATCTCATCGATGCAAATATTTGAAAAGCAATACGCGTCGATACAGGAATGTAAAATTTATTTTGTTTAGATTTTCTGCCTGCTCAGCGAGAAAAAAAAAGTCTTTTAATCTTGGTACATGTAACCATTCTAATAAATGAACATAGCTGTATACGACAGTAGTGGGTCTGTCATAGTATCTAATGACATTGTATCTTTAGGTAACACAGCTCTTTTCCTTATTGTCAACCGATTAATTTTTTTTTTCAATCGACCTTTGTTCATTATCTTCAACTTTAACATATTTTTTTGACAATTATATTTTACATAATAACATGCTGTCCAGGCGCGGATCCAAGAATTTTTCCAGGAGGGGGATGTTCCACCCCAATCCCCCCCCCCCAAAAAAAAATTAACGCAAATTCCATTTCCTTAAGGTGAAAAAACCTATTTCGTGGTGGGATCTACGCTTTCTCGGAAGAGGGGTCAAAGTCATTTTTTATTTGCTTCAATATAGCTTGGTTCGGAATCCCCTCTCTAGGTTAGAGCATGCTGTTAGTATTAATTTTAATCGGAGAAATTCAATATTTAACGTATAATACAAGATCAGCTTATGCAAAAGAGGCACAAGTAAATTATATGTGATAATATTATTGCTCATTGGGACGGACAGTGAATTGTGTAATCTGTACAAAAACTGTAGATTTTCTAAGAGATATTGGCATTTCAAATTTACAAAATAACGATTTAAATGTTCTATTCAAATATCTATTAAATCATTCCCCACGTCAAACTGCGAGTTTCATATATAATGCATATAATATGCACTGTAAGACAAAGAAAAATCATACGCATGTAATTAATATATATGGCTAAAAGTGACTTATAGGTCCGATGGGCAGGGTGTTGTACATATATGCTTATATGTCTAATGAACGTAAAATTATTGTATACACAAGTCACTATAATAAAATATTTATTTACTTACTGTACAGAATTTTAAAGCAAAATTCATGCGAAAAACTTTTCTTCTGTTTTTTTTTTTTTATTATCATTTTATACAATAGAAAATTAAATCGAAAGTCAAATATTTATTATCAAAGTACGTTTACTTAGAACAACAATATTTAACAGACAAGAAGCTCATTTTGAGTTCCACCTACGAAATATACACGTTTAGAAAGGTACATGAAAAATTCACCAGAAATGTATGTATTATCCAGCACGAAGAGGACGTAAGTAAGTAAAATGTTTTCATAAAAAAACATCAAAGGGTTGATTATTTTAGACACCGTTTTGATTTTCTTAAAAGTATAGTATGATTACATCACAAATGTTTCATCATAATGTTACGGGATCGAGATCCGGAAAAACTCAAAAAAAAATCGCAAGAGGCTGACCTTGACAGATGAATTAAACGGGGACGCATTTTTCTTCATAATCATCTTTCTGAATGTATTATAGAAAGTACAAGCTGTAGTGTGCGTTTCTCATAGTGAATTCTAAAAGGTGCAATTGTCATGACTGTGCGGTACTTCATTACTTATGTTATCACTCAGTGGACACTGGTTGCCACAGGAGTTCGCAAGTTTATCAATAAAGTCAATAGAATCACTCGATTGACCAAGCGTGAGCTATGCGTTCGCATATTCGCTGTGCTAACACATACATGTAGCTCATGCTAGGTCGATCGATGCTAGGTCAATCGAATGATTTAACTTTATTTATAAAATTAACTTTATTGATAAAATTGCGAACTCCTGTGATTGAGGCTGTAAATAATCTGGTAATACAACTTCCATTATCAATAACGTACGTAGTAATTGTCCGTGATTTTTTTTTTTCGAAATATAGATTGAGATATAATTTTTAAACCCCCCCCCCCACCCCGAGAAGCAGCGTACATGTTAAAAGATTTCATTCTCTCGTATATATATATACATGTATAATATAAATTTCTTTAACAGTATAACAGGATTTAATTCTTATTTTCATTGTTTAGTTAAATGAATTTTAATAAAAGATAATTCAATTATGCCAGGGACTTTAATTTCAATCCGTTTGTCCTTAATTACAGATCAAAGAATAGTATCAGACTTCGATCTCGCTTAGCTTGTGTTGGTGTTGGGAAAATTGATAACCCACTCTAATTTATGTTGAATAATCAAATTATTGATTTGAAATGTTTGATTATTTTGAAATTACTGTCATGTCCTTATTTAATTACATGCATTTACCAACAATATAAACTTTTACATCCTCAGGCCAGTCTAAATGCCGGGAGAATTGTAATTCATATTCGCATGTGTCACAATTTTCAAGGTCTATTTCATGCGCGGGTGTAAAAGGGGGGGGGGGGGGTGTCGGGTGTGAGTTTTGGCTTCCCTGGAATTATTTAAGAGAAGTGAATTTTCTTAAAATTTGTAAAGTCACTTTGCTCCCGGAAACAAGGGCTCCTCATATAATAGAAAGGAGAGTCGTGTATCTAAAGAAAATTTAGTAACGAAAATGTCTAAAGTGTCTCCCCTCTAGGTTTCCCAGGATCGAGCAAAGTGTAATTATAATAGTTGATGTAAACAACACACTCACCCACCCAACTTCTCCCGGGAAAATATTCCTGGATCTGCACCTGTGTTTTCCTTGATTTCGGTCTACATGTATATTTTTAAAGGACAATAAAGTGTATGCATCTGCAGTGCCTTGGTATTTATAATGGAGTCAGAAATATATCTTCGCAGGTAAAAACTTTCTTCAGTGTTTGATTTCTGAGAATAAAATGAAAATAACATGCTTGTTCGTTGCGCCAATTTGTATACCGAACCATGATCTGATCAGGAGTCCCTGGACTGTGGAATCATGTACATGATTAACAGAATTTATAAATGTTGCTGATTTCTGTAATGCAGAATAGACCATGCGTAAACGTGATCTTTTTTTTTCTAACCCCGACACTTAGTATCGTTTTGAGGGTGAAGAAATGGAGGAATAGGCTTTTTAAAAAGTCAGATTTCTTTTCTTTTTTTTTTGACGCTCTGAATTGTGAAAGAAAAAAATTAGTATATTTCCGTGCCCTGTCTTGTGTCTAAGTATGTTCTTGAGGTTATAGTCAGAAAGAATGAGTTTGATGCGAAACAATTTAAAATAAATTTTCAAAATAAATGATACGACTTATAGCATTTCAGGAATTAATAAAGACAGTATTGAATTATCTTCTTTTTTCCAATGGTTTGACAGATATATCCAGGTGTTTTAAATTCCGAATTTTTTTTCACATCAATTAGCGTACAATACAAACTGCATATATAAAAGCAGAGTAATTTTAAAATTAGTAGATTTTGATATTAAACTGACGGAAGATTTTGGTTTATGTACGGATCCTTAAGTTTTTTTTCCTTATTCCTCAACTGTTTTCGCTGACCTTTGTTTAAAAAAACTTCTTATCCATTTATTTTGCATAATCTAAAGTGTAATTATGTTTTTTTTTTCTCTCTCTCTCTCTGGACTCGAATTATTTTAATGACTGCTTATTTCAATGTACTTGTGAATAAGAGGATTATAGGCATTCGTGCCTGCTCTTCAATGCATTTTACATTACAAATGTATGATATTTTTAAAACAGAAATTGTATAGCCGAAGCATATTTTTAATTCATGCGTTTCACCCCTTAAAGAAGCGCCAAAGAAACAACATCGATGTTGAAAATATTTAAGCAAGGATAAAGTACAAATTAGCAGTAATAATTGTAAATACATTGTTTTTCAGTTTCATTTTTTTTTTTCATATTTTTTTTTTTAAATTAAAGTTATCTAACATATCTATACTATAAATTAAACTGATATTTCATTGTGAATGTGAAAACAGTCTTGTTACGAGTGGTCAGTCAGTTGTTTATTTAGTCTTAACACCAGTGGTCAGACGCAGACAGAGAACAATAGGCAATTAGGACCTATTGTTAAGCTGACCATTGCAAATTACATTAGATATATATACTACCTACCCTGGTTCTGCCTCAGTGCATACAATGGAGTTGATAGAAGAAAAGCGCGGGGCAGATCAATGATTCTTAATCATAAGTGGGTCTGAAAATTGAAACTAAATCAAAGAGTAAATGAAATCATTATTAAATTGTAAATTCATTTCATTTTAAACAAAATTAATTCTGTATCACCATAAGAGCATACTAATTAATTTTATGATCGGAAATCGGAAAATTTTCTACTGATAAGGTCTAATATTGTAGAATTTCATCACGATATTAAATAAAAAGGTGACGTTGAATTAATGTCAAAAACTGTGTACAATAATCAGGCCCTGCCTTTAGCGTATTTTACGGAGCTAAGAGGGGATGGCTTATAAACTAAATAGCTTTATACTTTTCACTCAATCATAAATAGTATGAGCTCTCAGCAGTTTGACATATTTATAAAAGTTGCGTATAAATTAAAAAAAATGATTGATCGATTTCACAATCGAAACTTGATTGACTTTTTGCAGAATATTACGTAAATCAAAACGTAGATTTGGAGTCGTCAGAAATGCAACAACAAAAAAGTGGGAAATTAAATTCAAATGATTTCTGGGCCATTTTAAAATAACGAGAAAAAGAGAAAAGAATAATAACATTTCAGTGCTGTTAATGATTGTTTCAGTCTGAATTCGTTACATGAATACATAAAAATTAAATATCATTTATCTGAATACGACTTTAATCATAATTCAATTTTATCAAGTAAGCGTCAGGAAGAATAATTTGTTATCACGTCCCTCAGTTCATTAGCCACTGTCATTTTATTATTGACACCATTTTTAACAATATTTATCGGGAATTATGCTCCTAGATAAAAAAAAACCTTCTTTACGAACATGTTCATTTTATCTGATTGAAAAAACATGCGGGTTTAATATGAACTAATTCTTCTTTTTAATAAGTTCGAAGAAAGTCCGATTATGTACATTCAATGTGTCACAACGGACTGACCTTGTTGATGATTCGATGATTCAAAGTGATATAAAGATTCTACAGCCACTTACAACAGGACAGGACTTTTTCTTGAAATAATAGTGATTAATTATCATTATTTCTAATACATTGACCGTAATCATCCCCGTCAGAAATAAATATATTATACAATTTTGTTTTAGTTTTATTTGTTACAACATAGCAAGTATATCATTACTTTAGAGATGTAATGTACAAAAACAATTCTATAAATCATCATAATCTTCTTCATAAGTAATTTTTAGCGATGGATAGCTTCAACTGTAGAAACATTGCCTCTTAAAACATTGTGTACTTCTACCGTTTTGCTTCGGTTAACAATACAGGGACCTACTGGGGTATATACTGTGGCATACCGTAGGTCACTGTAGGAAGCAGTAGCCATACTGGGGCCTACCGTAGATGTACTGGGGCCTACTGTAGGTATCTGTGGCATGCTGGGGATACATACAGTGGCATACTGAGAATTACTGTATATGCAGTGGAGACATACCATACCATACTGTAGATATACCGTAGATAATTGTGGAAATGCTGTAGGTTACAGAGAAAGACAGGGGATTTTCATACGGACAGGGGTTTTGAAAGCCAGTAGTGTGATTATACATGTATGAACATGTTTTTCCAATAAAAAAAAATGTATGTTTCGTTTGAGTTATACTGACAGCGACCGGTTTTGAATTTACAATGCAGAGGCAATATCCGGTTATGTATACATGGGAACCGATGCCAGCGGTTGACTTGCCGGGTTGGTAGAAGGATTATACTTCTGTGCATATTATACAAAGTTTTTATTTTGTGAATTATAGAGAGGATATAAAAATCTTTTTTATTGCTAAATACGTGTACAAGTATATTAAAGAAATCGTTTATAGAATTTCAAACAGGAAGGAATTGGACATGTTTTTACAATTCGGTGCATGTTCACTGCACTAAGTTTATTTGAAGTTCATTAGAATTATAACCCTCGATATGTCGAAGTTCATCAACGGTCCCGTCAACTTCAAGATAACGAAGTTTAACTGTATTAAATGCTTAATTTGATGATGAGAATATTTTTCACATATAAATTAAACTTACAATTCTGATTGCATGTGTACAAAGCAAACTTTAATACATGGATCTCCCTCATGCAATAAGAAAATAGAGAATTGTGCATGTGCAATAAAAAAACATGGTCCAAAAAAACGTAATGTGTTTTATACAGTTTACAAAGTTATTGAAAACGTCTTCAATGGGGTAAGAATGGGGTTTTAAGTTAGTGTGTCAGAAATATATTCTACTGTGTAGAAATTATTTCTATGCTGCAGACTGTCAAATGACATTGAATCACTTTCTTTCAGCTATTATAATAACAGGGATACATGTCTATTACAATCTACTTCTTTAGAGCAACTTCATGATGATCTATAAAAATAACAATTTTGAATAATCGTATAATTAACATTTTTTAATTCATAAACAAGTAAGTCATAACTGTAAAATATATTTTCCAAAACATTTTGTTTAATGTTAATATTATCTAAATATAATTTTATCAGCGTCTTTATTTACAGTTTCTTGGAAACCATACAGATTTCGTAAATTTGAATTAACTGTTACGACAGGGAGTGTATCACCATGGATCAGGTGCTACAGAGATACCACAGACATCCCTAATATCCCGCCAAGTGTACAAAATATAACATGTAAAGAATCTGCTAGATACGTAAGAATTGCGACAAATTATGACGCCCCTGAAGACGACGGTACCGGTGCTTATGGTGCTATACTAGAAGTTTGTGAAATAAAAGTTTATGGTGAGAATCGTATAACTTTCACATTGAAAGAGAAATGATACATGTTGGGCTAATTATAAGCTTAAATTATATCACGCGGGTATGTTAAGGAAGCATATAAGTCAATTCTCTGGAAATTTAGACTTTTTAAAGAAAATTAAGTTTGATAATTTACCAAAACCGCTGATAAATGTAAACTATTATTATCTATTGCATAAAGATAAAAGAGTGTCTAACGCAAAGACGTGCACCACCACCACGGCATCACGTGACTTCTATTAATAGCGAAATTTTCCTTAGTAAAAAAGCTAACAGAACAACAATACCCCGAAGTGTAATAATTTCTTTGAGTAAATAATATAGTTGGAAAACATCTATTTTGCCTAAAAAGTGCTGCTAGAATCCCACTGTCCCGTCAGTAAAATAATAATTCCACACATTCGCACGAAACCTTACCCGATGTTTTGAATTTTATACATATAAACCGAGATTTTTCGTAAAACCATGCTTAACTCGGGATTCTAGCAGCACTTTCCAAGTATTTTAGGAGGCAAACTTTCCATGTGTACAAATCTTATGTTTTGAAATATACAGCTTATTGTTGTTCTGCTGCATTATTTTTGTTACAAATGACAGAGGAAAGGCCGACCGGGATACGTATATAGCTGACTGTCTTCGAAGAGAATACAATCGATGAAAATAAATTAGCATACCTGTTTTAGTAACTGAACTCCATATGAATTTCACAAAATATTCAGGATATTTGCTTTTAAACTCCATTTTACGTATCTTTGTACATGCCGTCTTAGCCAAATTCTCTTTACACGACATGATCAATTCCCAAGTTACTTGAAGTACACATATGACGTCATCGGTGGTAGATTTTAATCAAAATGACAGATACAGCATAACAAAATAAAAACATTTTATTTTTGTTAATGTTTACACGTTTCTATTCATTTTCTAGAGTTAAATTACATCTCTAAATACGAATATTACGAAAACTTGTATTCTAAAATTGACGTCATCTCGCCTACTATGACGTCATAATGTAGCACTGACTAAGTCAAGGTAGAATATTTTGTATGCTTCCTTATTACCCCTGCGCAATTGGAAGTTGATCAATCCATAGTAATGATAGAACAATTCCCTAAAACATCAGTACTGTATTATATGACTGTTGCAATTAAGTAACTATTGTATCTGATTCTATTTGAAAGGTTGCAATGTTGGTCAATTTGGAGAAAATTGTTTGTCATGCGGAGATTGTCAGAACTGTGACATTGAAAATGGTTGTCGTAAGTAATTAATTTATTTATATATTTAAAATTAAATTACAGCAAGCTTTATACTCGTTGCACATACTATATTCTTGTAATTAAACACGGTGTAAACAACTCTGAACTTTACATCTCATTAACATCCATAGATGTTATCCTTTTTTTTATGTTGAATATAAAATGAAAAGGGTTAACTTAAGCTTAAATTTACCAATCATTCCTAACTCAAAGTAATTTAAAGCTTTATCTATATACAAATACCGTTGCGCATTGTCATGATGGGACAAGTGGTAAAAACCCTAGACAATTTAGTGTTTAAATAATGACCTAACAATTAGTATGTAAAACGTCAGTTAGCATACGATTTAATGTACTTGCTGACAAGGTCATTGTGTCGTCCATAGTACTTACGAAATGACAACTTTAAGCGAGACTGTCTATTCTTACCTCTACTGTCAACTGTTAACTCGTTTTAGAAATTGTTCGCACCTTTGGCATGGTCTTGTTAATCGAATCAACGTGGAGATAGAAACCCCACATACAGGTGATAAGGGTATATTGCTGCATAAATAAAGGAAGTTGACGATTGAAAAGATGAGATGATCACGTTCATAAAGTTTTGTTTTTAGGCTACCATTAATGTTTTTTTCTAGCACAATCCTTGACACGTTCTACTTCCTATTTTTCCGTTCGTTAAGCCTGCCTTCACCCTTCGTTCAGCAAGCATCCAGCTTTCATTCAGCTTGCGTTCAGACTCGGCACTTAGGACCATTGAGCAGTGAGGAATCTTTTTCGTGCCTGTTTATACGGTCTCATCCGAAGGACCGGTCTCCACGTGCCAAAGTGGGATTCGGACCCGCGACGTAAGGATCATCTCCTTAATCCGCGACTGTAGAGCAGACGCTGTAACCACTGCGCCACGCGGGCGACAGACACATATAAAAGCCTGTTCATTAAATCATCATAAAAAAATAGAAATGTAACATTAATATATTATTGTGTGTTTGTGTGTGTGTGTTATTATTTTACTCTCAATCGGGTACGGAAATACATGTATGGTTGTTACAACCGTTGTAATCAATTCTATGAGTCAGTCATTTCCTCTACTAAAACGCATATAATTTGTAATGGTTTTATGGACCAAAAAAAAAAAAAAAAAAAAAAAAAAAAAAAAAAAAGAAGAAGAATAAACACATCAATTTTACAACTAAAATAATTTTGCCTATCTGTACTACAACATTCGGTTTCAATTACAAAGTTTAACAGCGATAAAAATCGGCTGTGATTAAACATCTTTATTGAAATATCACACATATGTGCAGAAAGTATTGTAAGAAGCATAATTAATATCCTTACTTGATGGGCATGTATCATCTTTCTTAGGACAATATGGGAGCATTTATTGATTGATTGATTGATTTATGTATTTATTTATTCACTGATTTGTTGATTTATTTTATATTTATTAACATTTTGCACGTGCCATTAGAATACAATAGAAAACATACTATGCAAGGAAAAAATCAGACATCCTGAATAAATCGTTCATCTTGCGTTCACCGTTTGTTCACAGTTAACTTTACGCTCGCGTTTGCTCTCCATTTGCGTTCTGCGTTTGCTCACCGTTCACCAAATTGTGTTCAGCGTTCACTCATCGTTCTCTCACCGTTCGCTCTGTGTTCACTTACTGTTAAACTGGGAAAGTCGAACGTTTTAGGAATTGTATAATATCAAAATATGAAACAGATGTGTCAGACTTTGTGATATCTTTTATTTCAAATTCACTTGGATATATCGAGTAGACATATGAATGGAAGTAAATATTGTAAATTGATAATACGTCGTCGATATATCTAAATGTCCGGTTGAGGGCCACAGTAAATGTGATCCTCATCTTACACATGATTTTTGTAAATCAATTCTGCTTTGAATAGAATACAAAAATAGACTTTCTAATAACGGGAGGGGTGGGGGGGGGGGTAAATTAGTCCCATGGGAATTCCGACTTATTTTTTGAAGATCTTATCCCTAAAAGCTACATATACATTGTCAATCAGAAACTCAAGCATCTTTTGTCATATCTACTTCAGAATACGTGAGTCTGCAATCCGAATGTTTTTTAACAAAATAATATTACAAACTACCAGTTATTTAATTGAAAAGGCAGCTGTCTATGATGTCAAGCAGCCTGAGGTGATGCGTTTAAGGCATTGACAGAAAAATTAATTTCTTAAGCTTATAGAAAATTTAAAAAAAAATGTCCAGATTTCAAGTTAAAACTTTCTAATTTTCCTTTCGCTGTGTTTAAGACATCAAAATGTTTGAAAATAATCCTACAATAGACTTGCTAACATTTTTCCTGTTCAGATACATAGCTGATTCCGGCCGTGGCAATAATTGTTTTCAAAATTGTTTGAGATAATTATTGTGACGTTGCAATGCCGCTGCACGAGCACTGGTCCTCCGGTGAATACGGCTTCAAACCCAGTGAATAAATAGTATTATGAACTGTTTGAGTTTGTACAGATTATACGAGGGTTGTCTCAGAAAAACGCGATCTCTCTAAATATATCATAAACTACCTGACTAAAATTATTCATTTTTGGCAAAAATTTTGGAAATAATATTTTTCTCATTTTGGCTACCGTATATACTCGCCTATAAGTCGGTCCGCCTATAAGTCGGTTGTATTTTTTGAGGTTATTTTAGAGGGATTTGCCATTGACCCGCTTATAAGTCGGTACAACTTTTTGTTAGAATCAGTTGACAATTTCAAACCAATGCTTTGATGTTTTAACCTGGTTTCGGTTAATATTCTTAGAAATGACATCGATATTTAATTTTAAATCATTAAGAAAAATACATAATGACACTTTAAATAAAAATAAAGTTATTAAAATATGTAAATACTTGTACTTTATGTATAATCTTAGAATGCATAAATGATATGATATATCCATACTACATTTCGACGTCCAGATAATGCTAATCTTTTTATGACTCGCCTATAAGTCGGACCTAGAGTTTTGGACCAAAATTTAACTCCCAAAAAACCGACTTATAGGCGAGTATATACGGTAATTAAAATAAGGTTCCCATGCCATTTGAATTTATAAAGAACATTTATAGGGCGTTAAATATCGGTGGTCTGCGCACGGCGATTTTTTGACATTCAAAAATAGCACTGGCCGCAATGTTTTCTTTATTACCAGGTTATTGGGAAATGTAATGTGACAAAAATTATATCATTAGAAAACTTTACGATCTAGAGTACTCGTGTGTAAAAAATTAATACTCTGAAATCATAAATAACAAAAATATGACGTTACATCAACAAATACAATTAAAAAGTATTGCAAAAAATGGCGACATTGAGCGATAATGCGGCGCACCAAACTGTAAAGGCTAGAGCTGGACTTCATACGTGGAGAGCACCGGAGTATTCGAGCTGTTAGGTTTATGATCGGTGTTGGGAAATTGTCTAACAAAAGAATTTTTTCCTTCGTTTATTCTCAACTATAGTACGTGTTAAATGGATAACTCGGTAACTGATAGAAAATAAAATGCATTATCAAATTTATGCTTCGAATTTTTTTTTTTAAATACGCACGATTCCTGAACAAATTCAAAAACTCCAGAAGCTACGTTTTGACGTCGTTGGTGTCGCACCTTTGTAAAGACGAATAATGACCCCCATAGAATAATGACCGGGGGTTATTTTTCAACGACAAAAAATGACCCCCCCCCAGCCGCAGAAAAAAAAAATTTGATGGAAAAAGAGCCCTAGGTGTCATTTTTTATATGTGTGTCCTATAAAAAAATTACCCCCGTTGAAAAATTACCCCTTTTCTAACAGATGATACAAAATTTATAGTAGATGATTAATGCAAAGGTTTGAAACTCAATGTTTAATTCTTCTTTATGCCCATTTTGACCAACACTGAATGATCGCGCAATTAAAATGAAATAAAACAGCAATACATTTACATGCATATTTCTATCTCTTAAGCCTATTGTGTTCTTAACACATATTGAAAATCGCAAAAATGGCTACTATTGGTTATAACTTTTAACGTAGTTTCCTTTATAACTGTCTTCCACTGGTTTCATATTTGAATATTTGACTGATTTTAGACATTCATAGCTAAATAACAGACAAGCGGGATGTTCTGACTTTTCAATGGCAAACATGTTTTCCAAAGTATTCACCATGATTTGAGAATGATCAACTGTTTTACAAAAAGAAGGGGAAAAAATGAATGAGAATATATATGTATATTTGAATGGCATAAAAAGTCTTGCAAATGAGGTATAATCTATCGGAAATGACATAATATCTCGTGCGAACGACATACTATGAATATATTTCCTTATGAAAAATAGGTGAAAATAACGAACATTGATAATTTTAAAATATCCACAAAAAATACAATTCTGATAACAGGGCATAAAAAGGACCACCGAAAATTGCAGAGGTGCTTAGAAAGAGTAAGCATCCCCTGTTGACCCGTCACACCCGCCTTGAGCCCTATGAATAAATCAGGGAAAAGGGACATTCCGTTTTCGAATTTAATATAAAAACAAAGACCCAAAAAAAAAAGACCCAAATATAGTTTATATTTGTTGACAGGGTCATTGATACGACCATTGAATTTAGGAAATGCTGACTTGGTTGTTGAAAACCCTGTAAAATCAACTTACATGTATCTGTCAGTAGCCTGCCTCGATTTAAGAATTAATCGTGCTCTTGGGTATCGAATACGTTGGTAGACGTAAATATCATATTCAAATGATAGAGGAATATTACTACATAAATAAGGAAAGTCGACGGTGGAACATGCTGAATTCATTCCTTTTGTCAGATAATTTAGTTGTTAGTTGGTCTTCAAAAATCGTCTATAGTCAGTATAACTTTCAAATATGAAGCAGACTCGGCAAATAAAAGAAAGACATAAAACTTCTGCATGTCTGAAATTCATACAGTTGTATATTGTGCATTCAATTCTATTTATAAACAGCTGTCTATGGGAAATTCTCTTTAAACATATGGAAGTAATGAAAAATCTCAGCATACTGTACGCTCAAGTCTGTTAACAGGGTCGTCTGAGAATAGGATACATACATGTAAGAGGAATATTTTTTTTTTTTTTAAATCTACTTTGAAACAGTGATGCATCAATATGGAAACTTTTCAATACATCTACTTTTAAAACAGCGATATATCAATATGGAAGCGTTTTAATACAGTGTTTATTGGAATAGATTAATGTTTTCAATTTATCATTGAAGTCAGACCATTTTATTGGCCTTCCAGGTGAATATAAGAATTTATTTTTCCTACATTGCACTAGAAATAGATTGAAAACAATTCTTAAAAAGTTGTTTCACCTGCATCCGAATTCCACTCAAGTGAACATAATATTCAGGCACAAAGAATCGTAGAAGTGGGAGGGATCCCCCCCAACCCCCAACTTTTTCTGAATGTAAATTTTAGGAATTTCTAGTTTGAAAATGTTCATTGAAAGTCTTGTAACCATCCCCTATTTTTATACAGTATAGCTAAAAATATCTCCTACTTGACAAAGTGAACGTAACATTCAAGCTCATAGAGTCAAGGGTGGGTGTCCTCCTCCTTCCATTTTCATGAACTATTTTTTTTTATTTCTAAGCTTAAAAATGTTCATTGCAAGTCTGGTTGCACTATCTGCAACTCTTTGATACAGTAGAGTAAAAGGAAATCCCCTTACATCAATAAACCTTTCGAGGGGTTCATCAGAGATACTTCTAAGATAACTTGTCTTTTTTGCCTCTTATAATGCCCCATTTCCCCTTTCGATGCTATGCCTGACATTTATTTTTTCTACATTGCACCAAAAATAGATTTCAAATGCAAAATTAATGCTGGTTATACTTATATTAACTCTTTCACTGTGTTTGCCTACGACTTGAGCAAATGTAATTAAGAAACTTTACATGTCTGCTTAATCAGTCTTTATCAATTTAATTGTTGAATTGATATAATAAAACAATTATTGCTGGGTTTTTTCTGTCAGTACGATGATCTTCCACCATCGAAAAACAATGTTCACCTCGCCCTTTGGGCTCGATAAATCTTTTACTCCTCAAGATTCTGAATCATCGCAATGACGTTAAAAACAGCAATAATTGTATAATGTCATGAGATCAACATATCATCGATTTATTTCCAATTTATCTCAGGTGAACATTTTGGCCAACAGGTCTCTTGATTTTTTTTTTTTGGCCCCCTAAAAATTTCAACTTTAATATAAAAGTGTCATTATTCTACGGGGGTCATATTTCTTCACGTAGAGTATGCAGGTTTTTGTGGTGATGACACTTTTCTAAAAAAAGGGTCATTTTCCGACGTCGAATAATGACCGGGGGTCAGTTTTCGCCGTTGAATTATGACCGGCGGTCATTATTCGACGGCAAGAAATGCCCCCCGGTCATTATTCTGTTGGGTTCATTATTCGTCTTTACACCGGCAGCTGTTTTGAATGATTCGCTTACTAAAGACAAAGATGTTATTTATAGATTTATTTTACTGAAATTTCTGTGAATTATTGAAAAAAAAATGTTGATTTTAATGCATGCCAATTTTTAACTTTATTATATTAGTGAAACAAAAAATATTGAAAATGTTACGTTTTTCTGGGACAACCCTCGTATAGGGACTATTTATAGACTATATAATACTATTTATTATTATTTATTATTTTGGACATTGTTTTAATTTATATTCTTCATTTTATTGTTCAATAGAATGCAGCTCTAATTGTTTAAACAGTTCCTGTGATGCACAAGGTAATTGTAACGATGATTGTTATCCGGGATTCTGGGGAGAAAAGTGTCAAAACCAATGTCAATATATCAACTGTCTTAATAATATCTGCAATAAAAAGAACGGAACCTGTATTTCTTGCAAGCAGGGATACTATGGGAATACATGTAACACATCTTGTCCAACATGCTCTGGACAAATGTGTAATAAGACAGGCTCCTGTACAAACGGATGTATTGCGGGGTATTATGGCAACAATTGTGATAGAATATGTGGTATTTGCAACCCTGTTTCTTGCAACATGTACAATGGATCTTGTGATGTATGTGATGTAAGATATTTCGGTGTTAAATGTGATAAACTATGTAGTGGAACTTGCCTTAATTTGACTTGCAGAAAAAGTGATGGGTATTGCTTTGGTTGCAGAGAAGGGAATTTTGGATTTCAATGTAGGAAAATCTGCAATGATCAGTGTGTTTCAAGAAGTTGTGACCAGATTACCGGCCAGTGTAATAACGGTTGCAAGATCGGGTATTATGGTTCCTTCTGCAGCACGTCATGTAGTCCAAATTGTGCTCAAACTGGGTGTAATAGCATTGATGGAACTTGTATTGGAGGATGTAAATCAAACTGGGCAGGATTAAGATGTGATGGTAGGAATTTATTTCTTGGGTCTTGGTCTTCTAACAAGCTCTCATGACATCTATTTCTCTAAAGGACATATGATACCATAAAAAAATAGATGCCTGAATTTGAATATATTATTGGACTTTTTTCGGTTGTAAATGATGCGATTAATAAAAGTTTAAAAAATTAGGAAATTGTAAACTTTGCTATGTTAACATTCTACCTTTCTCCAACCACCCTTAGTAGTCGTATCAATTTTTTGTCACTTGAAATCCCATTTTTGTGAAACTTTGAATGAAAAATAAAAATATTCGTATGCCGTTAAACTTGTTTATTTTACAAATGTAATCAAGACTTAAGTTGTTAATATTAAGATTTCCGAAAAAAGTTCGTATCATCTGCCCTTAAGTAATGAAACTTAATTCATAAACATAGAACATTTATGAGTAGCTTAAATATAAAGATATATGAAATGGCATGGGTGCTTGCACTTTTCTGAAATGTACAAAGTCATGTACTTAAATTAAAGCGAATGAATGTTAATGTTACATGACTTTGATAACTTAAAGTTACAAAGAAGACATACATAGAGAACCTCGTTATCCTTCTTCTGTTGATGTTATTTTTTTATTGAGTGAAACTTTTAAATGTGATATCCTAATTGTAGAATGTGACTTAAAACATTATGGATTTGATTGTTCCACGAAATGTAGCGCATCGTGTCAATCAGGATGTTACAGAGATACCGGCAATTGTAAAGGAACTTGTGATGCTGGCAAATATGGAACTTTTTGCAATAAAACATGTTACCCTGACTGCCGAAATGGATGCCGTAGAGACAATGGCAATTGCCAAGATTGTGTTGCTGGAAAATTTGGAGCCACTTGTCAAAAGAAATGTGGAAAAGGGTGCACTTCCAACTGTGCTCGAAATAATGGGAGTTGTGCCTGTAAAATAGGATGGCAAGAGACCTTGTGTAAAGGTAAAGATGTTCAAGAATAGAGGGTTTTTGTTTGTTTTAAAAGTCATTTTAGAGATACTAGAAAATTAAATAGTTTTATGTCCTTCATGCATTCAGTATATTTCAACTATTCCGACAAGCACTGGGATTAATGTTTCGTGTGAGAATAGACAGGAGGTGTGTCATATACCCAGCACTATAACTAACCACAAAAAATAGTAAAGTTGGATTTAAAATAAAAGTCAAAATTCACACTGAAAAGGATTGCAGATGTGTCAAATGAAACATTTTACATTTTACATTTTACTATATTTATGAAAATGTTTCAATTCCCATTTCATTTCTTTCCTTTGAACAACTGATTAATCACTTGTGTTTTGGATCGGAGGAACATTTATCTTTGTTTCAGTTTGAGAATAAATTTCGGATATCTATGTTACACAAAGAATTTTTTTTTTTGCATTTCCTTAACTGTTCATTTCTTTTTTATTTCATAAGACTGTAGTCCTTACTATTACGGTGAACTGTGTGAATACAAATGTAGCACTGGCTGTCTTAACGGAACCTGTTTATCGAATGGATCATGTAAAGGAGGGTGCAAAGACGACTATATTGGTGAAAAATGTACAGGTAAACGATGTATTATAGTTTTAGAGTCTGATTTATTTATAGTTTACGTTTATATCCGAGTTGAGAAATGCGACTTTTCGATACTTATCGATAAACCATTGATTATTTGTCATATTTTTTTTTTAATTTAAAAATTTAAAAAAAGGAAATCCCTATATAAAAATCAATTTTAAATTTATAGAACGGTTACTTATATATATATATATATATATATATATATATATATATATATATATATATATATATATATATATATATATATATATATATATATATATATCTATCTATCTATATATATATATATATATATATATATATATATATATATATATATATATATATATAAAACATTTCTGTTTCACCTGGAAAGAATGAAATGTCATTGGCTGCTCCTAAGATTTTTTTGTTTATTTGCTGTTGATTGTATTTATCAAAATATAAGAGATACAAGTATCTTCAGCGGGAAAGTTAAAGTTACACTCCACCCAACAGTCCTGCACTCCCTATATTTAGGTAGACATTGCAATACCTTTACCGATGTACAACCGCGTGGCGCAGACAGACGCAGTGGTAAAGCGTTTGCTCTAGATTTGCGGATTTGTTCCATACGTTGCAGGTTTATATCCAACTACGAGACGTAGAGACGAGTCCTTGAGATGAGACCATATAAACTGAGGTTCTACGTCACAGAAGGTGCTGGCACACAAAAAAATCTTTCACGGTTAAAAGACCCTAATTACCGATTATAGGTCTAATACTTACAGCCCTAGGCCTCCATTGGCAATACGAGTGAAAACTTCTCGAAAGGAACGTGAAATAAACAAACATACATCGATAACTTTACGAATTCCCATTGGAATTTATATGGGATACTTTTATTAATTCTGTTTGTTCATTATTTCTAATCTAATAAGTGAGTTAGTTAAAAGAAGACACATTCCACGCTGAAGAAATATTATGCAAATATTAAAGGAAACAGAAACGTACCTTAAGGTGAAGAAAGTCATTTTCATCATCATCAGTATGATAGAAATGACTGTTGGTTTCCTTTATGGTAGATATAAATCAAATCAAAATTATTTATAATAACTAAAGTAAGGGAAATATATTTTGTGCAAATAAAAAAAAATAACGTCATACCTGCACAATGTTATGATGAGTGATACTTTTCAAGATTTTTCCTTCTCTAATTTTCATTTAATAATTAAAGTTAGAATTAAATGTAACTTTAAAGCAAGTATTGTTCACGACATTGTGTTCTGAAAAGAATCCTCTGTCAAATTTAACATAGTCAAAATAAGAAAGATACACTTTTAATTATTTCCATGCTTCTTCTTTTTTTAATTTAAGTAAACAAGCAATCATCAGAGAAAAATTCAAACTCTAATTTGACAACATCAGCGCTTTACGGTGTGACAGCAGTTCTCTTTATAAGTATTTTTCTCAACATATTCCTCATTGTTCGGTGAGTTTTTTTGTTTTTTTTTTGTTTTGTTTTTTTTGTATTAAGACTACAATTGGAGTTTAAAGCATAAATTGGATCATAAATTTAAATTTGGCTATAAAATTCTTTTTATTTTGTTTACAGCTACTTACAATTCATATTTTTTTTTTGTATTTATGTTACAGGAATGTCAGACATACCATTTATAAAAGACAGAACTCAAAGGATGTACAAAAACAACAGGATCAAACACAAGATCAAAACACAACTACATATGACAGAGTTGAGGATAATGCAGGTTACCAAGAACTTGGACAATTAAGTCAACCCTCACATTACGATCTACTCAAGTGAATGTAGCATTTGTACTTGTACTTTGGTCTTAAAAACTGTTTCTGTTTTCGAAAAACTGAAAACGATTGTTAATGAAGGTTTTGAAAAGGGTTTGAGCAAATATTAGATTTGGTCTATATCTATTAACCCTTTCATCATGAAAAATAAGAAACGAAGAGAGTTGCAATTCTCTATATTGATATCTTTGACAGTTTAGCATGTATTTGTCCTTCTTAGGTGATCAGAGGAAAGACAATTGGTTATATCAGTGGTTTTTACTGAATTGGTTTTTCCTTTTCCATATTATTATATACAATTATTATCTGTTTGTTAAGTTATTTGTGCTGTAAGTATACAAGGGTTGTTACACTGCTTGACAAAGAGTGCGTTTGTTGCATGGTTCTTTACTTCATATTGAATGGTTGATTAGGTGAAGAGTTAACAATTATGCTTTGGTGGATACAATGTACAGGTATGCTCAATTTAAAATCCCATTCAAGAACACCCATCCAGGCATCGGTGTAATACCACGTGCAATTAAGTGGAATTTGTCGTCAGTAGAGTAGAGCCATGCACCAATTATAAGAGAAAAGATTATAGAAAGAGATATATTTTTACACTCTATAGTTTAACAAGTACTCAATTAAAATACATGTATTAAACGGATGATTAAATTTATTACATTTGGATTAGCCTACGTACATCATGTTGGAATTTGACCTTTTTTTCAAATAATTACCTTTAATGTAAAATGAATGTAAATATATCTTTCTATTTACTCTTTTGCATCACTCCATGTAAAAAAACGCAAATATACGAAATAGGACAATATACAATTTGTACACTAAAAATAGAGTATTATAGCAATTTTCTTTTTATCAGCGTGACCAGAATTTATACTGTTAAGTTTCGGAAGTAGGAAGTCAACACTGTTCTACTTAGTGAAACATTTTTAAAGGGTCATACCAGAACAGTACACTTCAAATTTTATCTGGTATCTCTCTACAGTTTTCCGAAACACTTGAGAGAAAAAAAAGAACATCACTTATAATGACGTGTAATCGACTAGGTTCCTATAATTTCTAAACCGCAAAAGTGATCCCTTTGATGATTAAAAAAAAAAAAAAAAAAAAAAAAAAAACAACTTTGCCAAATGTTGTCATGTCATTAAAAAAAGCTTGTCTACTGGATTTTGTTTCATCTCAAAAGAATTGGTATTATTTTGTTTCTTTAAAATGGGTATTTTTATTTGATGCTGCAAAATTAGGCCTATAGTTCTTTTTAGAAAAATAAATGATTCTTTAAATCTCTTTGCAATTAAAAATGTTTGTGCAATTCATTAAAGATTTTTTTTTTGTAAATCATGTACCTGAATATTTCAGTTGACAAATTAAATTGTAAATATAGCATTCATAGTTACCTTAATAAGGCCAATTTCTGCATTTTTAAAAATGTGAGTAACAACTTTTCCAAAATTATTTAAAATATATTTTCCTGTTTTTGTCAAGAGCAGAAGGAAATTTGCTATTTATTTTTTTTTTACTTCCTCCAATCATTTTCTATAATGTTAAATACGCAATCACTTGACAAACATCCATATATGCACAATGTTAGGTGACTCCAAGGGGTGCAGAGATGTCTAATTATTCCCTTTAGCAAATTATGGATCTGTTTAATACATATTGGACGCCTTTGATTGATTAATACTCCTTTATTTGTAATTGATTCTTACTAATTAGCTTGCGCAACGTTTATATTGTCATCAAGAATACATATTTATAGATGGCAATAATATTAAAATATATACGCTCGATAGAAGACATTATTGAAATATTTTATATATATTGCTTGAAATAATTTGTATTGAGGTTGAAAGAATTCTTATAAGTTACAAGAAGAAAAAAATGGTAGAAAATTAAATCACATTCAGTCATATCAGAGTAATTCCAAGTGCTTGTTTTTTTTATTATTATTTTTATCATACAGCTAAATACTATTTTTATAAATATTATTACTGCTAGTAGAAACATACCATCCTGCAGATGTTTTTGTTCAGACATAGTTATTCTCTATTGTGCATGTCAAAGAAAACAAGGACACCACAAAGCGGAACATCCCATCGCAAAAGAGCATATCTATAAATCAAGGCAGCATTCTACATCTATCCAGAAGTAAATTAACTCACATCCGCTACGCACACAAGGACAAACTAACCCACCTACCTACGAACACAAGCGAGTTACTTTATCTCCTCCCACTCCTTTGGGAGAGGATAAAAAGATTTATCATTAACAACACAATTATATTGCCTAAAATCCTTACGTCGCGGGTTCGAATCCCACTGTGGGACGTGGAGACCGGTCCTTCGGATGAGACCGTATAAACCGAGGTCCCGTGTCGCAGTAGGTGCTGGCACGAAAAAGATCCCTCCCTGCTCAATGGCCGTAAGTGCCGAGTATAGGACAAAATTTGCAGCTCTCCACCGGCAATTGGTTGCGTCTCCATATGAGTGAAAAATTCTCGAGAGGGACGTTAAACAACATACAGTCAATCAATCAATCATATATTGTTTAAAAAATAATTTAAAAAATACTTGCTGATACTTGTTGATAGAAAGACCACGTAGATTCCAGAGAGAAAAAAAATCATGAAATGTATGGAGATGACGAACAATATTCAAGCTCGAATGCCATTCCAACAATGCAAATCAGAAGCAGACCATACACGGACATCTAGAACATCAGAGGGACGTGGGATCAGGGGCAGTTGAGGAGTGATCATTCCCTGCCGATGTTTGCTCTTTGTCATGACCGGGAAATAACGAAAAAATCTGTAGATAATTCAATATGTAAATAATAGCCTAATAATTAGTATTCACAAGGGGTATCTGGGACAATTTCCCAATTTTTGAGTCACCCTCCCGCATTTTTGGTTCAGAATAATAACGTTTGTTTGTTTCTTTGTTTGTTGTTTAACGTCCCTCTCGAGAATTTTTTACTCATTCCTGTTCCATGTGAGCGTGAATTTTGAATTTTGCTTATGACGATGCACTTCTACAGCGTTCATAATTTGTGACTTCAAAATAAAATGTATACTCTAACCAATTGACCCACTGTCCGTATTATGGTATTATGGTGTTTTGAATGCCATAGCTTTTCACACACTTTATATGCAAAATACTTGTGTAATGTAAATATTGTCTGTTTCATTAAAAGTTTACAAAATGAACTTCAAAATAGATTCATATATATACTTCAATTTGTTTCTCCATATCTTGATTAAGCCTACTTTTTCATTGTTCATCTTTCATTTTTCAAAGTTTCCTAAATAGATACAGCTTGATAATTGTTCTTTAATTCTACATTCGTTTTTTTTCCCTTAATCTTTGCATTAATCACATTATTTTGCTTCATTTTATATATGAATTATAAAGATTAACTTAACAAATTCTAAAATACTGTTTTATAAATAGGTTTACGTTTGAAAAAAAAAAAAGTATGAAAGCTTTTCTTGAAAACATTCTAAATCTTTATATAGTTATTACTCTTACCGCCCGAACACTGAATAAACGTTTTGTTGGTACTCTTACAGTACACTGTATGATATTGTTTTTATCTTTCATTCAGTCACTACTCATTTCATACAGCGTACGAGAGTTAGGTTTGAGTTGTACATAGAGTATATTGATTATTAAAATGTCACACTTTGAAACAATGAACATTTGTAATTCGTACAAAGACCATTAACAACTCAAGCTACAGAAAATGTTTAGAGTAATATTTCGTACTATGTGATCAATAACTATTTTTTACATTTGAAATGCTTAAAATGTAGTAAATTTTTTGATATATCTAATTCTTAAGATCTATGAGGCCCAAATTTTATATGTTGGAATTTATTTTTTTCCTTACAGTAACTAAGTGAATATAGGGTATAAATATATCCTTTTTTTGCATCAATTCTGTGATCTAAAAAGGAAGAAAACGATATACACTGAAAAAAAGGGGTAAGCTAATTATTTCTCATCAACAAAACTAAGAATTATATTTTAGATTTTGGAAGAAGGAAGTTAATACTGTTCTACAAAGTGACTTTCTTATAAGAGCCATACAGATGACTGTATATTAAAATTTTTATCTGATAACTGTCACCAGTTTCCCTAAACATTTAAAAACACTTAAAATGGCATGTAATCTACTACGCACTACGCTGCGACTTCATAAACACAAGATTTGATGAAAAAAACTGATAAAAAAGACATAAAAAATCTTGTAAAATCTTGTTATATCATTAGATAAACATTTTCCCACTGGATATCATTTGCTTTCGCAAGGATCAGTATTTTGGTTTCTCTTTAGCATGATAATTATATTTTGGATACTGAAAATTTATAGTCGACATGGTCCTTAGTTCTTATAAAGAATGACTACTTTTATTTGCATTGTATAACATTGTTATGCTATTCAATAAAGATCGTTCTAAAATCATGTGTATTATATTTGTATACCTAGTAGACTATAATCGTGCATTTTAAACTATCCATTGTGGGCTTTAGACCCACTATAAACCTACTTTATAAAATCTTGAACGTTAAATAAAAACTTTTTTTCTAGTCATTTTCTATATTAAAATGCGTCAAGATTACTAAATGTAGGATCTCTCATAGTTGTTGTTGAATGTGACTTTTTATCTATCGAGTTGTGTATTTACTTCAAAAGGTTATGCAGACGAGATCATCCTGATCTGTAACCCGAACAAAAAATACTATAGTTAACTATAGTAAATCATAGTTTCAAAGTTATCACTATAGTTCATAGTGATCACTATAGTGTAATAATTATCAATATAGTTAATCTAAGTTTTATGAGTTATCACTACAGTAAATCAAAATTTTCAAATTAAAGTTATCAATATAGAAAATCAAAATTATCACTTTAGAAAATCAAAGTGTCAAAGTTATCACTATGATAATCAAGAATGATCACAATTGTATATAGTGTTTTGCGATAGATGTCTCAATTAATTTCACAACATAGGTATTATTCAGTTTTACATATTTTCTCATTTTACCAAAGTTAACTATTGATGTGCTCTATTTCAAATAATTTCATGCACGTTGCTTGCAGTACATTTTATTTTAAATCTTAATTTTAGTGATACTTTTTGAAACATAATTTTTTCATTGACAGCTGCTGGCTTAACATTCCTAAAATGAATATAGTTTGTCCTTTATTTAACTCGGTCTTTTTTTATATTATTAAAAAAAATAACATTTAAGTAATAGCATTAGATGCATCAAACTAGATAAATAGAGTTATAATCTTATATACAAACATATAAAGTACATTAAATTAATAACCATCGATAACCAGAAAATCAAATTCAACGGAGTGATCACTATATTATTTCAAAGTTTCCGTAGTTAAATTATCACTAAGTGATCACTGCAGTAAATCAGTTTTCAAAGTTTTCACTATAGTAAATCAGAGTGTTAAAGTTATCACTATAGTTCACTATACTAAACTTTAATTAGCTATAGTTTAATTTGGTATCTTTTTTGTAAGGGACGGCTTCCGTCTATGTCAACGTAAAGGTTATAGGCCGAACACTGTCCATTCTGAGAGAAGAAAGAACTGTTGAAGGGCCGTTCGGCCCGACAATAGTTCTTCTTCTCACAGAATGGACAGTTTGAGACTTATGATCTCCTTAAAACATTTATCTATTGTGTTCATAATATCCTCTCTTAGAAGTGTTTCTCATCCATTGTATTAGTAAGCATTGTCTACTTATTGGACTGTTCTGGTAAAGGTTGTTTACAATCAAAAGAAACTTACATTTATAGTAATTGTTAAAATAGTGGACATTTACAGGTAAAGCTATTTTTAAATAACAAAATAAAGAATATATTTTATCACAAGGCATGAGATTCGAACACCATTTTCCTCTGACTGTGAGTGTTAAAAACACCATATTTCTGATGCAAAACAAATTCACATATGATGAGCAATCTATTAATAATACAGATGTCAATCTCAAGTGATATGTTGAATTTTGAGCCTAAGATTGTCGTGATAATGAACTTTGAACTCGAAGTGGACGCTTTTTTTTTCTTTTCTAATGTTTCTCATCTTTTGGTCAAGGCTATTTAAGGATGCAAAAAAAAAATAAATAATAATAATAATAGAAAGACTCCGTAATAAAATCAGCAATATTTAGATTTCGAAGAAGCCTATCGCAGAAAACGTAGCAGAAATGTAAATGAGCAGTGACCTGTTCCTTGACTGACAGAGAGAATGTAACACAGTACCCTACGTTGATATTTTCATCTTTAAGTATGTCAATGATAAGAGAGTGATAAGTGATAAGAAGTGATAAGAAATGAACAAAATTATTAGCTTTTTTGGTCGCTGAAGTAAAAACAACGAATAATGGAAAGAGTAGAAGACTATTGACCAAGAACCCTTGCATTCCTGTAATAGAAGAAATGATAGATGTGCTACTGCAGAAAGTGAGCAAAATTGTTCCATGTACTAGTGAGAAAGAAGAAAGAGCGATTGATTCTTGCCAGGAAGGCATTAAAAAGAAGAGACATTCCGGCGAGTGTTGGTGCACATTATATTTTAATAGAATTCGAAGACAATTTCTTCACATTTAAGTTTCCACATTCATTGCTTCGCCTCGGTCAATACTGATGTTTTTCTGGTGAATAACAAACCATATTCACGACCCACCCAAATAGTCCATAATTGTTTTATTATATAGTCAGGATTTGAATAAATAAGACATATAAGGCTGCATGGGATACCATTTTCATTAACGAATCTCTGTCTTGGAAAAATTAAAAAAAAAAAAAAAAAAAAAAAAAAAAAAAAAAAAAAAAAAACATGTCCAGAATACAACTTTTAACTTCCGTGTTCTCATTTTGCTGTGTATAAGATATCGAAATATTTGGAAAATACTCCAGCAATATAATTGCGTAACATTTTTCTTTCTCAGTTACACAGCTGGATCCGACCGTTGCAATCGTTCTTTGAGGTATTGATTGTGACGTCAAAATACCGCTACACACGCACTAACCCTCAGGTGAATACGGCTTCAAATCCAGTGAATGTTTTATTATGAACTGTTTGCGTTTGCATAGATTATATAGGGACTATTTATTGACTATATAATATATTCCGGTATTTATTTGAAAAATTACAAAGTTTCACTTTTTGTTTCTTTGACTTGCAACTTGAAAAAGTTAACAACCATGCAAAGAACAAGTCTCAATAAGTCTCATATGTGGTCCCTGGTAACTCGTCAAATTTCGAACATTTATTAAAATTTTTAAAAATTAAATGTTATGATTAACTTATGTCTTTATTACTCGAATCATCGTCTAAAAATGTCAAAAAAAGATATAGGCAGCATACGAAGCTGCGCGTTGAAGTTAGGGTCCTTTGATTTTCAAGAATATCAAAAGAAATCAGTGACAGGTACACACTTCAAAAGCTTTCGAAAACACCGAGCACAGGTTTGTTCAGAGTCGAGTTTGAAACATAATTTGTATATTATATGTGTAAAAATTTAGTGAAAATATCTTTGTTGAACAACCTTGTGCTCTATGTTTTCTAATTAAAAGTATTGTGATTTTGAATCTCTACGCTGACCAAATTTACTTGCAATTAACCTCTTTAGAATCATAATGGATTTGTATCGTTACAGGTAAATGCCCCCAGTAAACGTGCTAGTTCTCAGTTGAAATGTACTAAGTTTTATATCAGTCGTCATGGACTTGTTTGGTTCTTCTTGTCATAGCCTTTACTGCCAAAGTTTTGTAAATAGAGAAAATTGTATTTGTAGTTGATTGTAAAAAAATTAGTCTTTGATAGAAAAATATCATACCAACATCTTCTTTTTATAGTATCTAATCTAAATGTCTCCTCCCATTTCCGTGTAATAGAGAAACCGTAGTCTGATCGGGTGAAAATGTTCCGGCATTTTTTAGTGCGATAGGTGTTAAAAATTGCCTTGTATTTTTTGATATGTTTAATTATTCACTATAAATACTCAATGTATTAATTAGAAATACTTCGTTATACACAATGAGAACAAACAAAATACCATATGCTAATATTTAACCAGTAAACCAAGGGTGTAAAAAGGGACCAGGCTACTATACTTAACTAGAATACTCCTTTAGAATATTCCTAGGATAACATTTTCAACTTCCCTTCCAGTGCTCAACGCTACGACAAGAGAAGAAATCTTAAGGACTTTTATTTTATTTTTTTTTTTTTCATTTTTGCATATCATACTTTCCAAATTTGATATTAAATCTTTTGTAGCAAGAAAAAGAAAGTGAGAAAGAAAGAATGTCAGCTGTCATTCTGTTTGTTGTTTTGTAAAAAAAAAAAGAAGAGTATTCTAGCCAAGAGATGTTATGAATGTCTCTGAGAGCGCATTTTATTTATACATGTACTGATTGAGTTTATTTACAATGTTATTAACGTTATATTTTTCCGGACCTTTCAATCTTTTAATGGTTAATTTTTAGTTATACATTTTCCCTAGAAACAATGTTAATAGGAGCATTATTCGCCTATTAAATTATATACTTTTCTACAAGTATATTCAAATATAGAATGACAATGATTTACATACAGGGTCTGTCTGAGAAGAAGAAAGATGTCTTTGCATGTGTAAATTTTTTTATGAGCCATATAGATGACTGTACATAAAACATCTCTCCGTAAATACATGTAAGTGGTCCAACTTTAGCCATACACTGGAATGGAATAGCATTGCATTAAGAATTTTACAACTTAAAAATCCTTTATTCTACAAAAATATTTCTTATGAGTAAACTAGAATAAAAATCTTCCTTATATATCCTCACATTTAGTAAAATATGTGTAATATCATAATTATTTTTTACATTAAAAGGTGTAAATATAAAGCAATACTAGAGACCCATAGGAAGCGTTAATTAAGATTAATAGAAAACAGAAAAAAGAGAATAAGTAGGAGTACATACAAGAGGCCCATGGGCCACAGCGCTCACATGAGTCACTTTGCCCCTGCTATTCTGCATTATGTTTTTTTTTTTATCAAATATATGTATTCCTGTATAAAATTTTGATTGCCTTTTGTTGCCTGTCATTACACAGAGGCAGTAATTTGAACAAAAATGAAACGTAAATCAACATTACTAGAGGATGCTTCTATATTAATATGATTCATCATGGCTTTGCAGTTCTAAAGAGTTTTAAAGTGTTTTCCCTATGTAATCCCTATAGTGTGTTCACTCTATCCCCGGGGAACATGCTCCGGACAATTTAGAATGTACACTTCCTCAAAAAGCTTCCACCGAAGTTTCACCTTTTCTGACCTTGCAGTTGGCGAGAAAAAGATTTTTAAAAGAATTTTCCTTTTATTGCAAAATTTGATTCCCTAGTGTGGCCACCCTACCCCCAAGGGCCATGATCTGAACAATTGAGAATGAACAGTACCTTAGAAAGCTTCCATTAAAGTTTCAGATTTCTTGCCCAATAGTTCTTAAGAAGAAAATTTCTTCTTTCGAGGGAAAACATTTATGCAGGCTTCTTGAAAGTTTACCAGGGACTTACCTGTACATACTACATGCAAACATAAAACTTCCTTAGCGCTTTTTTACTTTCCTACAAACATCATCATTACAAGTATATCAGAGTCTGTTTTATCCCCATTACAAAAGTCTTTGTTCATTCTTGTCTTTTTTTATCTAATGGAAATGGATATTTAATAAATGTTACACTTTTATATTGTAAAATAATAATAATAATAATAAAAACATATAAACAAATAACCACAAAAATCCAACGAAAACAATACGGTCAATCAATGACTAATGTGTTAATTTTGAAAATACGTTGCAGTGATAATAAATATACAGTACAAATGTCGAAATTTTTTGGATGAAATTAAAAAAGAAATGTTCCATGTTATTTGATTAGACGTATATGAAATTACGTGTAAAATGGGCACAGGAAATAGAGGATATCTATGTGTAAGCTGATATCTGCTTTATCCAACGAGTTGAAATGGTGTACACTCGCAAGGCTTGCCGAGCAAATATACACAATTTCAACGAGTTGGAAAAAGCAAATATTAAATCACACAATTATAGATGTTCTATTTATCTCGTACGATTTTCCCTTTAACAAAACTTTTAAATAACCCATGTGAAAGTATGAATGATTTCTATCCAAATGATGACGCATGAATTGATGACGTTGACGAGGCCTTAACGTTTCTCAGAAAAACGATTTAAGGGGGGGGGGGGTAACATCATACCTCGCAGTAGCCAGTACGGATACATTTATAAATTTGACACTTCATTGAGGTTTTAAGGCAAGCATGGCAAGAGTTTTCGCAAATCGAAGTTTCGGTAAATATAAATTTTAAAGCGAGGAATTGTGTCAAAACCGGAAGGGCTATTGATAAAGCACCTACTTATGGATAAAGCACAGGTTTATCATATAGGTAGTATCCACCACGCGTATGAGATAAAGTTCCTTGACAAGATATTTATTATTCTCTTAGTTCTTAGGTTTCTGGTATAATGTTTAAATATAGATAAAAAAATCAACACAGTTTGTTATTAAAAACCCCGAAACTACTGGTACATTGTGAATGCTACATATGAAATAATCCCACGCATCCCACACTTCCCTGCATCCAGATACATTATGTACATAAAAAAGCTTTTGGGTCTCAGAAGTGCTACCCTTAATCTTTGCATTTTTAACAAAGCAGGAATATATGAAGTAATTTCGGCTAAGAATTTGCTTATATATGTCCTTTTCATCTGAAAAAAAAAGAAGAAAAAAAAACATTTCCATCTTGAAAACTTCTGACAAATGGGGAACCCCGTATACAATATTTTTTTTTTTCGAAAAAGGTTCAAAAGCTGCAGTTTTTTTCCAAACATTATCAAACATCAAAATCTTAGCAGTATGCATATCTGATATACATGTATGTACAGATTATCTGTAAAAGGGGTTCTTACACCTTGAAAACCGTAGGGTGGGGGGATATTGCACCCTTTTGGTAGACGCACGCTCGGCATTTTCACCATTTCAATAAACGATATTTTCGTAGTTGAAATGCTTTTGCCCACAAGACATACCTTTAAATATCCCCCCTTTTGTATCTCAAAATCAATATCAATGAAATATATGGAGATAACGAACAGTATTCAAGCTCAAAAGTCCATTAATCAATACAAAATAGGAGCAGAGCAAACACGGACCTCCAAAAATCAGAGGTGGGATCAGGTACCATAGAGGAGTGAGCATCCCCTGCCGACCGGTCACACCCGCCGTGTGCTCCTTGTCATGATCGGGAAATAAAGGAAAAATCCGTCGACAATTCAGTGTGTAAATAATGGCCTAACAATTAGTGTGAAAAACGTCAGTCAGCATTTGATTCAATGATAAATTGTATTTGCTGACAAGGTCATTGTATCGACCATAGAACTTACGAAATGATGACTTTAAACGAGACAGCTGATATTCTTGTTTCATCAACTTATTTGTCAATAATTTACCTCGTTTTAGAAATTGTACATACGTAGAGCATGCTCTTGCGTATCGAATCAACTGAGAGATATATACCCCGTATGCAGGTGATGAAGGTATATTGCTGCATAAGTAAGGGAAGTTGATGATTGAAAAGTTAAAGTCAACACGTTTATCATAAAGCTTGGTTGTTAGATTACCATTAACGTCTTTTTCAAGTAAAATATCCAAATATGAAACAGATGTGTCAGACTCTGTGGTATCTTTTATCTCAAGTTCACAAGGATATATCGTATGGTTGTGTACAAAGTTGTAAAGTCGTAAGTTTTTAAGCTGTTGATTTTGGCAAAATCTTGTGATTTCAAATTTTCCAAAAGTTCCTTGGAATTTTTAAGTATCCACATCTGATTTACACCACTTCTCGAATATATTGCTGCACAGTACTCTTGAAGTTTCTTCTTCACCACTGTTAATATCTTAGTGAGGAGTAAAGATAGAGGCTTGGTTGAACATTTACTGGAGCCCGCTATGTATCTTTGTTTGTAAGGATCTTTATGAAGTTTCGGAATCCAATATAAATATGGTAATTCAAATTCATTTTGGTTGTTTGGAATATTAAAAATATTCAAAACTGACATATGATTTTGAAGAATTTCTTCCTTAGAATGGGAACTATGAGTATAAGTTTGATTACCACTTGTAGAATTAAATCCAAGTTCCTCTAAAATACATTTAATATAATGAGCCTTACAAACGAAGACAATGTTGTTACCTGCGTTGTCAGCAGGGACCAGTACGTACTGATCATGTAATCTATCTAATTCTTTTTTCACTTCTGGATTATTGAATACAGAAGAATAGATGGTTTTCATATTGCCTCTCAATCTTTTAATGCGCGATTTTAACATACCTCTGATACATTTAATCCATTCTGACAAAGTGTCAAGGTCTTCTTTGTCATGTCTGGTCCATCGCCTGGCGTAGTCCTCTACAGAATCCATAATATTTATGAAATTCCGACGCCAGTTGAAGGATCTGGGTTCCCTAAATTTAGGACCTTTTAAATTAGTGATCTAAGATCCTCATTATTAACTATATTTACGTCACCAGTAATAACTTGTCCAGCAGGACTATAGTTATAGGGCGAAGAAGAACATGAACACGATGGAGGATTATGCTTCAGATATTCGATATCCAGGCCCTGTAAAGTTTTCTTGTAATTAAAAAGTTTGGAAGCAATAGTCGATGTATATTTGTAGGAAATACAAGGTGGAGTCTTTAACTTGAAATATGGTGGAATACAAGACTGGACCCTTTTGTGATTAAGAATATTACTTATATTAACCGCGTCAATTCCTTTGTTGGCATATTGAAGTTTAAGGAAAAAACGGATTGTTTTAGCTGCATTTTGTTCAGTAAAACGCGGGGATTTAAAAAGCCTATGATTGGCAATATCCATAATTACAGATCCGAGCCTATATTCTGGTGTCGAGGAATCAAAAAATGGACTTTCTTTGATCTTTTCAAGAAGACTATTTAAAGGTTTCAAAGGGACAGAGTAAAGTTTGGTGCGAATATGATGTAGACCTAACTGTTCATTTACGTAAGGTAGTAATGAATCAAAAGAGACATCGTGTATTAAAGGTTTATTGTAAGACCCATGCCCATGACTACGCTTACGTCTCTGTGTATGGTTAAAAAGTCCCATCACATTTACATTGTTACACTGTGGACTGGAAAGATTTCCAATACTATCGACATTGTCATTACATCCATAGGGAAAGGCTGTCCCTAGCTTTCTTATCCAAAATTCTTCTCGTTGTCTACGGAAAGGTGTACTCAGTGATGGACTGTTTGTGTGGTGGTAAATCTTTTCCAGAATTCTAACTTTCATTGACAAAATAGAATGATCAGGTAAATTAAAATGTTTGTATAAAAGTTGCTGACCCCCATTATCTATCTGAAATCTATGACCTGATGTTCTTTTATTGAGTGATCCCTTGGTTTCACCAACATAAACAAGTCCACAAAAATTACATTCTATTCCGTAGACAACATTAGAAGATTTGCAGTTCAGATTTTCCCAAGTTTTGGTACAGAAGCTCTGTCCAGTAAGATTACTGGTGAAAGAAGTGTTAGTTATCAAAATGTCACAGGTTTTACAGTTTTTCGCAGAACATTTATAAAGAAAATGATTGGGAAACATAATTCAGGTGACATGCACGTATGTTTTTATTTCTTCAGCAGCAAAGGTGAAAAAGTTTATCCGTATTTTCGCTTCCAGAAAGGCTACATTTTACAATAGTATCTGTGATAAAAATTAAATAATAAAGACAATATGTAACCATTTACTATTGTACATCTAGGAGAAAAAAAACCCCAAAATTTGAATACATTCAGGTTGTCCTGTCGTATGATAGTATATATTTAGAAGGAATATAGACATCCTTATAATTGCGTATTTATATATAGGTCACTTGTCTGTCACACTTTTTAGAAAGCTGTGGAGTCTTCCAATAGAGATATTGTAAGGAAAATTATTTCATTTTACTGCCTCATTTGAAATGGCTTGCCTTAGGTGGATGTTGTCTATTTTGTTTCCAATAGTTATTCACTGTTATGGTAAGTTACTAATTTTTTTATGACATGTTCTTACATTTGATATCCTTTGTTCAATGCGTATCATCAGTAACAGTGATTAGTTTAAAACACTTACTGTAAAACCTGAATCACTGTATTTAATGATGCTTTTATTCGAGCGCGTCATGCACAGATATATCTCAATATCTATACTATATATAGTGAAAGCTACAAAGAAATTGCAGAAATCCTAAGCTAATAGCCTTATAAATTGATTGACAATAGATCTCAGCACTATGAAATATGGCGCAAAAAGGTTCACGTGTATGGTGTACTGGTTCGATATTAACTGCAGTCCTAGATCCCTATTTATCACGACATTATAAAATGCATGTAATTATCCAGTCGATTATAATGATAAAAGAATAAAATTACACATTGATGGGCTCCAGATAACCAAAAACTGTAAAACAGCATGTGCCCACTTGCGTGGAAATGCATTAACTAAATTAATTCGTACCATAAACGATTAACTCGTACCTAAAATGTTCTTATCAACATAACATTACACCCCCCGCCCTGATATGCTAATATCACACATGTATTGCAACTTTAATTCAATCAACATCACTACTAGTTACTAAAATAAAAAAAAAATGTCTATTTAGAAAGATCAATGTACATGTAAATGTACAGTTTGCACCTTATACAGATAAGAGTTTAACAGTTTCACACACAGGGCTTGCAAAGATCCACAGATCATATCGGGATCCTCTTCAGGAGTACAACTGTTGAGATCATTCCAAGGGGGTCGAATAGATCATTCACCACAGACAGCACATAAATAAAAATACATGTTGTAAAATCTCTAATTTTTTAACACATTCTTTACATAAGAGTATTTTTGCAATCAATTATTATTTTTAGCGAGTCTGTATGTATCAAAATACGATTTGCAACATTAATAAATGCATATTTGTGTTTGCACAAAAAAAGGACTGTAATTTTATTCCAGTATCAATTATGACTTAACAAATACTAAATTATATCCTAGCCCCAAATAATTTTTTCATGGAATTTTATGAATGAATAAATATTTTAGTAATTACCAAGCATTTGTGAATTAATTTGTATTTCATCACACATCAAATTGATATTTGAATTTGAGAAAACAACCCCAAGTTTTTAAATATATTTTCATGAATGTTAGTACAATTAAAGGCGTAATGATATTAAGTTTTACATCCCCCTTTCTTTTATTCATTTGCTGCAGGATACGTTGAGACACTGCTTTTATTATATACTTTTTGTTTGAATACACATTTACTGTCACAGCTATGAACGAATAAAACTGGCTGCCAATTTGAGACGTTAATTGTAGGTAGTTAAATGAATTATATTAACGTTTGCATATTTCTTTACTTTTAAAGGCTTTTAAATGACAGACATAAATTCAGGATTTCAATCGTAGCTAAAGTAAACAACTATTTTTTAACATCTGTTCTATATATATTCTTTTTTGTCAGCTTTTTTTTTTAACATTTTCTTATTATATTTACAAGTGAATTTGCAATTCCCGAGCTATGCAGGTTTCCTTTACATCAGAGTGAATTCAGTGTGGTAGAGTTTCTTTATATAACGTATATTGTGTGCACATAAAGATTTTGTAACAAGTTCTTAAATAAACGAATTTGTAAAAAAAAAAATAATAAAAAATAATAATAATAATTCTCGCCTTTCGTTTTGTACAACATGTACCAGAAGATTAATTAAATCTGTCACGTTCTATGCCTTACTATAAGTTACAATATGTTGCTGTTCTTTAGACAAGATGAGAAGCATAGAAAAAAAAAATAATTGTCAGGATTACAATAGAACTACATCAGTAAATAAATGTGTGTAAGATTTGAAATTTCTTTATTTAGCCAAATGCAACTCTAACTGTGTAGACATGAAATGCGATGGATATGGAAACTGTACCCAAGGATGTTTTCAGGGATACTGGGGAGATGAATGTCAGTACATCTGTCCATCAGGGTGCTACAAAAGAATCTGCAATAGAAGTAACGGATTCTGCTTTTCTTGTATTGACGGGTACTTTGGGGATAGATGTGAAAAGGCATGTTTTTGGAATGATGGATGTTCTGATCGGAAATGTAACAAAACAAATGGATTCTGTTTAAATGGATGTAATCATGGGCTTTATGGAAATTACTGTGCTATGCGCTGTAGAAATTGCATTTCCGGAATATGTGAAAGAAATACTGGAAATTGTGAGGGATGTAATGCAGGCCTTCACGGAGTAAAATGTGATAGAAGATGTAGTAGCACTTGCAATAATCAGAAATGCAGACAAATAGATGGGCATTGCAGTAATGGCTGCAAAAGCGGTTTTTATGGTTCATTATGCAGTATGAAATGTAGTGAAAACTGCGAACAAAGCAATTGTCGACAAAATGGATTTTGTATTGTATGTAAATTGAACTGGACCGGAGATAAATGCGACCGTAAGTTTCTTGAATTTGCATTTTCTTTTTTATATAACACATTCTGTACTAATTCATCTGCATAACAACTTAATAATTGGTATATAAAGAAGAGAAAATAAAGTCTACTTTTATTAACTTTGACGCTAAGTGCTAATGTGTTATAATACCTTTCAAAGATATATATATATATATATATATATATATATATATATATATATATATATATATATATATATATATATATATATATATATATATATATATATATATATATATATATAAAGAGAGAGAGAGAGAGAGAGAGAGAGAGAGAGAGAGAGAGAGAGGATATTCAATGTTTTGTAGATGAATATGGAATTTATTTCAAGAGTGGGACAGGATTTTTTGATATTTTCACGAGTGCGAAGCACGAGTGAAAATATTAAAAAATCCTGTCTCTCGAGTAAAATAAATTCCATATTCATCTACAAAACATTGAATTTTCTATTTATTACATTTTCTTTGATTTTCCCTTTGCCTGTGTTTTTTCTTAACACAGTGTCATAAGCTTGACGTCATAGTTGAGCGGTTGAGACGTCATACTTAGCAGTAGTGTGATTGAAAACATTACATAGCATGGATTTTAGCAACATATTTGGGAAATTTGCAGTTTTAGCTCTATCAAGATGCCTAGTTACTATCTCTATCTTATGATAGGCTAGAAATTAATTTTCCCTTACTTTGATATCCTTTCACACTGTGAGAGAATATCATTTTGGTATCCTTTCACACTGTGAGAGAATATCACTTTTATTCAATAAATAAATCACAGTATTTCACCGTTGAAAATGTAATAAATATATAATATATTACCTTTGTGGATTGCGGTAATTGCATTAATAATGAAATCCATGCCGAAGAATTTACCATTTTAAAATAATTAAACATGTATCATACGATAACTTTTCTTACACTTCCAAATAACATGTTTAATGCTTTTTGCAATACGATGTACGGGTTTTAAATATTTTACAGGGTGTGATTCCAGTCATTATGGACATTATTGCTCCCAGGCATGTAGTCCGAATTGCATAAGACATACGTGTAACAATATCACTGGTTCCTGCACTTTTGGGTGTAAAAGCGGATTTCAATCAGAAAAGTGTGAAAAAACGTGTAGTGCGTACTGTCCGTCTGCTTGCAACAGGAACTCAGGGGAATGTGAGGGCGAGTGTCCGGTTGGCAAATATGGAAAAATTTGTGATAAACCGTGCAACCAAAATTGTAAAAATGGATGCAGTAAAATCAAGGGATTATGCCATTCTGGATGCGTTGTCGGAAAATTTGGAGCTGACTGTCTCCATTCCTGTGGTGGTGGATGTATTTCCGGTTGTAATCAAGCCAATGGGAGTTGTTCTTGTAAACTAGGATGGCAGGGACACTATTGCGATGGTAAGGGATACAACTTTTTTTTCAATAACTGTATATTCTCCAATTATATTGCGTAGTTTCGTAAGAAATTACTGATGCAATTTAAAAACTCGATTTTAATGTTATCTTTCTGAAATTATGATCCTCAATTCTCTCGTGAATTCATGTTCTCGTGAAATGACGCATGTGAGCCATTTTGCGATATTGAGAGTTCACTTAAATTAATGCAACTACAGAACCTGCTATCAAACACTTAACTGCTACTTAATAATTACACTATTTCATGATTTCAAGTAAGTTTATTATTAATTGGATTGTTGGAGATCATATCATGAATTGAAATATACTTTCATTATAATTTTGTTTTTTTTTTTTTTTTTTTTTTTTAAATCAACTATTTCTCGTATTGATTTAACCTGTTGTTCACTGACAATTTTGATTTTCTATTTACATATTGCATCCTTTTAATTTTCTTAATTTTATTCATACAGAATGTAACACATATTATTACGGCTATCTAACCGTATACTAACCCGTATCAACACATTTTGAGATCCATATCTAAGTATTGAAATAGTTTGTTTGCAAAAAAACATGAGATATTTAGCCAAAGGTTTGAGTATTTCGACAAATAAGGACAAAGAAATATAACAACTCTTTGCTGTTTCTATTTAAAGTAAAAGAAATCATCTTTGCTTAAGCTAAATAATATAAAATGTTTAAATAGTTTTCGCAGAGCAATAATTTATTACATAGTAAATAACCAGTTATTTTCCAGTTGTACGTCTTCGTTTACTACATGCATGTATGTAATGAAATACTCTTGTAGTGTACAAGAAAACATAAAACATTGATAACACGACAATTCCCCTATCTTTCAGCATTTTACCCTATGATCGTAGATTCTATCAGATAATCTAATAATGCATGTAATATTGTTCATCGAAAAATAAATTTAAAGTCGAATCGCAAATTTTATGAAAGGCGAAGGCTTTCCTCATTCATTTCTAAGTTTAAAAAATAGTCAATTCTTATAATTCAATTTTTGTGACAAATAAGCTACGTTTTATGTAAGCTATGTTTAACAATAGTGAAGAAATGTGCAAAAAGTTGCATACTGACTTTTTCGAAGAAATTCAAATGTATATTGATTTGGATACATTTCTCGCGAACAGATCCCAAAGCCTAAAGTATACATGTTGGGATAAACTCTCTGAATAAATCATTGAAAAATAAGTACATCTCCATTAAGATTATCTTAACAATAAATTACATCTTTTATTTCATGTTTGTATGATACCCAAATTTGCACTTGCTATTTACAAAGTGACTGCTAATTCATCAGAGAGAAACCTGTTTTGTTGACAGTAAGCTACATGTCGAATAGAGTGCAACGGAAAATTTAAAATGGATACCTTTAGTTTAAAATTATATCTGGGAATGTACTTGTTTGTAAAATAGCTAAAACATAAATACACAATACATGTATACAGCATATCGCGAGACTTTCCCGAAATTTTGTTTCAATTGCTGCATCGAAATTGATACGAAATCGGAAGTTGCTGTTCAGTCTTAACACATTATGACGTTCGTCTTCGACACAAGCACAACTTTAAGAATAATTGTAGAAGCCTCTATGCTACAACGGAGCTGCCAGGTAACAGTGAGTTCATTCATGTTTAATCAGCTGATATTTTCCTACAGTAAAGCAAATTAAACCTAATGTAATTGTGCATAGCAGATGCAGTATCACACTTCAAAGTAGAGACACATGTGTTATGTTTTTAATGACGAAAATGTCAAGTAAGCACGTTTTTATTTGTTTCAATATTAAATATCACTATAAATGTATATGTTCATTTTCCATTAGTTAGATTTCTTTGAGCCAACTACAACACAGAACAAAATATAAGTGACTGCGTAAATGGATTGGATAAAGCTAGCCACACAGCCAATGTTCTTCTCTATGGGTAAATACATGAAATGTAATAAATTATATTATTTGACTTTTTTTTATTCTTTTTAGATTGTCGATTTGACCGAGTTTAATGAAATATACATACATACATACATACATACATACATACATACATACATACATACATACATACATATATATATATATATATATATATATATATATATATATATATATATATATATATATATATATATATATATATATATATATATATATATATATATATATATATATATATATATATGTTGCAGTATAGTCAAATCGTAGAAAAAGTTGCCCACCACCACCATAAAATAGGATTTTGGAGATATTTTTTAATTTTGATTTTTTTCAATTTATTTTTAATTATCAGTATTATAATTTTTTATTATTATTATTATTTTTTTTTTTTTTTTTGCTTGTCAAAGATTTTTCAGGTAAAGTGTCAATTATTTCTTGGATGCTACGCGCCTGAAAGACACTCAGAAAAGGGGTATCCCCCAGCGCGCCACGTGTGTGTAAATTTGTTAATTTGTGTTCTGGTTATTTGCTTTCATGTTGTGTTCTAAATCATTTTCTTGCACCATATTAGTCAGTTTAGTTTTTAGATAATCAGCAACCAGACTTTTTTTTTTTTTACTGATTTCTTATTTTTTACCCAGTCGCGCAAATAGTAATTCCCCTTTTCACTTTTAATATTTTTCCTGACCTAAATCTGATCAGCACGGACTATGTGTTTCTCAGCTAAGTTAAGGAAGGTCTGAGTTCACATCTTTGATGCACCGTATCGGAAGTTTCATTGTGACGTCATTAAAAATCTAACAAGCAAAAAAAATCTATTTAGCCACATGACGGTGCGTAAATAACAACATGCATTCATTAGGGCCCCTCTGTGAGCGCCCTATAGTGATAAGTCTGTTCGTCTACGAAGTCCTTCCGTCTGTCTGTCCGTCCAAGGTCTCTTGTCTGGAGCATATCTTCTCTCTCCTTGGCCCAATCTGGCTCATACTTCACCCACAGAGTGCCTTTGGGTAAAGGATGTGCAGTGACCTTGAACCATGTTTTTAGGTCTAAGGTGAACGTCATAGCAGAATTATATGAAAATCCTTGTCCGGAGCATATTTTCTCTCCCCTTGGTCCAATGTGGCTCATTCTTCACTCACAGAGTGCCACTGGTAAATGGATGTGCAGTGACCTTGAATGAAGTTTTTAGGTCAAGGTCAAAAATGGCCTTTCTGTTTAAAATCTTTGTTCGGTGCATAATTTCTTTCCCTTAAGTCCAGTCAGCCTCAAACTTTACCAATTGACTTAGGGTACGGAACATTTGTGATTTTCCTTCCGTATTTTGATAGAGGATATGCAATAATTTTCATAGAGGATATGCAACATTCGTGATTTATGTTCCATTTTTTGATAGAGGGTATGGAGCACTTGTGGTTTTCGTGCCATTTTTTATTATAACAAGGATGATATAGAAGCCCTTTAGACTCAAACAACACATCCCTTAATAGTACACAAATGTTCCTCTTCAAAATAAACCCTTTTCAGCTACCTTACATTTTCATGTTCGTTGCTGAAAGTGGTGCCCTTTGAGCTGGCCACCATCTCAATGATATCTAGTTTATTTTATCAATTATTTATAAAAGCATGTAAAATCACAACATTTGATAACAATACTGCCGAGTTATTAGAAGCAAATCTTGTGTCATAAATGACGTCACTAGCCTTGACTTGTCGCAGTACAGGTGATCCAGAGGAGTGGATCCATTGGTTTAATAATTACAAAAATGCTTAAATAAATATAAAACAATCGCCAATGTTTACAATTAATCAATAAAATTAACAGGAAATAATTTATTCAAAACAATAATGTAGATTATTAATTTATCTAGGTACTACGGAGCTGCACAAAGACAGAGAATGTAAAAAAAAAAAAAATATCGCTAACACGGTAAGTGTACACCTGAATAATCTCAAAAGTGCAAGGGAATATACTAGACTATTTGAGCTGAAAAATTGAATATCAATTGCTTATATCATGTATATTTTGAAAAGCGCTGGGAGCTGATTCTGGTCGGCATAACATTATTTCTATTCATTACAGAATTTTAGCGAAATGGAAATTTTGAGCAATTTAACGCATTTTTTGAAAAAAAATGCGAGCATTTTCGAAACAGCTCAAACTAGCTCCCAGCACTTTTCGGGAAGCCGATGTAAATCTTTTTTTAATATGCATCATTTTCTTCCGAAAACATGCGTTAGCCCTTGCACTAGCCTCATTTCATAGATTCAGCTAGACAATTCTATTTTTATACCAGTCATGTGACACACAGCTGATACATGCGATGTAACTGGTAAGGATTAAACCCCCAACCTATCAATTATGGATATCTATATTAACTTATCTATAAACCTACAGGTTTAGAGTTACTTTGTTCCAAAGATTTTTAAAAAATAATACATATTAAGAATGTACTAAGATTGCATTTCCATTTCCCTCCTTAACATAGCTGAGTTTTGAGTGCTAGGCTGTACGATGAAGTGACAACGTTTACTGTTGAGTATTTATGGAGTTTATTATTTTTTTGTAATGTATATTTTAAGAAATGGAATACAAGGTGTAAATCACTCGGTATGTGCACGAACGGGTACAGTGGTCTATTTCCAGGTATGACGTATTCTCTCGATATGCATCCGTTGTATTTGAATGCATATGAACATGCGTAGCAAATACGCTGGTTGTTTGTTCCATTCTTATGATAGATTATTGCAAATTGTTTGTTTTACAGTATATTATTTCATTTTTTTATGCATATATTGGTATGCTTTTTAAAAACACGCGCAACTATGCGTTCTTCCAAACTTAGATTTATATTATTCAAAACAATAATTATTCATAGATATCTTTATGATTGTTTTTATCTGTTATGGATTTGAAATGGTTTCTTCAATTCAAGTGTTACAAATACTTTACTATCGGAGATGTGCACGCGTCGATAGCCAAACCAAAAGTTCACTCAAGTGTAACGAAGGCACTGGGGTATATATCGTTACAATAAGACAAGGTGTATGAAAGAAATATAGCGGAATACGGCTAGTTGGTATGAAACAAGTCGTACATTGATGCAAATGTTGCCTTTTTAAGAATTTATGTCGGCTGCAAAGTCTATCAATAGATCTGACCAGCAGTCCGTTAATTTATAAACACCGAACATGGAGTAATAAACCACAAGGCATCATGTTCCAAAATTAACTTTCAGTAGGTTTTTAAATGCATTAAGAATTATATTCACGATCGGGATCGATTTTTGCTCGAGGGTCTTTGAATTCTTACAAGTTTATGAATGTATTATGTGTGGGTTTATAGGTAAGTGCCATCATAAGCAGGAAAGACTATAATCAACTACATTTTGCGTATAATGATTCCCTATTACAAAGATATAGATCGGACAAGAATTTTATACTTTTACTGCCAGTGACATTGAACTTGCCCAAATGGCCCTCGTTCAGGGTCTTGACCCACCTCTGAGTAATAAGTAATCTCTGAATTAAGAAGGAACTTCCAGCTTCCAAGTAATCTCCATTACAAAATTATAGCCCGGACAAAATTGCACGGACAGATAGACAGCTAGACAGACAAACAGATATTGTCAAGGTTATTCTTATACCCCCACCAAACCTCGTTTGCGGGGTATAAAGACAAACTGACAATTTCAGAATTGAAGTAGAGAAATGTTTTATTTTTTTATTTATTGATAAAAGAAGCTAATCATATTAACAGGGGTTAATATACCCTTAGGAATCCGAAGCATGAGAAAAGGAGTCGTACCCTCCTCCCCTCCACGCTTCATAATTTTACCAGTATATACTTAAATGCAGAAAAGGATAAGTTATGTCAGTATATGTAAAAAAAAAAGTGAAGATAGCAAACAATGATAAATACCATAAATACAGTTGACGAAACGAATCGTGAACAGGGCATAAACAAGGACTCCTAAAAATATTAGAGGTGGGATCAGGTGCCTAGGAGCAAAGAGGAAGCATATCCTCGTAATAAGTCACAACCGCCATAAGCCCTATGTATTGATCAAGTAGATGAAATAATCCGTAGTCAAATTTAGTATAATAACAACTACCTAACAAATGGTACAAAAACATGTCGGACAAAAAACAACCTAACGATAGGTTTTAATTAAAAACAAGGTTATTATAACGACCATAGAATGCGAGAAAAGCTGCCTTTAAACGGGGTTGCAAATATCCTTGTAAAATCAACTTATTTGTTAATAAATGGCCTCGGTTAAAGAATTGATCGTACTCAAGGCATACACGTACTGAGGAGGAGTAACTGCAATACAGCAGTTAGGAGACATAATCATGATTATGCAGATGTTGCTGGTGTATATCACTCATAAGAAAACAGCTAATTCAATGTATCGCCCCTCAATTACGTTTTGAGACCTTTTTTGTCTGTAAAGAATACTCCAACTCAATGAAATTGCTTTTTGCTCGCTCGGAAAATGTTACTTCTCCAAATATATTTTGAATAAGTAAATCAAAAATTTTCAAATAAAAAAGAATTTTTAAATAAATTTTATCTACTATATAAAAGAATGCATTTGACCAGTCAATGATTGTTACTTAGCGATATCAAAAAGATGAAGAGATCATAAATGGTTTACCAATTAATCATTTTCAAGTCAGTTTGGACTTTTTGTCTTATACAATCAGTTAACAAAGGCTACTTTTTACAGATTATTTTTCTTGCTGCTTTTCTGATACGATAATAAATAAAATTGACGGTCTTTAATATTTTGTCTTTTAACAAAAAAGTAATAAATCTAGCATTTAAGTTTTTGTCGAAATTGTTTTTTTTTTTTAGCTTTCAAAGGATGAGAACAATACTAAAGCAGTAAATGTGCCGACAATTATCATGCATTTCAAGCATGCTCAAATTTGAAATGAATATGCGACACGTGTAGGATTGTAAAATAAATTTATTGTAATATCTAAATAACGAAATGCTTTGCAAACATGTAGAATAATTCCATTAATAAAACTTTTTCAAAGTTGTTTTTTTTGAAGTTTTTTTTTCTTATTTCAGTGGTTAACTAGAGCAGAGGAGCTTATCACTAAGCAGTAGCCGATATATGGAGACCTCGACAATCTTTTTAGACTCTTGGATGATCAAGAGAAACCATTTTTAGTAGTTTTTTTTTTTTGTTTTTTTGTTTGTTTGTTTGTTTGTTTTTTTTTTTTTTTGGTTTGTTTTTACTTTTTGAAATTTGTAATTGGCCCCATATTAAATCACAAGATTACATGTATATTTTTAGAATGCATAAGCAAGTACAAATAAACATTAGTGGTACATGGAAGGTTACCCTTAACTGGAAGTTGTTTGATTCCAACAAGCGAGCACTTAACTATGACAACTCTGATAAAACAGTTTTGCCTGGATAGAAAATAGAACCAGTTGGTCTTATAGTGTATATGTTTAAGAGATCTATTATTTTCGCATTGTTACGCTAGAAGCACCACTTGGAAAAAAAATCTTCCCCTTTTATATTTTAATAGCTCAAATACTTGTATAAAAATCTTCTTTAACAGTCCATTTTCAAAGTTATGTTTTCACGATTTGACGTCAATAAGTCATTTCGGAATCCATGTATTAAGTACGTGTGTAAAATAAGGAAATCACAATAGCCGGTTTCTAAGTATGATCGAATAAATGTTCCCCGGTAATTTCTATGCATTTCAAAGGTTGTAAGAAGATTCTTGTTATTGTTTTAAGCAATTTATGTTAATATTATCCAAACGATTTAGAACGTATGTCTGTGTGTTACAACCTAGCATAAGACTAATTTTACTGTTTTTATAAGGACGATGCAGCATGATGCTGGAGTATTTATTGCTTTGTATCTCGTATTGGATCAGCTTCAACAAGATGAAGAGCTTGGTATATTTACCATTGTGCAACTTCATTGGCTAAGACCTTAGATGTTTGTACCAATGTAAGCGCTACATGTGACTATCCTTTAGTAACATAATGTAAATAACTAAAACAATCATTTGAGACAATAGAAAATATCTTAATAACGATGTTCAAATTTGTATTCATAGGAAGGAATTTTGCTTTAGTACAATTTATAATATAATTTCTGACTTTACCCTAACAAAAAAAAACACTATATTTAATTAACTATTGTTAACTATAGTTAACGATTATTAACTGTAGTAACAACTTTGACACTATGTAATCTATAGTTAATTGTAGCGATAACTTTGGCACTTTGATTTATTATAGCCATAGCTATGAAAACTTTCATCTACTATATATAATGATATCAAGGAAAACATTGATCTACTATAGTTATCACTATGAAAACTGATTTACTATAGTGATAACTCGATAACTTGAACACTATGAAAACTTTGAAATTCTATAGTGATCACTATGAAAACTTTGATGTAATAAAGTTAATACTCAAATTTACTTTACATCGTTGTGTATAAGATGACAACTCTATACGTCTCGTTTGATATTCTAGATTACATTAAATGATGTAATTTTCTAATATAAAAAAAGGCAGAATGAAATGTAAGACAAACAATATTTCGTTTTAGTAATGCTTTATAGCAGAAGTCTTTGAAAACAATAGACTTTTCATAAAGTATAAAAGTAAAATAAGATTCGAAAAAAAGTGCATGGAAATATCGGAGATAGAAGACATCAACCGATATCTTTTGTAAATTGAGATTTTCCGCAAAACTTGATAATACCCATGTTGTGAAATTTAATAAATTCCATCACAAAAATGTTTTTGCTGCAGTAATACATTTAAAACTTTGAATTTCTATGGTAATCATGTCTGAAAGTTTTACTAACCAGAATGCTAAATTTGAAACTTTAATTGATCATAGTGTTAACTTCGACTCTTTTTGTTTACTATAGTGATAACTATGACATTATAGTGATATCTATGAAAACTCTGGTTTACTAAAGTGATCTCTTTTAAAACGCGGGTATGTTAAGGCTACACCCAGATATTCTACTTACCTATACAACATGACGTCATGGTAAGCTGTATGATGTGAACTTTAGAGATAACGATTTCTTAATATCTGTATAATTATAAAGTTTTATTTCGGATTCTTGAAACGAATGGAGTCATGTAAAACACAACATAAACTAAGTCTTGTCATTTTTGGATGGTATAAATAGCGAAGTAATTGTCGCGGGGGTTAAAACTAAACTCATGACGTCATAACTGCTGATCAAATATAAGTGAAATGAAACTGACGAGAATATTCATGTAAACAAATATATGAAAAGTGAGTTTAAAAGTATTTACCATGAAATCATGTGTGATTCATTAGAAATCAAAGATTAAAAATCAGGTACAAAACTAGCTACAGGTATAAAATATTTATTTCCAAAGTTGTATGATCTAAAAGGTGTGTATATTTGTGAATGATGAACAAAAAATAATGTAATATTAATAAAACTATTTCATTTTGCGCTATTTTTAGCTGCAAAACATTGTTGACATTGTAATGCAATTTTTTTTTTGTTTTCTAACAGGTTTAGTTCACTCCGGGATTGGAGTAAGGCAGCTAAATAGCTTGCTTTCTGAGTAAAATACAACAACTATTTATTACAAGACTCTAAGTGCAAGACTGAGAGAGACAGGGGGATTGTGAGATTGTTGAAAGAGTTGTGAAGGAGTCAACAGATGAGGTTCCACAAAAGGAAGTAAAAGCAGTGAAAGAGTATGTTTCAAACATTGTAATCTTTCTTGATTAGGGTACTTCTTTAGTTACATGTACAAGAACTAGTTAGCTTTTCTCATCTATTATGTGAGTATATCAATTTATCTTCACATGTTAAATACTCCGAATTACCCCGATTATTATTTTTTTTCAGTACAAATGGGAGACTTATTGTTCCTGTCGATGCAGGCTGGCAGAAAAGGGAAGTGGAAGATCTTATAATAGCCTATCAGGCAAGTAATTCTATTTTGTAGAATTCTTTTTATGGCTGTAAGTTAACTGTCAGTCTCTAAGCTGTTAGTCTTTTTGTATCCAGATCAGAACTAAAACACTATTACGGCTTCAATCATCAAAATTTTAAAAATTATAATCTGCAAAGTGGAAGGTGTCAATGTGACCTTTAATTAAGGTGATATATTTAAATTGAAACAATGTTCTGTTAGCTTTTGATGTCCGGCACATAACCTATATACTAAGAGGTTGAGAGTTATCAAACTTTGTCAGTTTGTACATCTTGGATAAAAAGTTTTTTGCATGAAAAATTAGGTAACGTTGACATGTAATAAAGATGGTGTGGACAAATATGGTATACGTATAATTATGTTTGAACAGTAATTGTCATAAATTTATCTTTGAATTCTTTTAGCTCACCTTAGATAAAAGCTTAAGTGAGCTTTTCTAATCACAGTTTGTCTGGCATGCATCTGTCTGCCCGTCTGTTAACATATTTTTGACGTATTCTCAAGAACCAATGGGACCACAATGTTTGAATGTTGGACTATTTAGGGAAAAATCTTTAAAAGATACCTCTTAAGAACAGCAAGGCCAATTATAGTCGTAAATGTATCCATATGCAAGCATTATCATGGAGTTTATACTCAAGTTTGTGCAAATCAGGGCCCCCACAAATAGGTCAAGGCTTCAATAAATATGGAGTCATTCTTTTAATGAAGTTTAAGAAGGAATTCTTAGCTTACCTGAGCTTAAAGTGCAAATAAACTTTTCTAATCACAATTTGTCTGTCCATCTGAAAACTTTTCACATTTTTGAATTCTTATCAAGAACAAACTTGTCACTAACCATCCTTGGGTGAAGGGGATTCAAGTTTGTTCTACTGAAAGGTAACGATTTATTTCATGTAATTAAGAATTAATGAATTTTATGCCATCTTTGAAACACCATTGGACCAAAAAAGAGAAAACTTATAGAAAAGCTTAATAAAATAGTGTGGATTCAAAGGACAAGATTGACTAAGACCCCTTTTGGCCCCCGGTTCAGGGTGTCTTTTAGAGTGGTGCAACAGTGTATCAGTTAAAAACCTGTTGTCACCCCTGCCACAAATGAGTATTGGTTCTAAGTTATGGGATAAACAGAGGTCACAGGAAGGTTGAAAAATATGTCAATTTCCGAATTTTCTCATTTTTATACAAATTTCCATCGATTATACAGCACATTTGTTTCAGAAAACATAGAGCACAAGCTTGCCTATCTTTCAAATTTATATATTCCATACAATAGTATCAGTTGCATCTTATGTATAAAAAGCTCACATAGGCAAACTTGTGCTCTATCTATCCCGAAGTGACAAGTATCTCAAATTTCACGAAGTTCGATCAGAATTGAGGAAATTCGGGAAAGTATCCTACTTTTGCATCCTCTTGTGGCCTCCGTGTAAGCCTTAAATCAAAATTAGTGCTGGTTTTAAAACAAGCATCATTTTAAGTTCTTAACTACAAACTATCACAAATTTAACTGTGTTCTGATTTTTACATCAAATTAGGGGCCAGATTCGGCCTTTGTTCAAATTATGACCCTTACCTTGGGGGGGGGGGGGGTCACACAGATGATCAATGTGGACGAACTTGTGGCCTATGGGCTTCTTGTTTTCTAGGTCACTGATCTATTATAGTTCCAGAGACTGGACAAATCCTAAATTCCTCGGTGCGCTCCGAAGACTGCAGAGTCTGCAATACAGCAGCTTTAAAAACTTAAACAGTTCGACAACATGAATGCTCTAGAAATTGGGATGGGAGTGCTAAAGCCATGGAGGCTGACATAATAACCCAAATAGTGAAAGAGGTGAAGGATAAAGGATGCAAAGTAGATGCTATTGTTGGGGACGAAGACTCGACCATGATAGGGCGTTTAGGAGCCAATGTCAGTGATTTCGGATAAAAATCATATCCGTTAGCTTCTTGGGAACTCCTTATATGGACTGAAAAAACAGCATTCCATGCTTTCAGTTAAAGTCATCAATATTTGCAGAGATGCTTTGATTATTTTATTGCTCAAGGAAAAGGGAATCCATCACGATGGTGAATATTTTGTTTATAATCCTAACTGCCTTTATAAAAAGTTTCCTTACGGTGAACCACTTTCATACCCACATCTTCAGTCGTCTTTGAAGAAGATTTGTTCTACATATTCGGAAAATAATAGTAAACTTTCGTCGCTTAGGAGTACTCAAGCCAATGTAAGCTTTAATCGTATGGTGGCAGCAAAAGCACCAAAGAATGTTCATTACAGTGTAACGAGAAACTTTGCATATAGTGTTGTAGCATGTGTGGCCCAGAAAAGCATTGCCCATAAGTACCTTGTCAATGTATGTATTTTTGTTAATCTGATATTAATCTTTGAAAATATTTACAATACAACATAATATAGAAAAAAGTAAACCAAAGAACAGAAAATGTATGAAAAACATAATTTCAAGCTATGTTGAGTGCCCCTAAAAAAACAAATTATTCTTTTTGCAGGTAAATCGCTCATTTAGGACTTTCTCCTGGCCACTTTACTGAGCGTCTTGCCAAACTGAGGGACTAGCAGAGGCTTAAACAATGTGCTATTGTCAACTCCCACAAATTTAATAGGAAAAGACTTGCAAAGAAATCCAAAGAGTACTTATAATTTTATTGTTATATAATTTCTGATTTATGACTCACAATTTCTAAATGTCTAAACAGACTTTTAGAAGAGTCAATTGATAAAGAAACTTACGCACAGTACTGCTGTTAAAAAAAATTCTATTCAAGTCTCTGACAAAAGTCCAATATGCTACGAAAGAACGCATTCATTATTAAATATTTTCAATGATGTGTTTAAAATTCATTTTCACACATTCACAAATACGCTTTTTGCTCTTTATAACCGTATATTAAAATAGTAGGATTCTAGCAGCACTCTTCATGGGCCAGTGATGTTTTTATATAATTATTATCACCAAAAGAAATAAATTATCCCCGGGGTAGTGTTGAACTTTTCACTTTTTCGTTAAGGCAATTTTTTCATTAATAGACGTCACATGATGAAGTAGCAGTAGGTTGCTTCTTTTAGCCTAAGACTCAGTTTCCTCTATACAATGGATAATAATAGTAAATGTTTTGTCTATGGATTTTCCGATTTATCAATGTTACGTTTTACGAAAAAAGTCTAAATTCCCCGAAAAATGGTCTGGGTACTGCCTTAACATAAGTGCTAATTATATCCAATTGAATACCGTTTTAGCCTTGCCTGTCTGTGTGTCTGTCTGTGACAAATTTTCAGCAACTACTCATCGCAAATGCTTGATATTTTAGTACACTCTTTGTCTAGGCATGCCATATAGTGGGATTCACTTTCGTAAAATTCAAATGTCAACTTCCTGTTTATCCATACGTCTGTCCATACCAAATTTTCGTCGTAGTTTTTTCTGCATCTATATTCATCGCAGATGCTTGAAATTTTAGCACACTTTTTGTCTATGCATATGACATGCTATACGGTGGGATTCAATTTTGTAGGAATACGATCTCATCTTTCTGCATATCCATGAGTCTGTCCATACCAAATTTGCTTCACAGTTTTCTCAGCAATTACTGAAGGCAGGTGCTTGAAATTTTACATCACTGCCACATGGTGGGGTTCATGAGAGCGTATATTCACATCAAAGCGGGAATATAATTAGGCAGCATTGGCTCACAGACTTCTTGTTTTTTTAACACTTTCAGTTTCTTCTCTGATAGTTCAGAGATTATAATTCACAGCAAGTGAAATTGTTGATACTCAGATTGTTGTCAAGACCACTAGTTAGTAAATGATTTTCTTTCTGACTTTTTTAGGCGGAGACTCGAATATCATCATCATACAATTGTCTTCTGTACACATTGATGGGGATTTCAACTGTTATGTTAAACCTGAAAAGAATATTTCTCCTGCAGCCTTGAACGTTACAGGATTAGAGTTTGAAAAAATGGAAAAATGTTTCACTACAACAGACAAGTTGAATACCGTGGAATCCAAGAAGCATTACAGAAACTCTTTGTGTTTTTGGAAAAGTTTGATGAGGTCATATCTGTTGCACAAAACTGTAAGGCTTTTTTTTTTGTAAATATTTCTTTTTTGCTGTCAGCATTGGAAAAAAAAATAAATTTGTTACATGTAGAAAGCTTCATGTCAATTGGAGTTGTTGATGATATTGATACCCTTCCTCTCTTTAAGGTGTGTCTTCCAAACCTGTCATCTTACTCCTAGCCTAAAGTGTATGAAAAAGTGTTTGGTGATAAGTACAATGCACATGATTCTTTAGAAAATGTTTTAGCCTTATGCCGTCTTTTAGAAAAGACTAACCCAAGTATGGAGTTCAAATCCAAAATTTCATTGTCACTACCACCTGTTGTTGCAATGTACAAGTTCAAAATGCAAGCAAAATCATTGTGTGAATCCCTTAGTAGAAGCAAAGGTAGTTTTAAAAATGCATTGCTTCCAAAATAGCCAATAGTAGACTGGCTCTTCCATACCTGCTTTTAGCCTTTAAGAGGGATGATCAACAGGGCTTAGAAAATCTTTTGTCAAAAATGTGCGAACACTCATTAAAAGTGCGAGTTACCAAGACAAAAAGAATAATTCAGTCAATATTGCAGTACTTTAATTGTTTAGAAGAGTAGTGAGGTTGAATTGTTCATACATATTCAATTCATATGTAGAACCATGAAGAATACAATCTATATGTAAATAATTTGCCTTGAAAATCAATTTTCTTGTATGATTCAACAAGTGAGTGTTTATCAGATGCTGAAATTGGTGGCTCCTTATGAAAACAGTTTTTTTTAAAAATAATTTTCATGTATAATTTTCTATGTGAGTGTGTATCGGGTACAAAATCCGGCCGCTCCATATAAAGATGTATTTTTTTTAAATGTTCATGTATATTTTACTATGTGAGTGTTCATCGGGTGAGGAAACTGGCCACTCTATGTGTAAATATTCCTTATTTTTAATTTTCATGTATAATTTAGCATGAAAGAGATTATCGGGTGCGGAAACTGGCCGCTCCTTATATAAATATATATTTTATTAATTTTCATGTATAATCAAGCATGTGAGTGTTAATCGGGTGCGGAAACTGGCCGCTCCATATGTAAAGAGGTATTTTTTTTATTTTCATGTATAATTTAGCATATGAGTGTTTATTGAGCACGGAAACTAGCCGCTCGAAATGTAAACATTCTTCTAAAATTTTTATGTATAATTTCGCAGCTAGGTTAAGGACTCCCAAATATACGTCAGCCTATGCAGTGGTTCGGGAAAGCTATTATGACGTCACGTCAAAACAATACAAATGAATCTCGATGAATAAAAACTATATGTTCTTTTTAAAACATACTAAATACTTTCGTTCCTCATAAATATTATAAAGATAAATGGATATGTAACTTATTTTGCCATAATAGCTCTTAGCGTATGTAGAATGAAAGTCAGTTTGATCTCGCTGTACTTACTGAGATGACGTCATTTCTTAGTTTGACACGCAGTTTCTCTGTACTTGAGGCGTGGATCAAGCTTTTATCGTAGCTTGTAAAAATAAAAATAAATACAAAACACACTTAGTCGGACCAAATGAGTGACATATTCTGAAATATATTAATCCACATTTTATTGCCAAACTAAATTAATAATGTGTAGACTTTATATAAAGCCGTAGGGAGCATATTTGTACAGTAACGTGCTATAATGACAGGTCCAGCCCCCCGAAAATACCAAAAGTTCAACGATATCCGCTTCACGATATATTCTGAATTTTTCAAACACTTGTAGCTACTATTCATACTATTCTAAAAAGTGCTGGGAGCTGGTTGTGCATTTTTTATTTATTCTGTAATGTAACATTATTTCAATGCGTATTACATTTTGGTCTGGAGTTTATAGAAAGACGGCTAAATTTTAAACAATTCCCGAGCATGAGGAAGTTGCTCCCAGCACTTTTCGTGTTAAGGAATTTGTCTCAAAGAAAACAGAATAAATTTTATAGCGGAAAGATGCCCGTATATCGTTGAACTTTTACGATCTTTGTAGTAGTACATATATCTTCTAATTTTAAACCTGTCACGTGACAAACAGCTGATGTAAGTGATGTCGCTTTGGCCGAACTCAGCAGAGACCCGATATATACAAGTGCGAACAGCATAATTCACATTTATCAAAACTAATGCTGTTAAAAAAAAATATTAAAATTGTATTCATTTTCCCTAAATATATCAAGGCGAATATTTCATGGGCGTCCTTAACCTAGCTGCGTTAGCATGTGAGAGTTTATCGGTTGCGGAATCCTGCTGCTCCACATATAAAGATTTTTATTTTCATGTATAATTTAGCATATGAGTGTTTATTGAGGACGGAGACTAGCCGCTCCAAATGTAAACATTCTTCTAAAATTTTTATGTATAATTTAGCATGTGAGAGTTTATCGGTTGCGGAATCCTGCTGCCCCATCATGTTAAGATTTTTTTTTTTTTTAATGTACCACTTACATGTACCATGTGAGTAATTAGCTGCCTCATCATGTGTACATAATTTTACTTCATTTTTCTTGTACATTTAACAGTTTTCTTGTACAGTTAACCTTGTGAGTGTTATGTTGGATGTGGTAATTGGTTGTTCCATCCTTGATTAGCTTTACTTCAATCATCCTGTACATTGTACAATAAACTTTTTGAATGTTATATCAGATGTGGTTATTATTCTACATTCTCAACAGTGAATAAAAAAGAATGATTTAAAACAGAGATTGTTTACTCTCCTTTTGAAAGAAATATATATATTGTAGCTTTCACTTTGAACACGAAAAATGAAACAACAAACAATGCACATACTGAGATAGTACTCCATCTTCTTTGATTATTGGGGTGATATGTTACTCTTGCATACTTATTGAAATGGTTGCTAGAAATAAGAAAAAAAAAATATATGATTCAATTATGTTCTTATTAATTATTTCTTTATGCACACTTTAATGATTAAAAACAACAGCTGAGAGCAACTGAATTCCACTTCTTTCAAAACCAACAACATAATTAATGTGTTTATAAAAAACTGCCCACCTCATGCGAGCTCATGGCAACGAAAAATTTTTCTCAATTACAAGTCAATCTCCAAGTTCTAGGTCAAGAGATCAAAAAACATTGGCACCCAAAGAAAGATCTTGACACAAGGAATACACCTGTGAAGTATGAAAGCCCTAGCACGAACTGTTTAATTTTATGGTCAATGTTAAAGTTTTTCAAAAGTATATCAAACTGAGACGTCATGGTCAAAATTTTTGGGACCCAAGGGAAGGATTTGTCACAAGGAACACACAAGTGAAGTAATAATGCCCTAGACTTTAATTGCAAGTATCTAAATATAATAACTACATGTATGAAAAAGAAGCTTAGACCAATAAAGGTGTCTACAGACCTTTAACCTTTCTCTACGTATTTTTGTTTCTATTTATAACCTTTATTATAGATAATCATGCATCAGAAGTATTTTTAAAATGATGTCAGAGAAAGTTCGGAATACCATATCTTATCTTACAGACCAGTCCCCCCCCCCCCCCCCCCGCCCCTTTCATAGCTCTATAAGGCTGCTTTAAAATGGAACTTTGAAATTATGTTTTCAAGCATAGCCACTGTAATTTTATATCCTTTTTGTAGTCAAGGGAAAATAGCCAGACGACAGAGGAAATTCAGACTGTGATTGTGAACTAAAAAAAAAATGTATATATAAATGAAAGTTATGAAAAAAGCTTAGATCAATAAAGGTGTCGAAAGACCTTTAATATATCTACAAATAACTACTTCTACTTATATTTTGTGTCAATTTTATAACGTTTATTACTAATAATGTAATGTAAAAGCAGCACGTCAGTCATATTGCCACCTGCTGGACATAGAAATATACCCTGCAGTCAGGTGTCAAAGAAATGAATATGCGACATTTCTACCCCAGGGGAAAATTTATTCTCTTAAAGTACACTGTATGATATTGTCTTTTTCATTCGTACAGTCAGTACACATTTTACACAGTGAACGAGTGTTGGATATGCATGTACACAGAGTATATTGGTTAATGCCACACATTGAAAAGAATGAACATATCATTGCACTTTGTACAAAAAGTTATTTTGTTCAAAATGATACATTAGAAACCATGATTATCTCTGGTCATCTCATTGCTATTTCATAAGACGGCATGAAGAGCCAAACTACATAAAATGTCCCGAATTATTTCTCTTACTATGCAATTTATTTGCAAAGTTATTAATAAAATCTATCAAATAACACATTTTTTTTAAAGATTTGGAATGCTTAAAATTTTGTGAAGTTTTTGATATTTCTAATGTTCATGATCTAAGAGGCTCTGTCTTAATAAGTTTAATTTTATTTTTTTTTTTTAGGCAATAACTTTTTAGTAAATAAAGAATGTAAATATATCTTTCTCTTTTTATCACTTCCTTGATATAAAAGACAAAACTATGAAATTGGCCCTTGTACATTGAAATTTATATATATATAAATATATATATATATATATATATATATATATATATATATATATATATATATATATATATATATATATATATATATATATATATATATATATATATATATATATATATAGATATATACATAATAGCAGAGTATTTCTGAGCAACTTGAGTAGGAATTATGCTCTAGGGATTAGGAAGAAGGAAGTTAATACTGTTCTACATAATGACTTTTTTATAAGAACCACGCAGATGACTGTACATTACTACTTTTATCTGATGACTGTCCCCAGTTTCCACTAACACTTAAAAAGAGTTTCAAATAACTTAAAATGGCCTGCAGTCGATGAAGGTACTACTTTTAAACCACACGAGTCATCTCTGTCATGATAAAAAAAGCTAAAAAAAAGACTTTGTAAAATCTTATTATATCATCAGATAAACGTTTTGCCACTGGATTGCACTTGCTTTCACAAGGACCTGTATTGTGATTTTCTTTAGAATGATAATGATATCTTGAATGCTGAACAATTATCTACAGTTCTTATAAAAGAAAAATTCTTTACATCTATTTGCATCGTATAACATTGTTGTGCCATTCAGTAAAGATAGTTCTAAAATCGTGTATATTATAATTGTTTAGACTATTATCAGAAATTTTACTGAAGGCATTGTAGGTTTTAGACCAATTTAAAACCAACTTTATAAAATCATAAAGATTAAACGGTATTTAAGTTTGTTTTGTATTTGTCAAGAACAGAAACCCTTGGTACATGTAAGGTGACACTACGTGTTGTGTGTTTTTTTTTTAAATTATTCCCTATGCATGCAAACTACGGTTTCTTCATTAAATAGGTAGTGACGTTTCATAATGATTATGATGCCCTTTATTTGTTCAGGATTTTGATGGCATAATTAGTTTACATATCTTGTACACATTTTAGTCCTGAAAGTATATTTACGGACAACAATTATATACAGATAGAAAAACTTCATTCAATATATATTCTATAGATTCCTTAATACTGTTCCAGTATTATTTATTGAGATTGAAAGAATTATTGTACATTTAAACAAATGGTAAGGAAATCTGTAATCTAAAAGTTTTTTTTTTTTTTTTTTTTTTTTTGGTTCATTTTAATATTCACGCTTCCACGTCGTCACGGGTGACGCAGTTGCCATCTCCGCACAGCCAATCAGAATCGCGGAAACTTTGTCCGCCATTACCTCCGACAAAACACACAGATGTCGGAGGTCCGAGATGACATCGTTTAATGCAACATATCCGCTGTGTAACGAAAAATTGTGAGGTCCTATGCATGGGATAGATGTAATAATGATACGAGGTACCCGGAAAGAATACACAAGGTGAGATTTATTCATTTCCTAAGTCCAAAAGACGGAAAAGCAAGTGTTTACGTTGCATAAACAGCTGATAAAGGCATGTCATGCGGAAGACCGAAACACAACTGTCTGTTAAAAAATAAGATATTCGGGTATATTAATGTAAAAGTTAGTGATAATATAATTGTCAATTAAAGAAAGCAATGTTTAGATTATGTTCTATGACGTACAATAGTGATTTACAAACGTGCTCAGACAATGACTCAACCGTTCAAAGCTATAAATCTCGGTGAACTGAATATAATTCTCGATATTAAATGAGAATGCTGCAAAACATTTTTGTGGGTAATTTTACAATGCTTTATCTTTGAAACATTTTGTGATTGTATATAGCTTTAGGAATCTAAATTAATTGTAGCTTTTATGGGCCATGAAATACTGACTTATACAGCAAAGTCCAGTTCCCCCAGATGGGTCACAGTCATCAAGAAAGGCTTCTTTGGAATTATCGAGACGAGTTGTAAGCTTACTGATATTATGTTAAGAAAAGTATCTGTTATGAAGAAACTTAATTACAAAGCCAGTATGTTTTTATTCAAGTGAAGATATCATTATACCATGAAAACTTGACATAGTAAAATCACAGATGAATAGTCAATTTATACTATTATCAAATGATATTTAGTCTTGGTGAAAATGCTGAGGATAGTTAACTACAAATTTGTTTATGAGATCAAGATTTTAAAAGCATTTAAAAAATTCGAAGTCAAATGCATTACATGTATTTATATTTTAATGAAATATTACATGCATTCAGGATCAATGATGGAGCACACAAGGAAACAGAAAAGAATCTTCACCCGTGTGTCATAACAGAATGTGAAAATGAATTGTCAACAGGCTACATGTATGTATATACAAAAGGAACATCACCACACCCTATTTTTCCAGTTAGTTATGTAATGTACACATGATTATGGAGAAAGGGAACTGCAAAAGAAAAGTAACTGTTTCCACAATGCATAAAATCTCTTAAGCCACTTATTCTTGACATCAATGTTTTTATGCAGTTAAATACAAAGTAAATCAATACTTGAAGTAATATTTGAAGTATATCAATACTTCTAAAATCTCTTTCTAATTTAATCAGACAGCACATTTAAGATATTGTTATATTATAGTGTTATGCTCATAGATCTTTAGAATTTTATTTTTCATTTTAAGGAATCTTTGGATTAATTTTACCATGTTGTAGAACTACAACAAAAACAGAGAGAACCTACAGAACAGACTAAGTAATCGTCTACAACTCCACATAGCAGCAGGAGAAAAACAAGGCCCACTTGCCATGAAGAAAACAGTAAAAAAAATAGATGTCAGTGATGTGTGTATTATTTATACCAGCATGAAACATTATTGAAAATTTATTAGATTTTTTGACATCAAAACAATTCAACTGTATGTAGAAAAAAAGGGGCAATACTAATGACAAAAGAATTGTCTCGGTCACTTTAGGTATTTTTTGTGTAAATAGTCCATAATTGTATATCAACACTGATGAGGCTAAGGCACAATTTTGGAATAAAGGTGTAGCATCAATGTTTGGTGTGTCAGTGATTGACTATATGCATGTGTTGACCTCATGCATGTTATGTTAGGTTTAAAGATGAGTGATTGACTTTTATTGACTTCACTAATTTCAGGAGAAGCAGACTTTTCACTTATCTAATGAACTCCATTAGCATAATACATATTTGTTTATGTAATCTTATGGTATCCACAATGTGCTGAATAGCATAAACAAGTGTATAGTTCATAAAGATGATGAATAACACGAATAACATGAAATGTGTAGCACTGTCATACATGTAGATGAAATTCCCAAAAATATATGTCATACTGATATAAGTAATTGATTTATACAGTGATGTGATCATACAATGAGAAATAACTGATACAAATTAAATATTCAAACATCTAACCCTATAAATGTATATCACTGCCTAGGGAAATTTGATTGAAGAAAAGTAATACTTTTTGAATTTGACATAAACGATTTTATTATTACTTATATATGAAATGTACAATATCATTAAACTTTCTGTATACCCGTACCTTGTCTTTATTTTCTTTTTATGTGTATCTTTGGATTGACATCTACGATATCAATACAGAATTGATTTTTGATTCCTCTTGGAATATGCAATGCTGAAGAAGACTTATGTTTGTTCTTCAAACCTAGCAATCTGAACTGTTGAATGCAATTTATTTGTACAACAATATGTGAACATTTTCCTTATTCCCTTATGTTTGTGTGTCACTAGTGAAGTACACTGACTGTTTTGATCATTGAACAGTCTTTTACATTGTAATTTCTACTTATGATACCCTAGAACCATTATGGATTTCTGAAATATATATCAAAGTCCATGCCTAGAACCATAAACTGAGAACAGACTGGGGTCTGCATTGGATTTAGAATGAATATCTTTATGTTTATTTTAAACATGACTAAAATCTTGAAAATTTATTTTGTACTAACTTACAAACACAAGAAGATTTTTTCCTTCAAATTTATGTGAAATAATATCTGAATTTTTAACTCAAGTTTGTATCCCATTTCTAGTTTTAAGGACCCTTTATAAACTTAAGCAGACTATTTTTTAGACATTGAGAAAAATTGTATGAAGGTGTAAATTTTGAGCATGCCCAATGCATTTTCAACAAGGGTGCCTTGCATTTACCCCCAGGAAAAATGGTTAACAAATGATAATATTGACAAACAAAAACATCTATTGTTCACTTTATAACATTTGAGAAAAATACATCCAGTTGAAAAATCATGAAGTATTCAATTAATTTATCTTGGCCTATTAAAATATTGAGAAATTTATTACAAATTGTAGTTTTCAAATTCTTTTATTTTTAGATCTAGGGACAGAATGTTCTAATTGCATTAAAAATACCACAGAATCAGAACTATAATAATAAACTATAATCAGTTTGTCCAAATGAAAACGATTGGGGAATCTGGGAGAGAGGGGTGGTGATGAATGAGTTGCTACATACCTCAGAATTCTTTGACAAAAAATAATATCAACAGGGGGATGTGGTCCAAATATATGACAGTTCTGAAAATTTCAAGGGGTAGGAGAGTCCTGAATCCCTTCCGGATCAGCGCTAGCATAAGCAACCTTTCAAAATCGATGAACACATATAACTGTTTCCATTAAGAAAGAGGATTTTCTATTCGTGTCCTCTTTTTTTAATTCAAAATGAAAAATGAAGACAATGCAATTTCAGAAATCGACAATTTTTTTTATTCATTTTCGTTATTGAATAAGTTAAGAATTGGTGTGGTCACCAATATTTATGTTAAAACAGATCAATAATGTATCGGTATTTCGTATTCACAGTCAAAGGATTGGTGAATCCACCAATTTGAATTATCAAATATCTTCAAATAAAGATTGATCTTGGTGGTTCCACCAAGAAAACAAGAGTGAATTTGACCATACATAATTCTACAATTCATTAAAAGAATTGGAGAACTTACCAACAAAACAACTGAAATATCTTCAAGAAAACTTGGTGATTCTACCAAAAATACAAATAGACAATTCAGCTCAAATTTATAAAAGCAATCTGGTGAAATTCTCAATTACTTTTGATAATGATGATACTTTAAAAACGACGTTGGTGAATCCACCAGTGTTAAGACACTGAAACAACCCATTGAGAGAAACTGAGTGGAGGAACCACCAAAAACTAAAAAAGAAAGTATAACTAAAATTGTCCCTAATACAGAGTCGGTGGACTCACCAAAATGCAAAAAATCAACTAACAAGACATTCTCAATTTTACTCACAAATACTTGGTGGATCCACCAAAAATACAAACAGGAATACACAAGAATACTTGAATGATATACTGTCAACATTATCCGTGTAATTATCTATAGTGGGCTGTTTGGTGGATCCACCTAAAGCTAAAAATCAAAAGGCATTCATAATTTTCCTTTACAATTACCTAGTGACACTTCCTTAATACATTTATGTACACAAGGACAAAAAGCTGGTGGATCCACCAGAAAAGTCAAAAATCTACATGTAACCCAAAGTTCAACTAAATTGTCCTTAAATACAGAGAGGAGTTTGGTGGACTCACCAAACTGTAAAAAAAAATCAAATAACAAGGCATTCTCGATTTCACTTACAAATACTTGGTGGATCCACCAAAATGCAAATAGGAATACTCAAGAATACTTAAATGATATATTGTAAACATTGCCTGTGCATTTATTAAAAGTGGGGAGTTTGGTGGATCCACCAAAGTATTAAAATCAAAAAGCATTCGTAGTTTTCCTTTACAATGACTAAGTTCGTTTCTATACACAAGGACAGAAAGCTGGTGGATTCACCAGAAAAGTCGAAAATTTACATCTTACCCCCTCTTTATGTTGATAGGTTCGCAATTCAACAATAAGTGGACCTATCAACATGTGATCAAAATAAATATGAAATACAATGTCAAAAAAGTGTATACAATTTAAAAAACAAATGTGCTTCCTCCAATAAGGCACAGTAGTATATAAACAATATATAAAAATAACCCTCCATGTACTGTTTTATCTGCACCCCAATACACAGCTGAATGAAACACTTCTTTAAACTCATTTTTTCAAACGAAAAAATACTTTTCTTTGTTTCTTTAACGTCCCTTTGTAATCGGAGAATTTTTCCTTCCCTGCACCTAGTCTGCATGTCCTGCAGTGGGTGGGAAACCACGACGTAAGGATTAACACTTAACTGCGTGACTCTCGAGCAAACGCTCTAATACTTTGACATAGGAGCTCGAAAAATCATCTTGAGCTAAACATTTCAATTCATACACTCCCCTGATGAAATCTTTGGGTGAAGCAATCAAAATACATTAACTAAGTATTCTCATATACAGATATAGAAAACATTCGGAATTCATACTGCATATGTAAAAGGGAATAATGACCTGAGAGGATCATCACCATTTAAATAATGAACACAGCACACACTTTAAGAATAAAAAAAATAGATCATGTATTAGTCTTCTATAGATTATGTAGTCATTCCAAATAGAATTAAAATGATGCATGCAATATGCAAGAGTTGATATTATGCATTTTTTACTCCTAAGATTGATGAAAATATATTTGTATCCCTTTTCACAACTTTGACATTACTTTGCGAGAGTCAAGGTCCAAATTACTGACTGTTCCAAATTCTGTTTGTGAGGTGGGTTTCCTAGTTCCAGCTCGTGGGTAACATTGTGGTAAAATCCTAGTGGTTGGGCCTTGATCTGTATCAATTGACATCTGATATGAAATTTCACTTACACGTTTTAGCAATCCTTCCACTATGAACTGTTGAGTAATTCTCCCTGATGTTTCTTGAATAAAAGAACCACTATTGTTTATATATCCAATTTACTTTAAAAGCGTCATCAGAATATTATACCGATGATTTCTTGTTTAATACTTTTCTGTGGTCTCTATATAAACGTATCCTTTACACATCTATGTGTTTTCTGTTTTTACTCCTCAGACATCTTGGTGGTTACTGTCCTGCTGGGTTGTTTACCTCCATCTTATGCCCTGTGATAGAAGTACATGTACAAAGTCTATGAATGGTGCACAAAATTTAAATGACTCTTATTTTCTGTTATATATATATATATATATATATATATATATATATATATATATATATATATATATATATATATATATATATATATATATATATATATATATTCTATAGAATCTTAAATTTAAACAAGTAAACAGAATTTAAAATAGAGGCCGATAGGCCACATCGCTAAATCGGTTAATTATTGAAGAGTTTAAATAAAAAAAAAATGTCCCGACATTTAATATCCACTGCATTGCCCTACCCCCAGGCAGATGCATTGAACACATTTGTATCTACATCACCTGAGGATGCTTCTCAATTAATTTTACTTATTATGGCTTTCTTATTCTTGATTTTTTTAAACTTATCCCTTTAAAAACCTGAGTTCTGGATTTTAATGTTCTAAAATTTGGGTTATTTAATTTTCACTCCCGAGGACCTGTGAACAAATTGATTTACAATAAATCTTCAATTATTTCAACAGAATAGAAGCCAAATTTTATAGTTTGATGAGAATCACTTGCCAAAATTTTGTCCTAAATTCTAGCAATTACAGATTAAACAACAGTAGACTTTGACTCTCAGTACTCATGATCTAAAGTGATCGTACTTTGTTTTTTCACAATACATGAAATTGAAAGGTTGCCATTCTTATTCCCTATAGCCCCAGTAAACAAATAAATAGTAGTACATCCTATCTCAAAAGCGTTGTTCTTAAAAAGAGCGGGCTAATCTTTGAAAACGTTTTTCTCACATTAGAACCCGAAAATATTCGTGCTTGATATAATAATAAATATAAAATAATAATAAATAACAATAATAATAAAAAAAAAATATACAGACATTTCTATCGGAAATGAGGATTGTTTTAATCATTTTATAAGTGTTTTTGTCACATGTATCAATGCGTTAATTCAAAAAAATATACAGAATGTGTTGTTATGATTCAAAAGTATTCAAATATATAATTTTAAAAAATCAAATGAGCAAAGTTAAGGATGCACGTTGTACTAACATGACAATTGTGTGTACCAACACTAGTAGAGGGAGCACACAAATAAAAAAAGGAAAGTACATGTAGACCTTCATCAAATATAAACCCATTTCGTTTACACAAATTTCACTTGTTCCATTTATCTTGATATTTTTTAAAATGTTCTTCACTTCTTTATCAACAAAATATCCAACAAGATAGAAACACATTCTTCATATTACGTTTCTAACTTTCCAAATAAATGCGACTTACCATTATAACAACAACAAATTCTTTGATTCTTCCAAATGCCTTCATCTTTTTAAACATGTTAAATGAGTCCTTTTCATCTGCATGCATTATGATCCAATGTATACAGTAACTCTGCCATCATTCAGGTAGTTGTCATTGAGTGTTTTTGGTATATTCCATTCAAAAAGCTTAGATATAAACTTTATCTTCCATGTCTACTATAAACAATGCAATGCGCAGCCTTACTTCCTGTTACATGCGTAATTCCAACTCTCATTCGATTCAAATTATGATGTTGTAACACGTGCGGGCTCTGATGGTCAACAGAGATTGCTATTAGTTTCAGCCCCCTTCTCCAGTATAACAACTTTTGTTGGAACATGTAAATAACTTAACTCTCACTCAATATCTCTCTCATTCTCACTCTCTCTCAAAAAAAAATTCTTTTTCTATAACATGTATAACTTTTGTACATTTATATTATGTTCTATAAGGTGTATATGTAAGAATAAAAATAAAAAGAATAAGTATATGTAAGAATAAAAAATGTTACAAATGATATTTTTTATTTGAAAAATATTAGTATATCTTTTTACTTATCTATTAATTGGATATTTAAGATAACTTTGGGAGAAAAAAAAATCTTCAACAAACTTTCCGGTCAACTGTTTCAGTAACTTAGTGTGAAAGATAAACATGAAGAAAACAAGCGACATAGCAGCTGTAAGACATTTTCATACCACTCTTATAATATAAACAGGAAATCAGATTGGATCAAAGTTGCTAAAAGTTAGATGCGAGTCTTGTTTATTTCACGGTGCATTTTTCGCATAACACAATATTTGAGGTCTTATTATAGAAATTTGAACAATAAAGGCGGTTTATACATTTACCGCTTAGATTGATTGTTTATTTTTTAACGCCGTGGGCAATATTTCAGCCATGTTTCGGCGGATTTACTGCTTAGATAAAACCTTTTCTTTCTGCTTAGATAAAACCTTTTTGCGTCTCACACGGGGAGGGGGTAGAAGCAAATAAACTTGAACAAAATAGCTAAAAGAGCCATAGCTGCCTCACCGACGACACGGCCGACTCAAGCATTTAAAAGGAAATCACCTGTTTCTATTTATAGATAAATGTACTTTTTCAATTCAAGACATACATGTATGTAATCATTTATAAAACATAATAAAGAAAAGCATAGAAAAGATGCACAAAGAAAAAAAAATCAAAACACATAGATAGAAAAAAATGTGGGGCTCGAACTTGCAATCACAATTTTTACATTCCAGCGATCATATAACTGCGCCGCGAAGTCATTGATGTCGTATGGATAAATTCAGGACCTCTTGATCCCCCTCTCCCTCCGATTTAGGGGAAAAAACTTATCCACCTTATACTATATCATACATTGCGTTAAATGTGGTATTTGAATATTGAATTTTAACTTTTTTCCAATCCATCTTCAAAAATATATAATACGCTTTCGCATTCAAAAAGATATTCCCTGCTTCAACACCCCTAACGTTATATTAACTGATCCCTAAACAAAATCAGTCTATTTTCTGAACAATAAAAAAAAACATGTATCAGAATTTATTTAAAAGTATTTTAAGAGGTAATATCATGAGCATTTCTTTTCTAGAATACGATACCTCATGTTCCATCCACTGATTTTTGATGTGAGTGTAGTAAATGAACTTGTACCTTAAGTTTCAAGTATTCATTATCACAAAAAAAAGTCATATGTATTGCGAGGAGCAAGAAGTTGGAATTGCTATAAACTGATGTGGATCTTGTATTTCCTTATTCTCGCTAATGAATGTAAAGTAAACTGGGTTGACTTGGATAAATAGCTAATTAAGCTAGGCTGCCTGTAAGAATAATAAGAATGAAATGTATTTCTAATGTCTTTTAAATCACATCTTAAATGGTTTTAAAGGAGATATTCAATTCTAAGTCTAATGATATCATAAACACACAATCCGTAGTTTTACTGATCAGGATTTGTTAACATAAGCTTTATAATGATTATTACAAAGCAGGGGGCTTACGCAAGCACGCCAGGTCATTGCATTAACTCCTGGAGTCTTTGCATTTGAAGAGCTAATAATGATCACATTTAGGTTGTTCTGGAATGACGTACAAAAAATCATTTAATTTGTCATGTTGGTGATCTAACTATATGTTTTTATAATCGTACAGCAAAAGAAAACACACTTATTGTGATAAATTTCAATTCATCAAGCAAAATAAAGTATACTTATAGAATCCGCCAAATCTTTAGTGCATGCATCAGAGATCGACTTATCTTGATTACGAAGAGGATACATGCTTTTTGTGTTTCTCATTCTGAAATGTTGGTTTTAAATGGTTTTAAAATGTAACATAATAACTTTATAAAAAGTAAAAAGTAACATAAAACACTCCAAAAAATATATTATTAGTGAATACACAATAATGTACAGATACTTTGGAGTGTGTAAAGAAATTTCTTTGAGTTAGGTAACACGCATTTAGTTCTAATTTGTCCGCACATCGGCAACCAGTGAACTCTCCTGTTGGTGAAAAAGACCTAATGACAGCGATAGGATATGGTCTCACAGAAATTATTCTTACAGGTGGTTTTAATGCTCCTAGCTTGAAGCTGGCGTCAGCACTGGAAAAGTCTGCACATTCATTTTATTTCCACACCGACTATATAATTATATAATACAAGATGTTAATTTCGTCTAAATGACCAGTGTGTTAATTAATAGATGGGCGCAACACATTCCTCGCTTAGATGGAGCATAACATTAAAAAAAAAAAGTAATGTACTTGTGTGTTTATAAATGAGATTTTTTACTATTGTGCTTTTCTTTAATTACACCTCCTAGAAACTTATTATGAATCAAACTGTGAATCTTAAATATTTATTTTTTTCCTTAAAATTTCAAGCCTTACCCTAGCTTGAGGTGAAACTGCATTCAACAGAAAAAAAGCAAAATAAATCAGTATATATATATATATATATATATATATATATATATATATATATATATATATATATATATATATATATATATATATATATATATATATATATTGTGGTTGTAATGGTTGTAACGCTGTATTTGATTGGATAAAAAATTGACTTTATATCGTATAAAATGGGTTGCCTACGAGTACGTCACAATGACTTGCGTCAAAAACGTATCGATCCTCCTGACGTTACATTCAAATTTTGTACAAATTGAAGCCATTTTTTAAGGACAATCATCTTTTTTTCTTGCACCAAATGAATGAAAATTAAATTATGAGGAATGAACCCAACTTATACGGTATTAACTGGGTTGGAACAGTTTACGCTTTTTTTATGAACCGCTTAGCGGTTTCTAAAGCGTAAACTGCCCCAAACCACTTTATACATGTACCATATAAAATGGGTAACTCCTTAAATATATATAATTTCAATATTGATTTTTAATTCGTTTCCTTTTTTTCAAAACATTCAAAAAAAAAAAAAAAAAAAAAAAAACTTACAAAGATATGTTCCAAAGAATTAAATTATTAAATACAATGTAATATGCCTTTTAATTTACTTCTTTCCTCGATTTTTATAGCTTATTTATGTTAAAAAGATCTAGTGCATCAAAAGTCGTATATTAGGGAAAAAAAGTTTATAGGGCAATGACAATAAATTGCAAAAACGACAAAAAGCAGCATCCAAAGCATAAATTAGTCGATATGCAGGTTCAAATTGGCAGACTTTTTAAGCAGCCAATGAAGCTTGACATTTTGACCCAGTAAAGTTATCATTTTTGCTAAAGGTAGAGAGTGCACGTATTTAATGCGTGGCACGTCAATGTGCATCAATCTGCATCGTTCCGGTAACTTGTGAAACAGAGAATTTCGGTTTTGTCAATGAAAAGTAAATTTGGTCTAGTTCGTTAAAAAAACCCACTTTACTACATTCTGCGCGGTTATGGTCACTTTGAATTCACTGACCACCCAATGCGCACAGACGACGATACATGACCGATAGTGTGTGTAAATTGTAAGATTGTATGATTAGATCACCAGCGTCGTGGAGTTTCTCCCACGCACGAATGAGTGAGTGTTACTTTCATCGTAACTGAATCCAAGCAATTAGTAGAGGAAATCTCTCTCTCTCTCTCTCTCTCTCTCTCTCTCTCTCTCTCTCTCTCTCTCTGATATTAATTTAAGCGCTACTGATGAAACGTCTAATATTTTTCCTTCTTGTTTAATTATTTTCAAAGTCTTCGTGGGTCTTTTTTACGCTTTTAAACAATTGTGAACAACATATTTCTTAAATCCTGAATCTCCTCGCTCTAAATTGTTAGGGTACATAAAAAACTCACAGAAATGTGGTGAAAATGTAACAAAAAATGTTTTTTGTTTGAAAATTTTGAACGATTTAATACGTAAATTTTTAACTTTCGATACATACGTGTACATGTACACGTATGTTATACCACAATTTCTGTATCACACTTTATAGGTAATACATGTACATGTACAGATACTAGTAATTAAACATTTTTTTTCCTATCGATTAAAAATTTCGAGTTATAAACTTCTTCACAAATAAAATATGTTAATTAACATTTGAATTTCACTATATAGAACATGCATTTTGACTTATCTTGATGTGATATTTACTCGAAGTTTCGCTATTTAGTTAAATGAATAGATTTATTCTAATATGCAATATTTAATTAATGTTGATTGTACTGAATACAGATCTTAGTTAGTTATTGATGTAAATGTTAAACCAATATGACCCTGCCATTTAAAAAAAAAAAAAAAAAAAAAAAAAAAAACATATCAGATTGTCCAATAAATGTGTCAAAAACATTGTGAATATGCATTGACGTTGGAACAACAGTGGGATGGGAGGTCTAGGAGGGGTTTGCAGCTCCTAAATCCTCTGATCGCAAAACATTATTTAATAAGGACCTTGCCCCCCCCCCCCTTCCACTTCCCCACCGCCCCTTTGCCACAACGAAGTAATACTCCATATCTCTCACACACAAACACCACACTTATATTTTACTTTCGAAGACTGACTGTATTTTTAGTGATTTCAAACGGCCCTTGAAATTGATAGTGATGCATTTAGTTCTAATAAAACAAATATTCTTCTGAGAATTGCCTTGAGCAATACTAGTCCTCTACCGGAAGATGTAACATAAAATCTTAGAACTCAACAAGGTCATAATTCCGTCAAAAGTCATCCAAGTGGAAAAAATCTAAACCTCATCTTATATGTACGTGTAACTTCGTAAAATAGACAATCACCTTAATATCTGCCAGCGTGTAAGGAAACATTGCGGAAAACTCAGTGAGACAGACTAACAGAAAGACAAAGGGACAGCTAGACAGACTAGACAGACGAACAGACTTGGATGAAACCTACAGTGCCTTCGTTTTAATCGATAAGGGACGAAAAAGTATACATCTATTGTTTTTTTTATTCCTCTTTCCGTTTTGTTTTTTCTCTTTTCGTAGTTATTTAACATGCAGCTACCGATCTGCACACCCTCCCCCATGTTAAGGAAAACACAGCATCAGTTTAGTAAGTTATAATAGTCATCTTGTGTAATTTATTTGTCTGTCTATGTAGTTTTCGAAAATAACATTCACAAACTAAATTAAATTGATTATTCATTTGTTTAAATCAACACTTCTAGATTTTAATCATGGATTCTAAATGGAAAGGATAACTTAAAGAACCCATAAAAATTGTACCAATTTATTTAAAATTCCCTGGCTCAAGGGATAGCTGTCAAGACCCCTCCCACCATTCCCTTTCCTAAAAAGTAGAAACCTAGAGACGGTCTGCACCGTACGGTACTTAAACTGTTAAATGTCCTTGCCATAGGCATAGGCTTCAAGTTTAATATTTTTAATCATTTATTCAATCAAACGTTCCATACCTTTGATTTTGCCAGACCGAGTTATATATAATTTGTTAAATGAAATGTTAGTATTTTTTATGTATCGGGTTCCTGTCAAGTAGGAAAGGGAAATATTTTCCCGATATTGAATTTTGAATTGCCAAAAATGAACTTGAAAATTGGGTAGATGAGTCATTTGATACAAAAAGTTACATTTTTAAAATGTTTTTCTAAAAATTTGCTATCTCTGGGTCATCTCTTCATGATTTTGAAACGTCATATGTTTGCATTTTACTTAAAAAAAACAACCTAAAATGCATTTGTAAAAAATGCATTATTCCAGCAGATCGCACGCCAAATTTACTTATACGATACGTTCTTGAGTATAAGTATGCATCGATATAGACCTACTTGATCCAATCGCACGGCTTTTTTCCGTATCTTTTTATTGTAAACATTTTGTTGGTTTAAAGGACACTTGCATTATATCGTGGGTTCTTGCAGTGTCGTTAGGACTACAAATTTCCGCAGAAGTTATTATTTTCTTTAGACCCTGTTACATTGTCACGATTTATGCCACGATTACCCATGATTGCCGTTATTCGCCAGGTCAGTCTTACGATTTTTCCATAGGGTGTGGTATTTTTTGCTGGAGCGTGATACTACGATTCTGTTCCACAAAATACGATAGAAGGACGAACTGATCCGATTTAAGTACCGACTGAGACATTTACTTCGCGAACGGGCTAGATCTTTCCACGATTTTGAAGGATTAGACACAGCTACATGCGGTACTAGTGCAAATGGCTACGTTAAGGCACAATACATACACGATATTACTACATCTAATTATAATGATAAATAATATAATATATAATATTTTTGACATTTTACCATTTTTCCTTTTTTAAATTGAGACAGCTCCCCCCCCCCCATCCCCACCCCCTCCAAAACGACACTTCGTACCTGGATGCTTGTACTGCCAAATGTGAATTCTACGTATTAGCTGTAGGTCTGGCAATAAAGACATGCCATTACACACTACATTTTTTATAGAATTGTTTGTCAGTAAAAAAGATTAGCAAAACTCACTGTATAGCTCGGACAAGTTGAGCATTACACACATGTCTGATAATTCTTGCCAATTACATGTATTATTAGAAGGAGTAATTTATTAAAATTAACATAATTAAGCAAACGTACCCGTATTTATTGTGGATGTTTGTCTGCGCTGCAAAAGACTCTTATCATATTTCGTAAATGAAAAAAATATGAAGTCCGTAAAGGTCTACGTTCTATAAGATTTTTAGTATCAATACTCATTTTGTCAGTTTCGAAATTAGATAGAACTAAACCACTGAATGAAATATGATGAGACTTTCACAGAATCTTTGTTACATAGTGCCATTGTATACCTCCAGGTTTACTTTTTGATCAGGACACATATTTTGGGTTTCCCATAGCAAAACATGGACACTGCCATTCTTTCTATAATATTGAAGGAGACCAATTTCTTATTTGCAACTCCTCTTATACAACTCATATGGGAGGCGGGGGGTATCATTTAGTGAGCTCGGTGATCACAGTACCTCTGGTTTGTAGTTAAGTCCATTGTAGGGCACAGACGAACGGACGGACACCCCCATCACTATATACCCCCTGCTTTTTAAGCGGGGGGGGGGGGTATATATGGTCTGCGATATTCTTTTTTTTTTCAAAAATTAAGTGGCAAACCGGCAATACAAGACTGATACCTCTAAATGAGGGTAAATAAAAGTATTTTTCTTAATTGTTTTTTGCCCTTGCTCAGAATTTAAGGATCATTATTAACACCTGCTATGGGGAAGACCATTTACATTTGTACATGTAATTCTTAAAGTTGTCGGAGCTCCATACTTTTACGCAATTTTGCATAGGAATTTTTAACTCTAAAAATCCAGTGGGAGGGGTGGGGCAGCGGTAGTCCGCTGAGAGAGAATAAAGTTATAAATGTTACAAATAAAATGTAATCACAAGGTTTAAAAAAATCAAAAAACAGCATTTGACATCGATCCCGATGCAAATAACTTTACTTCCGTTTCGGACAGCGCTTACTCACTCACAAACGAACACACACGTTTGCGTTACTATATCCCCTCCAACTCCGTTGCGAGGGGATATCAGTTGTTTTAAGGTGTAAATCCTCTGATAAGAGAGAAAACTTACCATGGAAATTATTCCAAGCAATCCCCTGAATTTAATAATGAAGACCAACTCATTCAAATCTGTTCTGTCGTACAGTAATGATTTCTATTTTCTATAGTTGCAGAACTGTAGCTCTCCGCAAAAAAAAAAAAAAAAAAAAAAAAAAAAAAAAAAAAAAAAAATCTGCAACTATAATTGCTATTGCCAATATTTTTATTAATTACTTATAATAGTTTACCTAAAACATTTATACTGTGAAAATTGAGATTTGTCTATCTCTTAACATATAAGTCTTGTAATTGTTACAGAAATTTCAGATGCAGAATTTCTATAATCAAATAACTATCTTTTTTTCACTAAAAATAATAATGGAAAGATAACTTTTGTGGATGGATACATTTTATTTTACAAGCACAGAAAACAATGTGATATTCTGATTTCAAAAGCAGCGCTTCATTATGTTGCCATGCCCCCCCCCCCCCCCAATAATTTTGCCGATATATAGACTACTTAAGGAAGCTCTAAACACTAATCAAAAATGCTTTTTGGACTTTCAGAAAAATATATCATATAAACATGATAAAGGTGCACATATTCAGTGTATCTAGTTCATTTTCAACATAGGGTGCCTGTCCTATTTCTGCAGGAAAAATGTTCAAAGACAATGAACTATCTGTGAACAGAAATCGCTGTTGTTTACTTACATCGGAAAAAATAATGGAAATCATGTATTTAATTACTTAATCTTAGTCTAACATAACATTAAGAATACTTTAATTCATAACAATTTGTGTCATTAACTGTAGATTCCCATTTATTCTATTATTCTTCTAAGGGCAGATCACTCTAACTCAATAAAACTACCCTACAAATAGTACTCTTTAGTGTGCAGTGTTTAGAGCTTCCTTAAGCCCCCATTCCCCCACCCAATTATTTTGCCGATATATAGAATACTATAGAAAACATAGCTACCATATGCTTGTGCCCCCCTAAATAAAAACGTCTGATGACCTTTTTTTGCTCGTCAAGAAATTTTTGGTAGTTGAGAACAGAAAATGTATGCCTGTACCCCCCCCCCCCACCCTAACTGAAATTGCTTCCTACGGGCCTGTTCATTAAAGGTGTACATACTACAATAAATTAATTTTACCACAGAAAAGACTCAAGACTCTATCTATCCACTTGCAACACGTACAGGTACTTGTGGACAGGACCCCCCTCCCCAACCGAATATACCCCACGGGTCAAAAATATTTTTGTGTATTTTTTTTTAATAAATTATTCTTCTAGTACACATTTACAATGTATTCCATAAGAAAAATCCAAAAAATAACGCAGAATTAACGTTTTAATAAAAAATCATACCCGCGGTATTATAAAATAGAGAAGTATGTCACTTCCATTTGCTTACACTGGACCCCTCTTGGATATCATTTACCTAATGCATGTCACCAAAATGTGTCATGATATCTTGTTTCGGCAGATATTTTTGTCTTTAATCGTGATATTCAATTGCCCAGGCACTCCATAATAATCCGAGTATTCATCGTCAAACGTGAAACGTGCTACAAGATTGGAAATGTCAAAGTAGAAATTACGGAAGTGATGCAAAAACGACACCTAGCGTGTAACTCACGAGTTGCGAGTGTTAAAGAATTAAGGGAAAATTCAGAGGTCTACGAAAAAAAAGTTCGGGAAAATTTTGATAAAGAAGTCGAAATTGATTCATTAGAATTAAATTCTGCTTAAGATTTTCGAGATGAGCGAGGGTAGTCGTCAATATTCCCTTTAAAGGATGTTATCACTGATACCAAATAGAGGTTTAAAAATCGCTTAAACATTATCATCTTGACTTGTAAACCCCACCCCCTCCACCTCGGCCACCTTCCCCTTCTGCGTGGACATGGAATTTTTATTAAATTGTGTCTGCGGAAAGGTGGATAGCCGTTAAATTAATGCGGTAGTAAATATAATTTTAGAATGATAAACTAGTTTTAAAAATAAGTAAAGACAGAAATGTGATTATTTAAAACTGTACAATTTTTTTTTCATTTGTTATGAATTCGCTACATGTATAATCAATATTGATTAATTTGGGGACGGGGGCTGTGCACGTCATTGCAAGTTATAGTGTTGAAGAAAAACAATTGAGCGGTTGATGAATGGTTGTACAACCCAGGCAATAAGTTACGTACTACAAGTTGCAATTATCTAACTATGACTGTTAGATAAGACGTACCTAAAGAAATTTTTTAAAAGTCTTTATTTTATAGAAGTTAAGCTTCCGTTTGTTCAATTAAAATAATAGCAGCTTGATATATATATATATAATCAAGGCCAGAAATCAACGCAGTGCGACGCGAGAGTAAAGAAGAGCATGAAAATTATTAAAAAAAAAAATAATAAAATAAAAAAAAATGGCGTTCTGATTTTCATTCTTAAGGATTAATATTGAAAAGACTCCCACTTAAATTCCTTGGCAAATGATAATCATCGCATAAGAATATTAGGTCGTGGGTTCGAATCCTCTGCGGGACTTGGAGACCAATTCTTCGGATGAGACTGTATAAACCGAGATCCCTTGGTGCAGTAGTTGTTGGCACAAAAAAAAGATCCCTCACTGCTCAATGGCCTTAACGTCGACCATAGGTTAAAATCTGCAGCCCTCCACCGGCAAGTGGTGGCGTCTCCATATGAGTGAAAAATTCTCGAGAAGGACGTTAAACAGCAAACAAACCCCCTTCTATACTAAACGTTTAAAATAATATATATTATTCATAATGTACTTACCGCCTGTTATAGGTACTGTTAACTTGAATAATAACTAGAATAATACATGTAAATCCAGTTGAAACACACACTAAATATCAATAATCCCAGTGGTAATAATGATGTACATACACCATGTGCAAAACAATAATGATAACGGTAAAAGTAGTGCTCGCTGTGTGATTCCACGCAAGAGTCTAGAAATTTTCTAAAAAGGTGTACATTTGTAAAATTTATATTATAATTACATACAATTTTTTTTCATAAGTTTGTGCTATCTATTCTAAATATGACAGGAAAACGGGTGAAAAGTGGATGGGGGTTTATTTTTGACAAAGTTGATTGGGTCAAGATTTGGAAAGGGGTTCTCAGAGTCCTACCCAAATACTGATAAAAATTTGCACAAGTTGTCATTTTTTTTAAGTTCATCAAAAAAGCTATGCACTAAAATAATAACAATATTTGTTGTTTTGACAATAAATTCAAGAAGTTCCAACTATGGGTAGAAAATTAACCAGTCCCCCCCCCTTTTTTTTTTACACAAATCTTGCAAAAATTCTCTCTTTATCAGAATTTACTTTATTAGGTAATATCAGACTGGTAATGAAATATTTATATGCGCGGATCTAGAGGGGGAGGGGGGGTCCGGAACCTATATACAAAACCCATCTACGAAAGCAACTAAAAGTGGCCTTGGACCCCCTCCCCCTTAGAAAACACGGACCTCTGTTAAGTTGGTATGAAAAGTTATACAAGTGAGCAGCCAAACCCCCCTCCTTCCCCCTCCACCACCATCATGAAATAGGTTTTCACATATGGGAGAGAAGTTTAAGTGTTTTTTTTTTTATTTATTTATTTTTATTTATTATTTATTTATTTATTTTTTTGTGCGTGTCAAGAAATTTCTGGGTTGGATCCCCCTGGAAAAAATTCCTGGATCCGCACCTGATTTACATAAGATGCCCATATGGGCTGCATGTTCACCTGAGCATTTTATGCTTGATTTAAATGTGTACTTCCTCCCTGGTTACCAGAATTTGAAGGAGAGCAGTCAGAGCACATTTTAGGGACATTGCAACGTTTTTGAAAGGGGGGGGGGGACAGCCAGAGAAAAAAAATTCAACTTACCTGTAAAAACTTGACAAGCCAATTTTTTTTTCAAAACTCAAAAATCCTATTTCGTGGGGTGGGGTGGGGTTGGGGTGGGTTCCAACTTCTTTCAGTACCCCAATTTTATATGTACGCTACTACATTTCCTTAATTTGACTATAATGCAACAAAAAGTGTAGGGGGGGAACCACCCTTTCATGAACATTTTCAATAGTAAAAAGTTATGTTTCGAAAAAAGTGGGGGGGGGGGGGGCAGGCCACCTCTGCCCCCCCCCCCCCCCCGATGCTACGTGCCTGCATTTAGAGGCAAACACATTAGTGCGGGTATTACTGTCTTATGACAGCATCTAGTTTACATTTTTTTTTTACCATGGTTCATCTAGATGTCGAATACTTGCCATTCATGTTGATATATTGGTGGTCTTTAATGAAGAATGAGAAGGGCGGAGATATTGAACTGCTATAGTGACCGATCTTTAAAAAATCTATCAACAATACAAAACTGTGAAGAGCCGTTAAAACGGACCCCTGGGAATTCCAGAGGTGGGATCAGGTGCGCCTAGGAGGAGTAAGCATCACCTGTTGACTGTTCACACCCAAGTTATTGCACTATTCCATATTTTACTACTGTAACAACGACATGTTTCATGTTCATTTACATGTAAGGTATACATTTACTGTATATCTTTTCCAATCCCTATTCTTTGCCTTTGTCAGGGATTTTCGTGAATAACAGACTGAACTTGACTAAATCAACATGTATTTAACAATGAAGGATTAAATGTGAAAATCCTTGTATAAGATATACATGTATATCGTTTCTGATATAATTTGTGTATTAAGTGATTTATTCTAAAGTCATATTTTCCGTTTTCCCTTCCGTGCCGTTTTCCGTTCCGCAATATAGCAACACCAATCTTTTTGACTGGAATTGTCTATTCAACACCTATCCATTTATAAATACCAAAAACACCTATATTGCGAGTACTTTTTGTTTGAAATCACCAATGGGTTTTGGTCAGCTGCAGGTACTAAAATTGTAAAATGGCACCAACATTGCCAGTAAGGAAATGTTTAAGGAAACATCTGTTATAAACATAAACCAAGCTTTTATTGAGTTCATCCGAAATTTAAATCAGACAGGATTTATTGACATGGAATTTCTTTTAACTACCCCATTTTTAAATAAAATAACAGCTTTGTTTTGTACAATTTAATGTAAATTAGACTTGCTGACATTCTTGGATACACATGCTTTATAATTACTAGAACAGTGTGTCTATTAATTTAACAGAAAAACTAAAACTCGAATAAATACCACATACATGTAAAATTTTCAAGAGAAGTATATCATTTTCAGCTGTAAAAAAAGTGGAAAAGGGGGGGGGGGGGTTAGCGTCACCAGCCGGCGTGACGACACCTGAGACTTTGAGAGAAGGTAAAGGTCGGCCATATCTATATGTTTGTTATACGGATCAACATTTTTTCGAAAGCATAATTATTCTTAATTTAGGAATAAAATTAATGTACACGGTTTTAAATAACATTTTCGGTATTTTTGAGTACATAACTTCAAAAATTCATGGGCTTTAGATCAGAACAAAGTTTTCAAACAATCTATTTACATATTACTCAAATCATTACTCTCTGAACAATCTATCATGAAATTCATTTCATATCTGTTTACTTTCGCATATTTCAAATTATTCATTTCTTGAGTGGAATTCCATCTACCTGTTTTAACAGAAAGATACTGGTTCAAATAATCTAGATTAAATGCTTGCATTAATACCAGACATGTGCTAGTTTTACAATTAAATTTGTCCGCTGGCGCTTGCAGAGGATACACCACCTCTCCGCCCTTCACAAAGTTAACACGATACATTTTTTCTTTTCAGTTTTGATTTCCGTCTTTTATTGAGTTTGGTCTTTCAATCATGTTATGTCATATTTGTTGCGAGAATGTACTAGTACCATCATAATGTGAGGTGTTATATATGCAAGTCCGTTTTAATGTGTTTTTTGGTGCATTTTTCTATTTTATACCGGATATTTGGAGTCTACATATACATGAATATTTATCATCGTAAATGGCCGTCTATGTTTACTGACACATGTACAAGAGAGACGTTTACTAGGGAATTTGCGGGTGAAAACTTTTTTTTTATTTTGAAAATTCAACTGTCGGACATCTTAATACCTCTGCCTTAATGTTAATATAATCGGATAGGAACGTTTGGCACATATTAATTGTTGTCATGTGTTTAATTTATTATAAATTTTATTAGGCTAGTGAATGACCAGTAAAAGAGATATATTTGGGAGAGGGGCTCCGTTTATGAAACATGGATTTAGAATACATAGTTGTTCGTATACTTATTTTAACTATATTTTTACTCACTTTATCGCTAGATTCATGCTGAATTCTGATTGGCTTGTACTGTAACGACTGTATCATTTTTTTTTTTTTTTTTTTTTTTTTTTTTTTTTTTTTGTTGAATTTCCACTTATTTTTATACCGTACTTTTCTTTTTCAGCAATACGGAATAAATCTTTTTTTTTTTTTTTATTCAGTGTATATACAACTAGTAAAAAAAAAAAAATAAATAAATGACTAATATTTTGAGCAGTATTTGGTATTTTTTGTAGCGCTGTATCATAGGCCTTAGTCATGTTAATTACGATAAAACTGTCATCAACATTCAAAATATGAATTTTATTGAAAGGTGAAGAAGATAGAGTGTTGTAAATTGTTTAATTAATTTTATTTACATCTACTTACTTTCTGAATAGAAATATTCATATATGGTCAATATTTGTCATTTTAAAAGCAAATGTGAAGGAAATGGGTAAAAAACAAAAGAAAATGAGAAAATGAGGGGGTTGAATGAAATGAATTTAAAACATGGTAGAAACTGATATCATTCAGGGAAAACCACCTTGTGATATAAAACTGGCAAACCAGGTAACACGGATAATTTTGATTTATTTAAAATATTTTTTTCTACGGAATTTTTAAAAAAGAAAGAAAACATGGGAGTAATCGCTCCCGACAGAAAGCACAGGACTATTAATACTTCTACGCAAGTTAAAGTGAAATTTTCAAGGCAGGGAGCCATAAATTTATCTTTTTTGGATAATCAGGACGTGTTGACCTGACCAGCTTCATTCCTGCTGTTTTGCTCGACATGAAATACATTACCATGGAAAATAATTCACTCGAGATAGAATGGATCAATGTTATGCAATTTGGAAAGGTTGATGCGATTGTAAGTGTTCACATTAATCCTGTCTTGGCGATACTGCAGATGTGAAAGTATCACATAACGCTATGAAACAATGCAAATTCTTTATTATACGAAGAATCAAACTTGAATCCAGCGTAATCAAATTAAATCTAGAGAGTCTAGAAAACGTTTAACTCCATTGTCATCAACATTGAATAAAACTCAGATATTAATTTATTCTAAATACAGAGTTACTTGTAATTTCTTTTCTCGTGGCCGTAGAAACCGGGCGTGAGAGCGGGAGGGGGATCACCGTGCCCCCCCCCCCAATAATCAGGATATAAGATACTTAGTCTAGTATACTAGAAAAAACAGCTTATTTATATTGATATGTCTTCTTAATCATGTGAATTATAACTTTTTTTGTTTTTGATTGACATGCAATAATTTTTTTTATAAACTTGTAACTAGTACGTAGATTAACATCTTTCAGTTTGAATTTTAGCACACAAAAAATCAACATCCATATCTTTCACATGAATATTATAGTTTTGATCATGAATAAATCAAAGGTCTGAAAGATATGACTATTACTGTGTGAAGACTTTTAAAAGTCTAAAGCTTAAGTTAAAGAAACGTAGTTTGCATTCAAAAAAGACATCTTTTAGAGTTATACCGACAAGTGCTGACCCGACCAGTTTCATTCCTGCTGTTTTGCCGCGGATCTGAATGATGAATGATGCATTCAAAAATGGCCAAATGTTATGTAACTTAATATATAATCTGATAATATTGACATCAGGTCTTATGCTCTGTTTCCTTTAGGTCATTAATCCTTATGATCTTCATGCTACTGATTATCGCAATAATTCTATTGAACTAACTGACCAACAAGACCTATTAAGTCTATAATGTCTGACGCCAAGACATTAGATAACAAGTAAATCTCATTAAAAAAACTTCCAAGGTAAAGATCCATTCATTCATTTATGGAATTGTTTAGACTTTGGTTTTTTGTAATCTTGTTATTCAATCCGTTCTTTGCTCAGATTGCATCAAATTGTATTTATTGTTTCAATTTTGTTGCAAAAGTATATGAATATTTCCATACATAAAAAAAATAGGAAAACAGGTGCGGATCTAGGAATTTTTTTCCAAGGAGGTCCCTCCTCCCCCCCCCCCCCAAAAAAAAAAAAAAACACCACAATTCCTTGACAAGTCAAAGAACGTGAACTCCTTTCCATACGTGAAAAACATATTTCATGGGGGGGGGGGGGATCAAATCTTATGCTTCATATGTATAAGTTTTCTAACCAACTTAACAGGGATCTGCGTTTCTAAGGGAGTGGGGTGTCCAAGGTCACTTTTAGTTGCTTTATAATATACATTTAGTAACTCTGCAGATTCCAGGGGAGACCCCCCTTTAGATCAGCCCATTAAAATGAATTCACATCAATGACGCTGCATTAAACTGAAATTATTCTGTTCCCTGAAAATAAAATATAGATTGAGTAAATATTTAGAATTAGAGAGCTGAAATAGTCACTAGGTAATGTGGGAATAAGTTCAACACAACTCAATACAGGAAATTTGCGTATGCAATGGCCACATGCTGTGACTGGTGATAGTCTCGACTGGGCTAGGCGTACGAAATGTACACAGGACGGATCTTACAAATGTTCAGCTTTGTCTTCACTTTCTACTAATTATTAAATCCAAGAGCAACAAATAACGTTTTATGTGCCCACTGGACCACGCAGAAGGAGAATGGAAATAATTCTAATTTAAAGGTAATTCTTTTAAAAGATGCTAGACTCAATTTATTTGTTGAAACAGAAACTTCTAGAAGTAAAACTTTACTATACTTCTGTTTAATGCGCTATTTTCAGGGAGTGAAAATATTCTATTTAAATCAAAGATGGGAATGCAGAAGAAAACGCAAGAACTTAGGATGGTGAATTTCAAGGAGCACGTAAATCCTTTAGTGAACATGTAATTATATTCTTGGATTTACATTTCAAGTGGTGCAACATATAAGTGGTTTGGCTAGAATTTATCTGCGTTTTCTGTGTTGAATCATCACCATCTTATTTGAGGATTTCTGTAACATTGCTTATTCTTCGAAGATGAAACAACTTCTCCGTTATGTTTTACTATTTACTAAACATGCTAAAGCACTCTAAAAACTATAGTCTTTTAAAGTATCAAAAGCTGCTTCTGACAGAGAAGATAGTGGAAAAGTATTTTGAAAAGTTCAAATTAGACCAAATCTACATGTTCAACTGAAGCGGAACGTCAGCAGTACGGAGATAAATGAGATGTTGACGAACGAAACCAGCATTTATCTTCACCAAAGATCCAATCAGAAGTTTTACCTGTTGGTAGGTATCTCTCCTCTTTCTAGGGCAGAGTAAAGAGTTATTGCTGTATTTTTTAACTAAGGTATTAGTTTTTTTTCTTCTTTTTAAATGTCGTGGTACTCGTCATTGTTAATTAAGACCCCAGAGGAAAAGTGTGCACAGGAGGAAACATAGATAAAATTATTTCATTAAATTAATTGGTCTTATTTTTAGTGACATTTTATAGCGAATCTTAATTTGAATGTTAAACTGTCCTAGAAAAAAAATGTTTTGAACACCGTATCTGTCTATTTCTTCATAATCTTCATTTTTCAATATTTGCTTGTCGTAAAGACAGAAATGATACAAAAAAATTGGTATATATTTATGAAGTCGACACATTTTTGCTGTTAATGATTTGAAAAAAAAATGCTATAATTAAGAAATTGTAAAATTTCTACGATGTCCAAAATTCCATTTTCTGCAACCATCCTTATTTTTCTATACAAATTTCTGTCATTTTAAATTAAATTATTTTGAAACTTTGAAAAAAAAAATTCAATGCGGTTAATATTTAATCTTAATCATATCATGAATTAAATTTTTGATAAAAGTTTGTATCATCCGTCCTTAAGCTTGACATATTTGGGTACATGTAGGTTGCTAAGAGCTATCTAAATCCACCCAATTATAGACAATTCAGTTAAATGGAATAAGATGAGCGATACTTTGAGAAAAAATGACTTGATATACTGGTGAATTTTAAACATGGCTTTAAATTTGATTGTTTTTTAATGGAATTTGTTGGCGTTATAATGGTAAGTCGCCTTTATTTTGAAACTCAGAAATGTAATATGAAGAATGTGTGTCTATCTTGTTGGATATTTTGTTGATAAAGAAGTAAAGAACATTTAAAAAATATCAGGATAAATAAAATGGGACAAGTGAAATTTTTGTAAACAAAATGGGTTTATAATTTGATGAAGGTCTACATATACTTTCCTTTTTTATTTGTGTGTTCAATCTACTAGTGTTGGTACACACAATTGTCATGTTAATACGCGCGTCCTTTACTTAGCCCATTTGATTTTTAAAAATTATATTCGAATACTTTTGAATCATAAGAAAACTTTCTGTATAATTTTTTGAATTAACACATCGATACATGTGACAAACACACTCATAAAATGATTAAAACAAACAACATTGTCCAGAGAAATGTTTGAAAATTTTATATCAAGCACAAAGATTTCCGGGTTCTAATGTGAAAAAAAAAAGTTTTCAAAGAAAACAAAGAATTCAGGATATACTAGTATTTATTTGTTTAATTGGGGCTATAGGGAATGGGATTGGAAATTTTTTCATTTGCATGCATTGTGAAAAAAAACAAAGTACGTTCACTTTAAATCATGAGTACTGAGAGTCAAAGCCTACTGTTGTTAAATCTATAATTGCTAGAATTAAAGATAAAATTCTAGCTAGTGATTCTCATCCAGCTATAAAATTTGGCTTAGATTCTATTGAAATAATTGATGATTTATTGTAAATCAATTTGTTCCTCGAAAGTGAAAATCAAATAACCCAAATTTCAGAACATTAAAATCCAGAACTCAATTTTTGAAAGCAGAGAACAAACCTGGTGCAGTCAGGCCTATAAGAATTTTTCGTAGTCATGTTAATGTTCTCATATTAAAAAGAACAAAATAAATCAAATAACAAAATTGTGAAAACTGTGTTCTCAAGCAGAGTCATTTTGTCAAGATAATTTTGTAGCCCTCTTTCCCACAACAAACACACATGTACGATTTGAATGCGTTAATTTATGTATACATAATGTATAATAAGTAAAATTTATTGAGAAGCATCCTCAGGTGGTGTAGATACAAATGTGTTCAAATCATCTGCCTTGTGTAGGGCAATGCACTGGAGATCAAATGTCGGGACAACTTTTGTATTTAAACTTTTCAATACTTAATTGATTTCAGCGATGTGGCCTATGGGACTTTCTTAAATTCTGTTTACTGAAAATGAATTTAATTACTTGTTCAAAATTTGAAATTCTATAGAATATAAAAAAAAAAAAAACAACAGAAAATAAGAATCATTTGAATTTTGTGCACCATTCATAGACTTTGTTCATGTACTTCTATCATAGGGCATAAGATGGAGGTAAACAACCCAGCAGGACCGCAGCCACCAAAATGTCTAAGGAGTAAAAACAGAAAACACATAGATGTCTAAATGATACATTTATAAAGAGACAAGAGAACAGTATTAAACAGGAAATCATCGGTATGATAATATTCTGATGACGGGTTTAACGTAAAATGGTTAACAATAGTGGTCCTTTTATTCAAGAAACATCAGGGGAAGTACTCAACAGTTCATAGTGGAAGGATTGCTAAAAACGTGTATATGAAAATTCATATCAGATGTCAAATGATACAGATCAAGGCCCAACCACTAGGATTATATCACAATGTTACCTACGAACTGGAACAAGGAAACTCACCTCGCAAACAGAATTTGGAACAGTCAGTAATTTGGACCTTGACTCTAGCAAAGCATGTCAAAGTTGTGAAAAGGGATACAAATGTATTTCCATCAATCTTAGGGATAACAAGGACAAAAATGCATAATTTCTACTCTTGCATATTGTGATTGTGTTGAGCTTGCATGTATAATTTTACTTCTATTTGGAATGACTTCATAATCTATAGGAGACTAATACATGGTCTATTTTTTTTTTATTCGTAAAGTGTGTGCGGTGTTCATTATTTAAATTGGTGATGATCCTCACAGCTCATTGCCCCTTTTACATGTGCAGAATTAATTTCTTACGTTTTCAATATATTTATATGAGAATAGTAAGTTATTGTATTTTGATTGCTTCACCCACAGATTTCATCAGAGGAGTGTATGAATTGAAATATTTAGCTCAAGATAATTTTTGAGGTTCCTATAACGAAATGGTAAGAGCGTTTGCTCGAGTATCACGCAGCTAACTGTTAATCCGCACGTCGTGGATTCGCATCCCACTACAGGACATGCAGTAGGCGCAGGCACGGAAATTTTTCAAATAGCAAGGGAAGTTTAAGAAACAAAGTATTTTTTCGTTTATAAAAAATGAGTTAAAGAAGTGTTTCATTCAGCTATTTATTAGCGTGCAGATAAAACAGTATATGGAGGCATGTGGAGGGTTATTTTTATATATTGTTTATATAATATTGTGCCTTAATTGGATAATGCACATTTGTTTTTGAACTTTGACATTGTATTTCATATTTATTTTCATCATGTGTTGATAGGTCCAATTATTGTTGAATTTCGAATGTATCAACATAAAGTAAAGATGTAGATTTTCGACTTTTCTGGTGAATCCACCAGTTTTTTGTACTAATGCATAGAAAGGAACTTAGTCATTTGTAAAGGAAAACTACGAATGCTTTTTGATTTTAATGCTTTTGGTGGATCCACCAAGCATCCCAACCCCCACTTTTAATAAATACAAAGGCAATTTTGACAGTATATCATTCAGGTATCCTTGTGTATTCCTGTTTGTATTTTGGTGGATCCACCAAGTATTTGTAAGTGAAATTGAGAATGCTTTCTTATTCGATTTTTTTTTACAGTTTGGTGAGTCCACCAAACTCCTCTCTGTATTTAAGGACAATTTAATCGAACTTTGGGTTACTTGTAGATTTTTGACTTTTCTGGTGGATCCACCAGCTTTTGCCCTTGTGTATATAAACATATTAAGGAAGTGTCACTAAGTCATTGTAAAGGAAACTTATGAATGCCTTTTGATTTTAATGCTTTTGGTGGATCCACCAAACTCCCCACTACTGATAAATACATGCGTAATGTTTACAGTATATCATTCAAGTATTCTTGTGTATTCCTGTTTGTATTTTTGATGGATCCACCAAGTATTTATAAGAGAAAGTATGAATGTCTTGTTAGTTGAATTTTTGCATTTTGGTGAGTCCACCGACTCTGTATTAAGGACAATTTTAGTTTTTTTTTTTTTTTTTTTTTTTTTTTTTTTTTTTTTTTTGGTGGCTTCACCACTCATTTTCTTTCAATGGGTTGTTTCAGTGTCTTAAAACTGGTGGATTCACCAAAGTGGTTTTTAAAAGTATCATCATTATTAAAAGTAATATTGAGAATTTCACCACATCGCTTTTATAAATTTAAGCCAAATTGTCTATTTGTAATTTTGGTGGAATCACCAAGTTCTCATGAAGATATTTTAGTTGTTTTGTTGTTAAGTTCATCAATTCTTTGAATGGATTGTAGAATGGTCAAATTCACTCTTGTTTTCTTGGTGGAACCACCAAGATCAATCTTTATTTGAAGATATTTGATAATTCAAATTGGTGTATTCACCAATCCTTTGACTGTTTATATAGAATACCGATACCTTATTGATCTGTTTTAACATAAAAATTGGTGTTCTCACCAATTCTTAATCTATTCAATCAGGAAAATGAATAAAAAAAATCGTCAATTTCTGAAATTGCACTGTCTTCATTTTTCATTTTAAATATAAAAAAAGAGGACAGGAATAGAAAATCCTCTTTCTTAATGGAAACAGTTATATACACTGCATTTCACTTTCTTGATTAGATCTAGTCGGTGACGATGAAGATACATGGAATATATTGGGGGGGGGGGGGATCTCTAGGCGGTTGAGGTTTTAATGCTAACTAAACAACAAACAAATATTGTCAATTTTATTGTTAACATTGAAAATTAAAAACGTTCCCTGATCTATTATGCAGTACGTATCAGAACAGTAAATATTTCGGAGACAGTTGAACTGACCTTCAAGTCGGATGCAGTACCGATCTAGATCGGTAAAGGTTAAGATTATACTTCTAATTACTAAAATTGTGTGATTGAAATCTCTCTGAAACATATCTGACATTTTGACAAACGTTTCTGTATAAATTCGTGAGCAAACAAGCCGATTGAAAAGTTTTTCTGTGCGATTTCTGTAACTCGCATCCATGTTGTTTACGTTAGTTTGTCGGAGTCTGCAACCACGTGACTTTCGTTGCCATCGGTGGGCGGAGCGTGGATGCATGAATTATCTCCTTTTCATCTAAATATTATTCTTTTCAATATTATTATTATTGCTAGTAGAATATTAATGTCTAGACCGTTTTGTTTAAAAATATACTCTATTCTACCTTTCAAAGATAGAAAAAATGATCGATCAACAACACGACTGTCACATTGTTTGAAAAGTAAAAGTGCTCATTGATAGAACAAAGCACGAAGCACAGATAAGGCTTCAAAATAGAGGCGGAGCATAATTTATACGTGAAATATTCACTATGATATCAAACGAAACTTACAATCCTTAAAAACACTACCACATGAAGTGGTTTGCGATTTTAAACTGTGGGAGAGAATTAAACTGTATCAACACTTACTGTAACATGCTGATTTGAGGTTAGTTAAATCCCCGACCCAGATAACAAGGTATGAACAATTCAATGATCGCACTGCACTTGTTGATGTGACGTCATTTTGTTAAACTTGGCGCAGTTTGTATGCAGTGAGATGCGGATCAAGTCATATTTTCAAGACGAAGAAATGTATTTTATAATTGAATAAAATATTATTTGCAGATATTTAAGAGGCCGTTAATTGGATGCAATGTCCTTTTTTATGATTTTGTTCATTTTTTCCGAACATTTCCTAGTTAACTGATACTGCGATACATTTGTACGCAGGTACATTGGAGGGTATTCAATCTATCTAGTGCAAGGGCATGCCCTCAAAGGATCTTGACAAGCTTTTAATCATAATCTCTTGAAGTATTTAGAAATATGAAAAGTGCTATGATCCTGTTGAAATCTAGTTTATGATTTGATTATTTCTATATTTAATGCAGTTGACCTGCAAAAAATTCAGTATGCGGTCATACATATATCATTTTAACAGTGAAACAGTAGAATTTATATAGAATCGCAGCACCTTTCACAAACTGCAATGGATGTTTAAAATAATTATAAATTATACTTCAAAATTTAACTTGGTTATGCCCTTTTGCTAATAAAGTTTATAGGTGAGCTCAATACAGCAAGTAAATGTGCAAAAATTACGCGACTGCCACATCACGTGACAGGTCTAAATAGAAACTCTAATCGTCCTTAGTATCAAGTTAATAACCATAATTTCATCAGTCCGATATTAGTAAAGTACTAAAAATAATCGCCATCCTGAAAAGTAATATAATTTTTATCATAAAAATCGCCGATATTTCCATTGCGCTCATAAACTGTAATGTGCAGGGAGAACACAGAGAGAAAAAGGAAAAAAAACAAAACAGAAAGGATTTAAGAAGCTGGGTGTCTTGAACTGGAAGCTTTGCTATATTTGGATGCACATTCCATTTTAATCGAAAAGAAAAGTAATTTTCGTTGATAATATCACTTTCGGTTTTTCATAGTATTTCCTTTCAAAAACAATGTTAAATGTCCAATTAACGTATTGTGCATGACATGTCTAAAAGATTAACAAATGAAATCAATATGGTTCATAACGAGGCTGCAATCTATCGACCTTTACTATAACTTACATCTACTATGTCTATTATATTCCCTTGTCCTGTGATAATTCTGTCTTTCTTGTTGAGGGGTTTGCATAGAATACTTTTAAAAAGATGATTATTATTTGAAATTCTCGGGGTTCCTTTTTCCAACAAAATCATATAAAATATTTGATTGAAAAATGATTACAGTTAATCGATTTTAAGGGTAAATATGGAATGTATCGCAATTAATTTACTCTTTGATAGCTACCAGAATTTTCTCATGAAAAAAAAATGAATTTGTATTAGCTGTGCTATGTGCAGTAAGTCCACCTATGCAAGCTAAAAAATTACCCCGATATCTTAAATAAAATAACCAACAAAGTGAAAGTTATAGTCAATGAGAAATTTTAAAAACTTTTGAATTATATGAGCATTTTTATATAATTACTGTCTTTGTCGAGTGTTTTATTACACACAAAGAAATATAAAGTGATTGCAGTCGAGAACGTTACTACTTTCAAACTACAAACAGTCATCTCTGTTATGATAAAAAAAAAGCTAAAAAAAAAGACTGTAAAATCTTGCTATATCATCAGATAAACGATTTCCCACTGGATTGCACTTGCTTTTACAAGGATCTGTATACTCGTTTTTCTTTAGAATGATAATGATATCTTGGATTCTGAACAATTATAGTCTACAGTTCATATAAAAGAGTGATTCTTTACATCCATTTGCATTGTTTAACATTCTTGTGCCATTCAGTAAATATCGTTTTAAAAACATGTATATTACAATCGTATAGGTTATAATTTGAATTCTTACAATATCCAATGTAAATTTTAGAAAAAAAAAAACTTTATAAAATCATAAAGAGTAAACCATATTTATTTATTTTTTTAACAAGAACTGAAATACTTTACACTATGGGTTTTTTTTTTATCACCAACCGTTTCTTCATTAAATAAGTAGTGACTTTTCTTATATATTGATAGACCTAATTTATTTGTTGTTCTGAGGTCATAATTAATTTACGTAACTAGTATACATTTTAGTCTTCAAAGTATATTGACAGACGACAGCAAAATACAGATAGAAAAAACTTAACAATAAATATATAATCTTTAGATTTTATTAATATTGTTCCAATGGTATTTATTGAGATTGATATAACTATTATTCTACTTTAATAAAAAAAAAATGGTCTGAAAAACTGTTATTCTTTGAGGGTTTTTTCCCAATGACTTCATTTTATTATTACTATTTCCTTTTTATCTCAATATCATCTTTATCAATATTATTATTGCTAGTAGAAATGTGTAGTGTCTAGATGGTTTTGTTTAAATATATATTTTCCTTTATCGTTTCCTCTATCCATTCTGTATTTTATATTAAAAAAATGTCAAGCATTATTACATAACCTTCTTGTAAATAAATAGCTTTATATTTATATACTAGGTCTTGTCTCTTTATTCAACCTTGATCGTGCTGCTTTGCATCTTATATGACCTTTGAATTAAACCTGTCATTTAATATCATTTCTATTGTTCTTTCTCATTTTTTGTTATCCTTTTTTATTTCTTAATTACTTTATGTATCTATTTTATCAGTTCCATATAAAATATGTTTTACAGTTTTGTTTCATATTTGGATATTTTACTGCAAAAAGACTTAAATGGTAATCTAACAACAAAGCTTTATGATAAACGTAATGACTTTAACTTTTCACTCGTCAACTTCCCTTTCTTATGCAGTAATATACCTTCATCACCTGCATACGGGGTTTATATCTCTTAGTTGATTCGATACACAAGAGCATGCTATACGTCTGGAAAATTTCTAAAACGAGGTAAGTTATTGACAAACAAGTTGATGAAACAAGAATAGCAGCAGTCTCGTTTAAAAGTCGTCATTTCGTTAGTTCTATGGTCGATACAATGACCTTGTCAGCAAATACAATTTATTATTAAGACATATGCTGACTGACGTATTTTTTACTAATTGTTAGGATATTATTTACACACTGAATTGTCGACGGATTTTTCCGTCATTTCCCAATTATGACAAGAAGAAAACGGGGGTGTGACCGGTCGGCAGGGGATGCTCACCTCTCCATGGCACCTGATGCCACCTTTGATGTTTTAGAGGTCTGTGTTTGCTCAGCTCCAAAATTTGTATTGTTTAATGGACTTTTGAGCTTGCATACTGTCCGTTATCTCCAAATATTTTATTCCATGAGTTTATTTCCAATGCATTATGCAGGTAAGACTATGCTAATAGGTAGCGATTCCGTCAATTTGCACACATTGAAAGTGTATTTCAGATAATAACATTTTACTGTAAAAATGCAAAAAAGGATAATGTTTGAAATATCAAGAAGCCAACAACTTCTGTTTGTAACTTTGCAGTATTGAATGATACTGAGGATTATTATGCATGCCATTCTCTTAGGATTTCATATAAATTCTTTTGCAGTAAGTGGAAGAAAGTAAGAGTCTGAGCAGTTATTTTGTTTGAATTGAATAAGCTAGCAAATACGTATAAGCCGACCTATTTTTGATTGCTACGAAGAAGAATATATTCAAACACATCTTATCATTGGGTCGTATTTTCACTTACATATTTCATACCAGTTGTAAGGGCTTTGTTATCTTTACTAAATTTGATTATGGATTATTCCGTCTACCTGATCAAATCACAGGGGCCGAGATCGGTCAACAGGGGAATGTTTACTCATCCTAGGTACCTGATCCCACCTTTAGAACTTCCAGGGATTCTGTTTCATGCCATGTACTCAAATTTGTATTTTTTGAAGGTTTCTGAGATCGATCAATGTTCGCTATATGAAACACGTCAGGCAAAATACGACCTATTGATAAGTTATATTTGATAACAAGACCATTATAGGAACTATTCCCTAACAAGACAAATGACCTTTGGAGATCAATTGATTTTTTCACAGAAACAATCTCAATAACAGAAGTTGATGTATTTCAATGAACAGAATTATCGTAGAAGCATTTTTTCTTCTCTCTAAAACTGTGAATTAAATCGTACACTCTTATAGTAGTATAATCACAAACAGAATGATTAACATACTGTAACTACGAATGCGGAAGATTTAGTCTTTCAGAGTAGGTATCTTTGTGAGTCATATAGATGACGCACATTAAACCTCTTATATCACCATAAAAACGTGACTCTGTCTTATTTATACACTTAAATGGAATTGCTTGCAATTTTACAAATGAAAAAACATAATTTATACTTTTTATAAAAGATTACATTATCAAACAAACAAACAGAGAGGGGAAACATCAAAATCTCCATTGAAAAAAGTGCAACTTGGTTTTTCGAATATTTTCAGATTTATGTAATATTTGCACACTATCCTTTTTATCTTTTTTCACATTAAAAGGCATAAACACGATAAAATACGGTAAGCAGGCTAAATAAGAAGGAGAAATGAGAATGTGTCGGTCATCAATATTTCAGTTCATTCATTCTATTAAAGTTTGTTTCCAATACATATTAAGCATCCCCTGTCAACCTGTCACATCCTCAGTAAGCCCAAGGCCTAGCTCTGTTTTGATCCGGTAAATGACGTAATCCGTAGTCTTATTTGTGTAAAAGCGATGACTTAACAACTGGTGGGAAACATGCCAGTCATAATACGACCAACAAACTCAACCTTGCTTAAGATGATACATATATACATAGAAGATGTGATGCAAAAAGGAAAATAGCCTAAAATTATTTAAAACTTATTTAAAACTTGAAAACTTGAAAGTCTCATGAAATAACATAACAGATAACGAACTGACTTTTCCAAAACATTTTCTGGTACTTTAGTATACCATTACTTCACTTGTATAAAAGGTACGTAGTTATTGCGCTACTCACTTGCACCGACACCCTTTTAACAGAACATTCAGAAAGGTGTGCGACAAGGGGATCAAACAAATCAAGTCACTTCACAATATTAAGTACTTGTACCAGTCGCGGTAGCCTAGTGTTAAGGCACTCACTTCGAGGTCGGGAGGTACCGGGTTCGATACTTGTTCCTGGTCGCGGCATGTGCATGTAACTTTAGACGTAAAGAAAGGTAGTCACTGTTCCTTAGACACGCCCAGCTCTAGATGAGAAGGTCACTGGTCTTTCGAATGAGACTTTTAAAAAAAAGGTCCAGTGACATGGAAGGCGTTGGAATGGTAAAGAATGTCATTGTTCAATGGCCTTTAGGGACGAGTAAATTTTAAATTTAAAACCCTTCACCCGTATATGGTGACATAAAAGTAAAACATTCTTGCAAGGGACCTAAAACCTAAACACTCAGTAAATTAATCATCAGAATATAAAGTCGTTCGAATCCTCTACTTAAAATGATTTCTAAGAAATTAATATCAAAACATAGTTTGCAATTCTGTATTCATTATAAAGAATAGGGAAGAGATGGTCAAATCGTTTTAGTACTTTACTTATTCGGGACAATCAGTTGTACTAAGGATAAAAACTACATGTTGAGGACGGGAAGAATTTTTATTAAGACCTCCTCTGTGATGTGGCAGTCACGTGATTTTAGCAAATATACTTGCAATATTGAGATACATTTGTATACTTGTGACAAGACCTTTCAGATTTTAATAACCTTAAAAGTTTTTAATCTAATAACATTGTTTTAGAAGTTTGATCTAGTTTTATCATAATACTTCTGAGAGTTGTTATCAAATCCATTAGTTATAGATTTCAAATATATTGAAAAACTAACATAGCACTTGGCTGAAAACAAAAAGCGTACTCACCTAAAATCTGACAATAAAGGAAATGTACTTTTTAATGAATGCTACATACACATGTGCAATATCCATCCTCCTCTCCCCTCCCCCCCCCCCCCCCCCCAGCAAAAACTCTATCATTTTCCAACTACCAGGGACATATGTACAGGAAGTAAGCTTCAGGGTTTTGAAGTGCCATCTTCACTCTTTTCATGTATTTCATAGCAGGAATATGTGAGACTATTTGGGCTAAACACATGATTACTTCCTTTACTGTCATTAAAGCCAATTCTCAAAGAAAAACACCTTTAGGGATCTGGATCACACGAGCATCGATTGACATAACTACTTGATTGCAAAGAAAAAAATTTCCCAACTTTCATATCTACATTTTAAAGAAAAAGATGGAAAGAAACCTGGTCTACCTTAGGCATGTACATGTATGATTTGTCAATCTCTTTAGCACCAAAAGTGGAGATATATTCTTTTCTAGAGAAGCTTTTTTACACAAATTAAATATTTATTTTCAAGAAGTTAAACAACCAAGACATTATGTAAGCATATATTATTGTACATCTAAATAAATCATCCATATATCGAGATTCATTCAGAATATCCCGTCGACTGATTTTTTGTAATGAAAAGGAACATAATATACATGTATATAGAAAGATTTAAAGACCAGGATATTTAGATTTAAACCACTTGATAGTTACATTTTTAGAAAGTCATTGAGTCTTCTCTGTTGAAATAAAGTCTATTTTTATTTTACTTCTCTTTTCTTGAAATGGCTCCCTTGTGGTGGATGTGGCTTATTTCATTTCCAGGAGTTTTCCACTGTTACGGTAAGTGACTGAATGTTATTTGAACTTTCTGACATTTGATATTCTCTGTTCAATGCGTCGCACAAATCGTCACAATAGTTCGTGTAAATCAGCTTTTAACTGAAATGCTAATTTTTCGTCTCCAAAAGCAATTATAATTTTTACAAAATCTCTGATGGTATACGGAAATATTGTAATCTATGATATTTTGAAAAAAAAAAAAAAAAAAAAAAAAAAAAAAAAAAAAAAAAAAAAAAACAGCGATATTAGTACTTCTGTGATAATAATAATAAACTTAGCAAATGTAAAGTATTCAATTTCCGTAAGAAGAAATCATTTCTAACTTTAATGACGATAAGATGTCTAAAATTTTATTTTGATTTTTTTTCTTTGGAGTTTCATATTCTTATTCACAATATGACACGTCTAAATAGATTTTATTTTAGTTTTAGAGAAATGAAATTTATCATTATTGCTTTTTTTTTTATAGAAAAGAGGATATTTAAGAATTTCAGTAATCTTAAGTGATTAATAATTAAATGCTTATGTTTTCTAGATACGATAAAAATAATCAAATTAGAATGAAAGTATTGAAATGTTGATGAATTTATGTAAAGTTTTTTTAATCCATTTGGTATTAATTGTGAAACAGATGTAATATAATCCTGTTAATATACAGAAAACATATGTGAAACAACTTCATGTAAAGCCACACAAAGTTCTACAAGAAATGGCTTATCGGCAAATAAAGTGATCGACAGAAATATTGAACAAAAAGAGAGTAGCTGTTCACATACTGAAGTAAATGAAACAGAACCAGCTTGGGTCATGGTGGACTTAGGAAAAGAATATCAACTGAATAACATTATTATTTATTTCAAAGATGAAGGTAAGTATAATTCTAGTAAGAAGATACAACATGCTTAAAACTATATGATTTACATTACATCACATGTGGATGTGTAGTAAAAAGAGTTTCTGCAATGAAAATCCATTTCGTTTCGGGGAATTTACCTGATTTGTCTGTTTATGTTGGTGCCCCATTTAGCAAACGTGTAAATTCAGCCTGACACCATGAAGTATAGTTTTCTCTGCGAGCGTGATTGTCCAAATAGGAAGTTTAATGAACAACTTTAAAAAAATAAAATAAAATAAATAAATAAAAAAAAAAAACCAGCATTTCAGAATTCATAAGAAATAATTATTGTACCTTCATGACCACTACACTCCTCCCCATTTTGATGAAGGGCGTCCCAGCCCGTAATACAATGGGACAAACTATAATATACATAAAGTAAAATAGATTAATATCTAACAGGGCCTACCACACAACACATATACATACAAGCAGAGAATATCGTTATCAGTTACGAATTAATGTCTATAATAAAATAATGTAAAACTAACACAGTTTACATCACAGTCACACATCACACTCGTCCACACCCCGAGTCGTCTCGGTCCACCACGTGGTCCCTCGCTGATCTCCGACTCCTGTCGTCCACCACGTAGTCCATCGTTGTCATCATCCACTCAGCTTCATACAGGGTATCCAAAAACATCCAGGACAGACATGGTATCTAACGTTGATACCACATCCATGACTCCACATACTGCCTAGACTGGTTCCCCATCTCGACTCCGGCAGGGTTCTACCTAAGAACTCAACTTAAGTTTTAAATAGCTTGCATTTCCGAGGCTTAAACGTAAGACCATATGCTCGGAATCGCTCAAACACTTGTCTCAGGTTACCAAGGTGAGCATGTACTGAAGCCCCCAGCACTAATACATCATCTAGAAAAGCTATAGCAATTGCCAGTTATGTCTGTGCAATACAAGATTGATGGCCCTGGCGAATGTCGCAGAGGCATTGTACAGACCGAACCCCATTCTCGTGAATTCAAATAGTCCATATTTGGTAATAAAGGCTGTCTTTTTCCGGTCTTCCGGAGCTATTTTAATTTGCCAATAGGCCGCATTCACATACAGTTTGGAGAATTAGTGGTTTCCCGCTAGCGTGTCCATGCACTCTCCCATGAGCGGTAGGTGGTACGTGTCACCTTATTCAGGGTTCTGTAGTCCACGCACGAGCGGACACTACCATCCTTCTTCCTGACTAGGAGCAGGACGGACGCCCAGTCTGAGGAAGATGGCTGGATAACTCCGGCCTCTAACTTTTTGTCCAGATGACCCTCTTCCTCCCCCTGGAACACAGCAGGAGTGCGGCACATTTGCTATTTAACGGGAAGTACATCGCCAGTGTCTATCCGATGCTATATCTCGAAAAAATTTCCGAGGTCACGGTCATCTACTACAAAGACGTCAGCAAATTATTTAACTAGCTCCACATTCTGAGACTTCACCTCAAAAGGCCCAGTCTTCCCTAACTGATCTAGGAGTGGGGCTATATGTTTATAACTAGTCTCCCCCTCCACTGACATGCGACGCACTGTGGGATCGGTACTCTTAGCAGACATAGCAGAGGCAGCTTCCCCTACTTTAGTACCATTCTTAATTATATGACTTCTGTCAGTCAGGTTTACATGTAATATACACAGATTGGCATTTTTTCCTGAGGCATTACATGTCCGCAAAGCCACTATTCCAGGCGAAAAATACTGGCAGGCTCCAGCATAAACTCTGGCATTTCCACAGTAAGGGCGCACTCGATAACTTGGGCAGTGTGTGGAGGAACCCGCACTCGGCGGACTGAAACCGCATCGAGTACTGGCACTGTCTCAACAGCACTCAGGGCAAAAGTCGTGTCTATGCCCTTGACCCTCAGCGTTCCTGCTAGGCATGAAACTTCTGCACCATTTGAACGCAGGAAATCGATTCCCAGAAGCATTTCGTCTTGTAAGGTGTCAACATAAATTTGGTAAACAAAATCACAATCCCCGATGTGTAAATTTCAACTTTCAAGGTACTGGGCGGTCATACCAGCCCCTTTGCCAGCTAACCTAACATTAGTGTCCCTAACAACCTCGGGCTGCGGCCTCAAGGACTTATAAACCTACCCTGAGAGTATTGTGATGTCGGCTGCCGTATCTATAGTCGCTTTCACTCACTGGCCTCCTATCTCCACGGAAATACGCCACGCACCTGAACCACAACCCTCACTACCTGATCTGACGTACGGTATTACATAAGTCGCACTTACATTTGGTTCATACAACTTGACTCTGGTGTCTGAGACGCACTACGCTCCTCTTTGGTCTTACTGTCACTATGCTTGATAGAGGGGTTGGGAGTCACCGATCTACGCTTCCAGTGCTGTGACTCGGCACGGGTCTACGCTCCTTCGGCACTGGAGGACCGTTAACGTTCCCTCCGAAAGGTGCGCTCCCTCGCCTTATTCTTTTCTCACGTCCCCTGTATACGGAGTAAAGTTCTCAAGACCCGGAATCTAAGTTCTCTCGGTAATGACCATCTCCGCGATCTCTGGAAATTGATATTACAGCTCTCGGACGACGGGCTACAGCTCTGCGACTAAGCTTGTAGGTTTTAACTCTTTTAATCGCTTCTTCTAGAGTCCCCGGGGGATTATTTATGAACTGCTGCCCCGCCTCGCCATCATTACACCCAAAAGCAAAACGAACAATTACCTGCTCGTGGAAAATCTCAGGCGAATTTACGTCACCGAACTCTTTCTGGGCATTGCCCATAACGCGGTCCCCCCATTACTCAATAACGTCGTGTTTCCGCTGGCAAATGGAATTAAATTCCAGCTGTCAGGTGACTCTAAGTGAAGTCTTACCGAACCGCTCCTCCATCCGGAGGACTATTTCCTGGAAACTAAACAACGTCTTAGGGCGAACAGAGAGTCGGAATCACTCCTTCGGTGATATTCGGCGATAGTGGAAAACTTAGCATAGAACGGACCCCATCCAGCATCTCCGTTATGCTTGATTCCTTTGACTTCAGCTGAAATATTCCGGCTGGCAAAACGTCTCGTTCCAGGTGGAGTTAAACTCGGAAACTGTGTCCGGTTGGCTGTGGACATAAGCGTATGACCTTGAAATGACCAAGACCACTTGGTACCATAAATGGACTACCCCCTAGTGCAGCTGATTGCACTACCAACCCACCATAGTGATCAGAGCCACTCGAGTTAGCAACACTAGGATGCGCGGACGCCAGGGGCGCGGTCGCAGAAGTACCCACTTGGGTGCAACATGGCACGGGACCGGTGGGCCTGTGCTGGGAAGCACTGGGTAATCGGCTTTCCCCCCTGACGCAAACAACCCCAAAGTAATTGTACTCGGAAGTCCGGAGCATAGGTTATCATAGCCAGTCGACAATAGGGAATGACCCTGAGACAAGGACAATCCCCCCCCCCCCCCTCCGTTGGAACAGGTACATACCCCTCAATACTGGGTGCGGTCACTGGTAATCCCGAAGGCAAGCCTTGTCCGGATATCGAACTAGGGACTCAAGGACTTCCCTGACTACTAGTCACTATTGGCTGACTGACCTTGACTTCCTGCATTGGTTGGGGTGACTGTGGCGGACTTACTTTCATCATTCGCGCAAACATCTGGTAAATATTGCCTAACTGGGCCTCCATATTCATCTCCATGGAGCCCATGCCCTGACCAAGGGCCCCTAGCTGTGAGGTTACACTAGTGTCAAGGTTACTGATATCCCCCCACAGTGTTTACCTGACCTACAGCTGTAGCTCCCCGTGTAACTTATCTATAACCCCCTCCAGAATTATCCGTCTCTCCTGGAGGAGCGCATAAACATCCTGGAAACCGGGTGTGCCTGGACCCTCGGAAATAGTTCCCTGGGTTAGTGACATGTCCCCCTCCCCAATACTGAGTGACATTATTCGGGACACTCTCCCCTTGGGGCATTGGTGTACTAACTATACACCCGGGGCGAAACTCACACTCCTGTCAGGCGGGACTTTCCCTGGATTGCACTCTAACAGGGTACTCTCTAGATTCCTGCGGTCACTTCCCCCTTCCCGAGAGTACAAGCCCCCCTCGGGTCTCAAAGCCCCCCTACCCCTACCAAGGACCAAACTCGCGGTCCATATCTACACCCGCCTAACACAAATATATACACAATAAAACTACATAGAATTGTGTCGCGGCTAATCTGCTATATATAAACACAAATAAACTTTACTTACAAAAAGAACTTTACATTGTAAACAAAATTTAAAAATCCAAGATGGAGACGGCACTAGCTAACACGTGCTAGGCCGGCACCCCGCTGCCCAGACAAAAACCCTGAGTCACAGTGCCAATCTAGTATTTCTCTATAATTGCATTAACTACTGTGATGGCGGAAACAGAGAAAATACTAATAAGTAAAAATCAGCACTTTATTAGCTAAGCGTCGTCTATATACTACTACAATACGAGACTTTAAAAAAATACACGTCTGGCTTAGACAGCACCCAGTGTAATACCAAAAATACCATTCCAATGACGTCACTACTGTATTGATTTTCCCCCAGATTCCAAAAAATCCCCTGACGTTCCCCTGTTTATCCCTGACATTTCCTGTATCCCCCTGACTTTCTCCTATGATCCCCTGTTGTTGTCCCTGACTACCCTGTCTACTCCCTGACGTCCCCTGACTTTGCCCCTGTTACCTCTGTCTACCCCCTGTTGTCCCCTAACATTCTCTGGCGTCCTTGTCAAATCCCTGACGTCCCCTGACTAAGTCCCTGACCACCCCGTCAACCCCCTGTTGTCCCCTGACATTCATTTTGACCAGGAAAAAGGGTAAAAATATGGCGGTTTTTTGCTATTTTCTTGTGAAAAAATCGATACTTTACTCTTAGCAATTTTCAAGTTTTGTGAAAATGTAGATTTAATCATTAGTTTTTCTGTTTGAAATATCTTTAGTAAAATCTTTCAGAATATTATTTCATTGATTGTTCTGTAGCTATTCAGATAAATCTTAATAAGAATAAATACCCGTTACTTTAAAAGAAATAAATTACTAATTCATTGCGTCTTGTGTAGCATGAATGGCATGTAAATATATTCTATTTATTTATTAATTTATTAATTTATTTATTTGTTTGTTTGTTTATTGATTTTATTTATTAATGTATCTGTTTATTTATTAATTTGTCTGCTTATTTATCTCATCTTTTTTTTCCATTTATATATTGATTTTGTTAATTCAATCTATCTATTTAATTTATTTTTAATTATCTGTTTTATTTAATTATCAATAAACAAATGAATTTATCTAAAAAAAATTATTTATTTTATTTGTTTTATTCATTTCATTTATTTTAATTTATTGATAAATTAATTTTAATTCAATTTGTGTAATTATTCATAAACACTGTCGGGGTAAAACAAATTATGCTTCAAACTATTTTTTGAGCATATTCAAATTACTTTTAATTCTTTTAAGTTCATGATGGGTATCGAAATCAACGTCTCATTACACACAATCTGAATCCAGAATATGTTTTATTGCTACTTTTAATTTAGTAAAATTGTTCTTCAGACCCTGTCACGGTTGTGAAAGAAATAACACCTGCAGAGTGGATACATTCGTGCTGCCACATAATAAACAGTGTATAGTGGTCAGTCAAAAGGACAATAGATGTCTGGTCTGTGTACCCAGAATCAATGGTCAACTATCAACTGCTCGGAACTACTCTCACAACCGTGAAGTTTTTAAGGGATATTTCTATTTTTTGTACCAAAGTAAAAGAAGCATTAAAACAAATTCCGAATTCAGATTGTGTAATAAGTCGATTATTTTGATACCCCTCATGACATAAAAAGACTTTAAAGAAAAGTAAATAAGCTTAAAAGATACATTGAAGCATATTTTGTTTTACCTTACGACTGTTTATTCGGAACTCACAAATAAATTGAATAAAATAGAAAATAGAATAAATTAATTAATTAAAATAAAATGAATTAAAAACTAAATAAATATGTAACATTAATCAATTAATTAAAAATTCAATAAAGCATATATATATATATATATATATATATATATATATATATATATATATATATATATATATATATATATATATATATATATATATATATATATATATATATAAAGCACAGAGAAATTCACTTTTATAAGGATACCCACTACCGCCCCAGCCCGGGGTTGAACTCTCGACCTACGGAATCTGTCTCCTAGCAGTACAGGAACAGCGCGCTAGACCGCTCGGCTATCTAGGCAAGTTAAAAAACTTGCTTTCGATGTCGATGGAATTCTCGCGGCGCTGTCCTATACTACACGTTCATTGAGAATGGACGTGAGATACAGTTATTTGGACATTAGTTTTATTAGAGGATCGTTACCAATACATGTTGTAATTAAATTAATTTTTATTTATAAAGCACATTTTACAACAACTCTTAAACTAACATAACTGCCCTAAGTGAAGAAATATTAATATAGAAAAAATATATATATAAAGAAATATATGAATAAATTAAATTAATAAATTAGTCAATAAATAAATAAATACATGTGGATATATAGATTAACAAATAAATAAATATAGGTATATTTACATGCCATTCCATTAGCGACAAGACGCAATAAATTGGTAATTCATTCTTTTCAAAGTAATAGACATTTATTCTCCTTAAAACTGATCTAAAAAGCTACATGTACTTAACTAAAACAATCAAAACGATCATATTAAGAAATAAATTACTAAAGATATTCAAACAAATAACAATTGACTAATTATATATTTTCACAAAACTTAAGAATTGCCCAGAGTAACGTATTTTTCACAAATAAATAGCAACAAAAACATATTTTAACCCCTTTTCTTGGTCAAAATGAATGTCAGGGGACGACAGAGAATTGACAGGGTGGTCAGGGACTTAGTCAGGGGACATCAGGGAGATGACAGGGACGTCAGAGAATGTTAGGGGACATCAGGGGTTAGACAGTGGTAACAGGGGCAAAGTCAGGGGACGTCAGGGAGTAGATAGGGTAGTCAGGGACAACGGCAGGGATTCATAGGAGAAAGTCAGGGGGAGACAGGAAAATGCCAGGGACAGAAAAGGAACGTCAGGGGATTTTTGGAATCTAAGGGGAAAATCATTACAGCAATGGACTGTGTACAGTGGTAGAAACTGAAACGTAACATAACGTTTCCTTGTTTCTCACTTCCTTAAGCTACACAAAATTTCGGTATGCTCGCTGCACCGCCAAAATCCATTTTGTGTCCCTAATCAGATTTCTATATCTTGATTAATTTTTTTAATGATATCTGTTTTTCTGATTCTAACAAACTTGCACAAAATCAAGTCAAAATGAAATTGAAAAATTTAATTCATAATTTAAATTATTTTCGCTCTAATTATGGTTCCAACGGGAGTTTAAACATAGGTTTTAAATATTTTCAACATCTGATTTTGTGAATGCGCCTTGTACCCTACCAATGACACATTAATATACCATTGGAAAGGAAAAATAAAATGAATGTATTATATTTGCTTTCATTACTTCATAGTGTTTGTCAACCCTATGTGCCACTTATCACCAGAAGGCGTTCATAAAAAAGAAAGAAAAAAAAAACACAATGTCTCAATAATTTCCGAACAACCTTCGTATACTGTAAACCAACTATTTTTCAGGTCATCTTTTATTCGCGATTAGTCAGTTTGAAATCATTCCTCGACGATTAATTTTCGCAACTGAAGAAACATTGTCCATAAATATAAGGCAAAATAAATGGTTCGCGGGGATAAATATTTGCAAGTTAAACTAGGTCGCATAACTCGCGAATATTTCTCGCACGCGTTTTACAATATATAAATTATACTTCATATTTATGGAAATAATTGTTTCTTTAGAACTAGTTTTTTTTTAATTAACACATTGTGACAGTAGCTATAAACTTGTGAAACGCTTTTCTAAAACTTGTAAAGAAAGTTGACAAGACTCTTTCAGCGCATATTAACTTACTAAACTAATTCTTGTACATGTTTATTTAATAGCTTCATTAGGATATGTAAGTTGGAACTTCCAATTTTAATTGCAATTGCTAAATCCTAATTTAAATGTTTGAAAGACAAACAACTGAATTATGACCTTATCTATGAAATAGCTGAGACATACTGTACACGTAAAATGCTAAGTATTCATTTTTTAGCAATTACATTTAAGCTAGATAGTCGTATATTTACATGTAGGTCGTGATAATCAATAAAAATATACCCTAAAAAGTCCAAATGTGATTCCAAAAATATTACCCGGTGTTACTAAAATCTAAAATCGAAAAATCGGAAAAAAATAATTACACAATCCCAATTACCCCGCTTTCATACAGAAAAGAGTTCCATTTCCATTTCATTGATAAAATACTTTAAATTGTTAAAAATGAACATCTCAATTTAATCTCAAAGAAACAGCTGCTGTACTGACTGGAAGTCGCTTCTGACTGCATGTGAGGTGTGCTTTTGATTCTTGATCCGGGGTCATTTTTCCACTGTGACACTACCTCCCCTCCCCCAGAGTTACAAAATTGTAGTTTGACTAGAATAGTAAATAGAAATTCAAGTCAGCTTTTCTGACCACATTTTATCCTGTGTACATCTGTCCGTTTGTCTGTCTTTTAACATTTTCGACCTCTTTTACAGAGGCACTGGACGATTTTAAACCAAACTTGGCACAATGCATTATTCATTGAAAGCTTGACCTGTCCAGCGATTTACCCAGACCCTAAATACCCAAAAATCATCTGTCTAGCGGTTAATCCGGACCAAAACTACCAGCTCATCCAGGAAAATGACCGAAAATGACCCGACTCAAGAGGCTTCATATCCAGTATCCTCGTCTTAGCGAGAATACTTATTCTACTTATGGCGTTGCAGATGGAACATGCATCAACATAAATTTGTTAAACAGTTCTACGTTTTTCTTTTGAATAAGTAGATAGATTGACTTTTAACAATCATAAACACGTAAACATACACCTCCGTATTAGGGGTTAAAAATGTGGTCGAGGCAAACTGAAAACCGTACAACCTGTCCATTTCTTTGGGAATAATCTTTTGTTTTAAATTCAGGATGAATATTTTCATTGAAAGGCCACTTGCCCCCCTCCCCACTTTTTTGTCCCCTTTATTTTCGTTCCAGAACTGAAAAACTCTACTAAGCTGCTCAATTCTATTCAAGTTCACATAGGATCCTGACATCCCCCTTCCCGTTTTTAGCTCACCTGAGCTGAAAGCTAAAGTGATCTTTTCTGATCACATTTTGTCTGAAGTCCGTCTGTCCGTCTGTAAACTTTTTTTTACATTTTTGACTACTTCTCCAGAACCACTGGGCCAATGTCAACCAACCTTGCCACAAAGCATCCTTAGTAGAAGGGGTTCAAGTTTGTTGAAATGAAGGGCCACGCCCTCTTCCAAGGGGAGATAATTAAGAATTGGTGAAAATTTGGTGTCATCTTCTCAAAAACCATTTAGCCAGAAAAGTTGAAACAAATGTGAAATCTTCATTACATAGTGTAGATTCAAGTTTGTTCAAATCATGATCCCCGGTTGTAGGGAGGGACCAGAATGGAGGATCAAAGTTTTACCTAGGAATATATAGGAAAAATCTTTAAAAAACTTCTTCTCAAGAACAACAAAGCCATTAGTCATATTGATATGGAATCATCCTCAGGTAGTGTAGATTCAAGTTTGTTCAAATTATGACCCCCGGGTTAGGATGGGGCCACAATGGGCGATCAAAGTTTTACATAGGAATATGTAGGAAAATTTTTAAAAATTTTCTTCTCAAGAACAACAAAGCCACGATTAATCATATTGAGTATGGAATCATCCTCAGGTAGTGTAGATTCATTTTTTTTAAATCACGACTCCTGGGGGTAGGTGGGCCACAATGGGGGATCAAAGTTTTACATAGGAATACATCTATATAGGAAAAATCTTTAAAAATCTTTTAGATTTAGAAGAACAGGAAAGCCATGATTAGTCATATTGTTATGGAAGAATCCCGTGGTATTGTAGATTCAAGTTTGTTCAAGGCATCTTCCAGTAGTAGGGTGGGGCCATAATGGGAGATCAAAGTTTTACAAAAGAACATATATAGAAAATATTTTAAAAATCTTCTTCCCAAGAACAACAAAGCCATGATTAGTCATACTGATATAGAAGCATCCTCAGATAATGTAGATTCAAGTTCAAATAGTGACAGGCGATCAAATCTTCACATATGAATATATAGGAGAGGAAATCTGCTGATGAAGAACAACAAGGCCATATTGATTCAGGTGAGCGTTGTTGCCCATGGGCCTCTTGTTGTTGTATTTTCGGGGGGGGGGGGGGGGGCTCCGCCTTTGCCATCCCCATCCTCTTTTGATATAACAGGATCTCCAACAAATATAAACAAATATTGCCATAGATCTTTAAAAATACTTTTCGTACGCAATTTTTAAGTTCAATAATAGTTTTAGAAATTTAAGCTGTGATAGGTGAAATTACGAAGTATCAAGTAAAAAAAGAAACACACACACACCACACTATCTCGAAATTACGAGATAATGAAGTATCTGCTATTGCCAGTATTCTTTATTAAAACATTATCGGATATCAACAGCAGTTTAAACAAAATAAGAAAAAAGAAACGAAACTGTGGGGATTTTAATAAAAAAATCAACAAGAATTATTGTGACGACCTCCTTGGGTTTATTAAGAAAAATTAATATTCACATTTGCAGTCGACAAGCAAACAATATTATTGCAAAACAGAAAAAAAAATAAATGCTGGAATAATCTAGAATATTTTCTTTCCTGAGTACTTTATCTTTCTTTTATGTTTAAAGGGGGGGGGGTGTCAGATGAACACTTTCATTTCATTCTTTAAGCACTCTGAATGGAAATTCATCCTTATCGGTAGTTTGTCAGCTGTGGGGCTAAAAATATGTTGACCACCTGATTCATTGTTCAGTTTATGCTCTCTATCATAAGAAATAGACTTAACTGCTCATTATATTTATTTTTACACCAAAAATGTCTTAACTTCAATAATAAGTTCGTAAATATTTCTCAACTTGAAATCCGGAATAACATAACTCATTTTTTTTCACATTGGCCGGCAGAAGGATAAAGCGTACGCTCAACTAGGACCTAAGGTCACCTGCTCATTCACAACTATCAAACCTGTTTACTCCGCTACAAAATATAGTGCATTGCAACCGCGAAGTCAAAGTAGAATAAAATTTTCTACTGGAAAGCCTTTACAAATGTAATACAACAAACAGGAAATGCATTTCTTTTAAGAATAATCATCTGATGTTAGGAAATATACAATAGGAGGGTAAAGGAAGAAAAATTGGCAGTTATATTTTAAGATATATGATACAAGTTATATGGTAATGAATTACGTTAGGTGACCCGTGGTCTCCCTAATGATGAACAACGTTAAGCGACAGTATCAAAGTAATACACTAGTTAACTTCTGCTCTCCTTATTAATATATCAGATTAGGTGACCTTTTGTCTCTGTTCGCACAGATCTAGCGGGAAAAGTGGGGAGGTGATCATGCCCCCTTGGACTTTTCACAGATACGTTGAGATAATGGTATAATGATTTCGTACTAAATTACGTTAGGTGACACCTACTCTCCCAAATGATATATCATACCACAATAGGCAATTTTATCAATATACCTCTGGTCTCCTTATTGATATTACATAACAGGTGTGCCCCTTGTAATTGATAAGTGAAAAATTAATTGAAGGGAGATGCTGAACTCCAATCACCATCCCCGCTGATCTGCAAATGGGAAACAAAACTAACCAAAAGAGAATTACCAAAAATAGACCTAGAAAACACGGACCCCATGAGAATTGCTTCTAAGAACCATATACATGTATATGAAGACAAGCGAATTGTCCACCACCCGCCCCCATTCCGACGAAATAAATTTAGTGAATATGGAAAAATTGTGTGCCTTTTTATTGTCATTAAAATTAGAGTCTGAGTTTGGGAAATAATTTTTCATATAACACACTTTTTAACCTATTGTCTCCTTAAAACATTGGGTGACCTTTTGGTCTTTCTAATGATCTACAGCATAAGGAGACCTCTGGTCTTCCTAATAACGTAAAATATAAGGTGAACTTTGTACTCCTCATTTACATACAATGTTATGTGACTTCTGATCTCCGTAATGAAGTACAATATAAGGTGACCTCTGGTCCCCCTAATAATGTACAATATAGAGTATTCTCTGGTCTCCCTAATGATTTACAATATAAGGTGACCTCTGGTCTCCCTAATGATGTACAATATAAGGTGACCTCTGGTCTCCCTAATATTGTACACTATAAGGTGACCTCTGGCCCCCCTAATAATGTACAATATAAGGTGACCTCTGGTCTCCCTAATAATGTACAATATAAGGTGACCTCTGGTCTTCCTAATAATGTACAATATAAGGTGGCCTCTGATCTCCCTAATGATGTACAATATAAGGTGACCTCTGGCCCCCCTAATAATGTACAATATAAGATATCCTCTGGTCTCCCTAATGATGTACAATATAAGGTGACCTCTGGTCCCCCTAATACATCATAAGGGAGACCATCTTTCAAATAAAGTTATATTTGAATAAGGAGACCAGAAGTCACCTTTTATTGTACATCATTAGGGGGGCCAGAGGTCACCTTATATTGTACATCATAAAGGAGACAAGAGGTCACTTTTTATTATTCATCATTAGGGGGACCAGAGATCACCTTAGTTTGTACATTATTTGGAAGAACAGAGGTCACCTTATATCGTACATCATTAAGGAGACCAGAGGTAGCCTAGTATTGTACATTATTGGGGAGACCAGAGGTCACATAAAACTGTGTATGAATACGGAGACTAAAGGGCGTCTTATATTGTACATAATAAGGGAGACCAAGGGTCAAATAAAGTTATATATAAATACGGAGACCAGAGGACACTTTATATTGTACATCATAAAGGAGACAAGAGGTCATATAAAGATATATATGAATACGGAGACTGGAGGAAACCTTATATTTTACATCATATATATGGGAGACCAGGGTCAAATAAAGTTATATATGAGTATGGAGACCAGAGCTTATATTGTACATCATTAGGGGGACCAGAGGTCACTTTTTATTGTACATCATTAGGAAGACCAGAGATCACCTTATATTGTATATTATTAGGGAGACCAGAGGTTTCATATTGTACCAGAGGTCACCTTATGTTGTTGTTCATCATTAGGGGGACCAGAGTTCACCTCATGTTGTTCATCATTAGGGGGACCAGAGGTCTCCTTATATTGTACATCATTTTTTTTGGGGGGGGGGGGGGCAGAGGTCACCTTACATTGTTCATCATTAGGGGGACCAGAGGTCACATAATTTTGTTCATCATTAGGGGGATCAGAGGTCACATAATTTTGTACAACATTAAGGAGAGTAGAGGTCACCTTATATTGTACATCATTAGGGAGACCAATGTATGTGCATGTATAAAATATAAAGCAGACAATGAAAAATATGCTAACTTGTTTTTATTTACATGTAACTATAGATATATTCTTACCTTTCTGGTTCTCAAGAGCTCCACAAGGCCACTTCAACCATCGAAAAAAACATCACGCAAGATTTTCATTTCCAAAAAAATTCTCAACTCTTGAGAATTACTCAGCTAAGAATATTCTCAAATTGTTTTATGATGGCGGTTTTGAGAATATTCTTAGCTGAGTAATTCTCAAGAGTTGAGTTGAGAATTTTTTTTGAGAATTCTCAAAGTTTTATGACGGCGGACCAAGAGGTCACCTAATATTGTGCATTATTAGGTAGACCACATAAAGCTGTGTATGAATACGGTGACTAGAGGGCACCTTATATTGTACATTATAAGGGAGACAAAGGGTAAAAAAAGTTATATATGAATACGGAGACCAGAGGTCACCTTTTATTGTACATCATTAGGGGGACCAGAGATCACCTTAGTTTGTACATTATTAGGGAGACCAGAGGTCTCACATAGTACATCATTAAGGGGACCAGAGGTCACCTTATATTGTTCATCATTATGGGGACCAGAGGTCACTTTATATTGTTCATCATTAGGGGGACCAGAGGTCTTCTTATATTGTACATCATTAGGGGGACCAAAGGTCACCTTACATTGTACATCATTAGGGGGACCAGAGGATACCTCATAATGTACATCGTTAGGAAGACCAGAGGTCACTTTCTATTGTTCATCATTAGAGGAACCAGAGAACAACTAAAATTGCACATTTTTTGAGAGACCAGTGTCATCTTAGATTGTACATCATTAAAAAAAAACAGAGGTCACGTAATCTGGACACCACACCGAAGTCATCTGGTTACTGTTTTGGACACTCTTGTTTCACCTGATCCAATATCTGAATTTAGGGATCTGTTTTATGCCCTGTTCACAAATTTTCCTTGTGAATAGGATTCATGAGGTCAATCCCTATTTGGTATATAAACCTTTTTTTTTTCTTTTTTCAGCAGATGGTTATATCTGAACATTAGTTGTAAAATTTGTTTGAAAATAAGTTCAAGATATTAAAAACTCCAACTTCTGAAACGAGGCGGAATATTGACAGGCGGGTTGGTGAAACGGGGATGACGGGTCATCATTTGACAGGTTCTGTGGTTGATACAATGACCTTGTCGGCAAATACAATCTATCATTAATTCGAATGCTGGCTGACGTTTTTCGCTTTTTCGCGCTGTTGTTAGGCCATTATTTAAACACTAAATCGTCAACGAATTTTTCCGTTTGCCCGATCATGAAAATGAGCACACGGCGAGTGTGGCCGGCGGCGGGGGTGCTTGCTCTTCCTTGGCCACTGCCTCGCCTCTGATGATTTTGGGGGGTCCTCTGTTGCTCTGCTCCAAATTTGTATTGTTTCAATGGACTTTGAAATTGATTACTGTTCTTGTTTTGTTTTTCTTCACATGATTTAATGTTCAGATACTTATTTTCATACTTGCTGCATTTAGTTTGTTTTCGAAAAATCTTTCAGTTTATCTAAGTCCAGTTTCTTAAATGACTGATGATGATACTGAACGAATAAAGAAATTTGAAAAAAGACCCATATCCCCATGTGTACTTTATAACAAAACTACAAAAAGTGGTGCTCCAGTGGCCGATAATAATATTGTTTGAAAAAATTAAGCAGTCAAACATTTTGAAGAGATTAACCTTATTTACACTTAAATCCTAATCTAAAATAAAGGAAAAGTTTGTTAATTAATCAGATTTTTTTATGAATCAGATCTGCGAATTTGTGAAATGACAGGCTAGGATACTTGAAAAATTATTGAAGGGTCACAGGAAAATAATTTTCTTTGTTTTCTATAGTCACACATCTTCTTATGGTCCCGACCTATTAACAACTTGTCGTGTGTTTAAACGTTAAAAACATTAATTACTTTCAGGTCTATGCTATTCCATTCGAAAAAAAGATAGATGTTTAGTTATTAATATGATTGTATTTGAGTAAAATTTTTAAACTATGTCTAATAAAATTCAAATAGTCCCCTCACGGTGTTAAACTGCGGTACTACTTTTTTGCAGGACAGGAAAATAACATTTGGCGAAGTTTTCGTGGAGAGATAATTAAATGATGTACACTTAATAATTACTTTTACGTCATATTTCACCAAACTACATGATTTTGACTTGCAAGAGCAGTACCACAGTTACCGTGAAACGGTCTATAAAAATATAAGGTTACCTGTGGTCACCGTACTGATATAGATGAATTTACTTTTTGCCTTTAATGCCTGAAGAGTTCATATAATATTTTATTAGTACGCAAAATGACGAACTATTTGCGGGTGACCCCAGGTCCTAGTTGAGCGTACGTTTTATCCTCCTGCCAATGGCCGCAGCAAACGTGATTCATGAGATGTTACTACATCGAAACATTATAGTGTTATGAAAAACATATCCAAGGTTCTTGCAGTGCGTTCGTTGTGGCCATAGGAAAAAAATTATCAAAGTTATTAAAACTGTAATATTGATACATGGTATGGTTTTAGAATCTACGTAGTATTTGTTTGACGTTTTTGCGTCATTTAACACCCGTGGTCAGATAGACCTGAACGTGAAGAAAATATATTAACACTTTATAACTCAAGATATATATATATATATATATATATATATATATATATATATATATATATATATATATATATATATATATATATATATATATATATATATATATATATATATATATATATATATAATTATATATAATTATATTATTATAACAGTAACCTAATCCAAATAGCCGTATCACGTCGAGTTAACAGGTGAGGATCATCAGATCAAACGAGACGCGGAGCGTCGAGTTTGATCCAATTATCCGCGCCTGTCAACGAGACGTGATACGGCTCTTCGGATCAAGTTACTGTTATAATGATAAATTTATTGTAAACCTGTTTACAACTAGCAAACTATATTAACAGGAAACTTCTTAGATCAATTTTTTTTATCAATTAAACAAACCATTTTGTCAAGGAACTTTTTGATGCACGAGAATTAAAACGTCATTTATCTGTGTACTACGTCATCAGTTTCAGAGAGGGATGATATGGACTCAGAAAATCACAGTGTGGTGATCCGGGACGTCGGATCACACCGTCACGTGATTGCGTAAATTCAAGAGTAAAACTGAGTGACAAACAGTTGGATATATATACATTATTATAACAGTAACTTGATCCGAAGAGTCGTATCACGTCGAGTTGACAGGCGCGGATCATCAGATCAAACGAGACGCAAATGATAAATTTATTATATACCCTCCGTTACAACTAGCAAAATATAGTTTTAAAACACTTTTGAGATCAATTATATAAGATTTTTCCATTAAACAAAGCATTTTTCAAGGAACTTTCTGATACGCATGAAAAATAACGTCATGTTTCTGTGTACTACGTCATCAGTTTCAGAGAGGGGTGATATGGATTCAGAAAACCACAGTGTGGTGATCCGGAAAGTCGGAAAGTGATTGTACGAAATCTACAATAAAATTGAGTGATACACGCTTGGGTATATAATAAATAATAGTACTCTTTATCTCTAGCGAATTCACTAGGCCGATAGTGGTTACAATCGTATTTAGTTCTTACTTTGGGAAAAATGACTGTATATAAATAATCGAATTATTTTTTTTTTAAACTTTCTTACGCTATAACTTTTCTTATTTTTATTTCCTGTATTACTTCAGCTGCCATTTGTCTATCACTTTGACTAATGGTTGTCTGCATTAATTCTCAGAAGAAAATGAAGACGAAATAGATATTTCAGCTGCGCCTTATTTTCAATTTATTATTTATTAGAGATTGATACTAAAATGACCAGTAACGTAAATTGGCCTATTGCTAATCTTTGCTATATTTTTACAGTTTAGATATTTTCAATATCATAGTTAAATAATAATTTTTTTCTTTCATGGAGACATTGACGAAAGTGAAGAGAAAATGATATAATATTGCCATCCTGTCTGATTAAGATTTATAAAAGTGAAGGAATAAGTGATAAATGTATGCTAATGATGCCATATTTTTAGGAACCTCTCAAACAGCCTGGAAACCATACCGATTTAGGCAATATGGCATAGAGGTATCCAATACCTCTCATGCACAACAGTGGACCATATGTTACAAGGATAACACAAGGGATGAAAGTACACCTTCAAGTATACAGAATATCCCATGTGAAAAAAAAGCCAGATACCTCAGAATTATAACAACGTATGACGCCCCTGAAGATAATCCAATCATCGGTGCTATACTTGAAATATGTGAAATTCAAGTTTATGGTAAAGAATTGTTTTTCTTTTATTCTGGTACAGGTAGATATAGAAGTCACGATAGAAACATTTCTTTTTTTTAAACTAGAAGTTTAGAAACAAATTTAATTTACACGTTCAAGGATAAAAAGGCGTGAATTTGTTTCCACCAATTACTTTGCCCATAATTCAAGTTATCATCCTAACAAAGTCAGGGGTCATGAGTCCACTTTTCGGATTCCTCACAAACTGCATTCGATGTGAGATAGTATACAATTATGGTCTCTTTCGGGGGTGATTAAGTTTGTTATTCACCAGAAAAATATCTGGCGAAGCCTCGGTCAATATAGGTAGTTTTCTGGTGAATAACAGATTACATTCACCACCGAAAGAGTCCATAATTATTTTCTTACATGTATGTAGCCAGGATTTGAATGAATAAAACATAGAAGGCTGCAAAACGATTCCTCTTTCATTAGCAAACTTCTGTCGTAGAAAGAAAGTGTTCAGATTGCAACTCATAACTTCCGTGTTTTCTTTTCGCTGTGTGTAAGACATCAAAATGTTTGGAGAAAAAAAAAATCCTGCGATAGACTTGCCTTACAATTTTCCTGATCAGGTATACAGCTGGCTCTGGCCGTTGGAAACCATTGTTTTCAACTTTGTTTGAGGTATTGATTCAAATCCAGTGAATATGTAATATTTTGAACCGCTTGCGTTTGTATATATTATAAAAGAACTATATATAGATAATATAATAATTGTTGATATGAGAAAAAAAATGTATCTGTAGCATGAACTAATTTTAATTAGATCAAGATATATACATGTACTGAGTAACTTATCTGTTGCAGAACTTTCGGAAATATTGGATATTCTACATACATGCATACATCGTGCAGACATACAGACAAAACATGGTTGAGAACATAATCTCTTACACCCCTTAGAGAAAGCACCATCGTAGCAAACTAAATGTACAATTCTCTCCATTCTGCCTGTCATTGAATGGGAAGAGAGTATTCCGAAGTTCATACAAATATATACCAATGACAGTAAAGCATGGTCGGAAAATAGCCTTTGATGTGACTTATCAATATTCAGTCCCAGTTTACGTAACATTTATTGTTTATCCTTAAATGTAAGTTGCAGTATAAACAACTGTTTTTATTGGTTTATAACATGACATCATATATTAGACTCGATTATTCAAGAGTACAATTCTTTTGCCCTATTGACATGGAGAGTTTAATTCGCAGTAAATCAATCTGAATAAAAAGAATGCGAATGAAATTGCGTCCATGCGATAGCTTATGCGAAATATTTTTTTTATAAACTAATGCGAATTTATGCCCTGTTCACACGGAGAGCTTACCATAATTTTCCTACGTTTTCCTCGAAAATAGCATAAGTACCTATATCTGACCGCCGACATGCTGCCTGGACTTAATTCTACCTTTAAAATAAATTTAATTCCAATAAGCTTCGTTTGCGTTCACATGGAACTAATGCAAGGTAATTTTATGTAAATTAATTCGAAGTAATTTAACGCATTAAATTCTCCGTGTGAATGCGGTTCAAATTTAATGCGCAGTTACTTACGTTTGATTCGATTTAAACTCTCCTTATGAACAGAGCATTAATTATGTGATTAAGTAACCATGGGTAGGAGGTTTTACATGTATAAGCAAACTTAGGAACGTAGGTTGAGACAAAGAAGCATTTACTTAATTTCAAACTGATATGACATTATTTTTTTTTACAAATACATTCAAGGATGTCTTCCTGGGTATTATGGTCATGCATGTCAGCTTTGTAGCAAGAACTGTCGCGATGGCTCTTGTGATGGACGTGACGGTAGATGTATCAAAGGATGCAGTCCTGGATATTATGGATCCTATTGTAATCAGACCTGTAGTAGAAACTGTGAAAACAAAATCTGTGATCAGAGTTATGGCACCTGTTCGTGTGTCCGTGGATGGAAGCCACCATATTGTAATGGTGAGTTCAAGAAATGTTTGTGTATTTTACCGGTATTTACTTTCCTAATCAAATTCTTTAACAATGTTAAAAAAGTCAGTTAAACTAAGAAAAAAATACATTGATGCAAATTATCGTTAAAAACAAAGTTTTCTACTAATATACACAGACTTCTTGTCATGAATAAAATTCAATCAAGTCAAAAGCATTGTTTTCATAAGTTTTTGTAATAGTGTGTCGAAGTGCTTTCGGTCTTTCTACGGATGCGGATCTTTCTTTTTACATATGGAATGAATTTAAAGCAAACTATTCTGATGTTGTATTATAATAGTCTTTTTCGTCCTAGTAGTTTTTCTCCCTTAAAACTGGTTATATTGTAGCATTTTCCCCGTAGAGGGAAAAACTATCATGAAGTAGATTTTTCCCAAAAGAACTTCTCCTCGCTGGTTTTTGGATCAATCTGTAGGGGAAAAAGGGATTATGGAAGGTCAACTTGGCATTTCATTTATGTTTTGTACAACTTCATAGTTCATATTTTACATATACATTTATACTTAAAAAATTCTAGTCATGAAGTGTAATCTAAGTGTTAATTATTCTATCCAGTTAATATTTTAAAATGTTTCATAGAATTGGGCAGATATCTAAATTAGTTATCACATGATTAATCCACCCAATATGATATAATTATGAAAGCATATGCATGTATGTATACTGAGTTTGCATTGGCTAATTCGTAAATGTAAAGTTCATTTTGAACTTAATAATTTGGATTTTAAGAATATTGTCTCCTATGTAAGATAGATAAATTTTCAAATTATTATTTGATTAAAATAGTCTCAAGGTGAATCTTAAAACTGATATCTTTTAGTCAACAAATTCATTTCATGCATCCCAATTAGATTCAAAGTTCTTTAAAGTCTTAGAAACGGCCTTGTAAAAGTAGACATTTGTACCCCATCAAAGTACAAGAATAAATCCTCTCCATTCTGACCGTGGTTGAAGGGGAAGAGAGTATTTCGTAGGTCTGTAGCAACCTCTAATGATAAAACGCCGCTTAATGATACAAATACCATTAAGCGTTGCAATTGCACCGATCAATGCCATAAATTATTGCATTAATAGTTGACATTCTCAACTGCTAATGCTAAATCGCCGCTTAATGATAGAATTATATCATTAAGCGTCACAAACGCAGAGCTATACCGACGCTTAATGAAACAAGCAACTATCTACATAATCGACGGTTAATGATACACACTAGTATATCATTAAGAGTTGCAGTGGCACCCTTATTTTTGCAAACTAGACAGCACACACTAACAGAAAAAAATGTTCAAACACTTTCGTGTTTCTTTTCTTTACTTGCATTTGTGGTACTTTATAAATATTGAATCAGATGAGCTAACGACCAAGGAGAATCTAAGACACCCTTATAATGTACAGTGTAGCACTTGCCGAAAATTGCACGCCTTATATACTGAAAGTCCAGGCATATAAGAGAATTGTACTATAACGAATTCGAAATAATAAAAAAATAATCATTTCTTATATTATTCAAACGTGGTCATTTCTATTCGTTACATATGCCCGTAGCAATGGTTTCAAAAAAGGGAGGGTGGGGGGGGGGGCATCTTCCCAAAAGAATCCGACAAGCAAAAAAAAAGGTAATTTACTGTACAAATCCTGGAATTTGCCAGTGCTCGACCTTACAACATCAAAACAGGGGGACAACCAGCATCTAAAGGAATATTTACTATAACAAAATATTATATTCAGAAAAAAGTGGGGAGGGGGGCTGGCTCCCCGCCTTCTACTGGCCCGTTACTAGAAACATTTCAGTCTGTCTCTACTGCAAATATCAGAATACAACGATCCATTTCGGTATACCGTCTATAAGTCGGTCTTCTTATAAGTCGGTTGTATTTTTTCAGATTAATTCGGAAGAATTAGTCATTGACCCGCTATAAGTCGTTAATATTTTGCTAAAATCTGTTGACAATTTCAGATGAAAAAACTTTTTGTATTTACCAACGTTTCTAAGTATATTTTGGGCAAGACAGATATTTGGGTTTACTAACAATTTTAACAAGTACAAGATCATTTAATACTAGTGTTATAATTATGATTCTGGTAACCTTAGATCTTCATTTCCTGCATTAGAATTGTTCCGATCTTTATAAACGAGTTGTTACAATATTACTATATTTCTTTTTCAAGAAAATTCAAAATTCAGAAGTCGGACCCAGACTTTTGGTTCAAAATTAAATTCTTAACATATGTATTTAAAGAGCTAAATCCACGAAGGGGCTAAATCGGCCCAGTCATCAAAATAAATGAAACTTTCTCACATAAAACTCTAAGATTTGTATGTTGTAAAACAATTTAATTTTTAACAATATCTTTTCTGGTTTTCTTTTTTACATTCGTTTAAATTTGGTATTGTTTTCCTTATTAATACTATCACGTCATTACGTTGACATTACATACTTTAAGGTCGTGACGTTGACATTTTGTTTAAGACAGTAACATATGTACGTTAATGGAATAAAAATAACCAATATAGGCTCTTCTTTAAAATTTTGTAAAATTTTACTATGAATTTTTCAAGAAGTTCTGAAAACTTTTGGTTTATTTTTTAATTAAAGGTATTTGTACTCTTAAGAAATGCCAAATATTTGTTATATACAACGCGGTTGTCTGGTATAATCGTAGATACATGTAACACGTTTTAAATGATAATAAGAGACACGTTAAGCTGAAAACAAACACAAAGTGTTAATCCATCATATTTGAGTAAAACTGAATTAATGTAGTAAAATATATACCATATAGCCATGGATAAGGATTTTATCATTCATAAATATGTTATTGTATAGTCATACGGCGTAAAAACAAAAAATAGACGTTTTTTTTCTAGAAAATACACGAGTACTCTTTAATAACGAAAACATAAAATTAAAATGAAAAGTTACATTAAAAATGAATACGTTTGAAGTTACCATCTATTTTATTGTCATTTTGAGAATTTCGTTGCACTTCCGAAATTTATGGCATTTCCCGGACATTTGAAATGAAATTGTAGTTCATACATGTAATACACGTAAAATAGCGACGTTTGACGACAATCCTGCGCACCACAGATTTTCAGGAAAGAAGCCACTACAGACTTTTAAACATGACTGATGCAAAGCATCAAATCGGCCACAAAAAAAAAAAAAATTCCAACGAAAACACAAAATTTCCAAAGTATTTGAATTTCAAAAAAAAAAAAAAACAAAAAAAAAAAAAAAAAAAACAAAAAAAAAAAACAAGATAAACGGAAATAGCACATATACATGTACCACTTTACTCAATGTAAATTACTTAATCGAAATAAAGTTCACTAATTATGATAAATATGTTATATCATCAAAGAGAAAGTTTTTTATATACATGTACCCACAATAGTTATGAAAAGAGATTTCATATGATAAAAACGATCGTATGAATTATTGCTAACTAATCGTTTTGCTATGATATTATCATATCTTACACAGTCCCATGTTGGGGAGTACCTATTATAAACCCTTTTAATAAAATCATAAAGTAATGATTATCTGGTGAGAAGTGAAAATTACATTGAAACATAACAACATCTAGGACTTTCATACAGTTCAAAACCAGTTTTAACATTTTACTCATAATTTTCATGTATTTAAAAAAACGTTCCGTTTCTCCATGTGCAATTTCTAACACAACTACAAATAGATAGGCGATATTGAGTACAGAAGACGATAAAATAATCATAATATCGTATACATATTGCATATTAGATTTTTAACTTGGACGTTTTCGGATCGTTACTATTTGTAATTAAACAAAAATATACGAAAAACAGCTACTGGCAGTAGTAAATGCCGTTGAAAAAAGATATAGACCACATGTCGAACGACATATTACCATACCCCCCCCCCCCAAATACCATGTTTAAATGCCCCATCTATGAAGTTATATTCTATATAGACCTCCTTTAAAAAAAACCAAATATGATAGACAGGCAAAATTACCGATAGCAGTTATATCTGCTAATAATAATAATAATAATACAATCAGGATATATGGTCGTAGGAACCGGGGGGGAAATTTTGCCGATATATAGAATACTATAGAAAACAAAGTTACTATAGGGTTGTGTCCTGTCAATAAAACCGTCTGATGCCCCCCCCCCCTTTTTTTTTTGCTTGTAAAGGAATTTTGGTAGTTGATAGTGTCCCCAACTGAAAATGTATGGCTGTGCCCCCCTCCTCCCCCCAACTGAAATTGTTACCTACGGGCATGGGATCTATAATGAATTTATGCAATGACCGAGTCACGAAAAATCAATCGTTTTTTAAATAGATTAAAAAAAATGAAAACTGCTATTGAATTTATTTTTTATACTATATATACAAGGACTAATAAAATTGGCATTGTTATTTATTCACTTTACTACTTTCTTGTTTAAATGGCAGCAGTAATTGGTCGAACTGTCCCACGTATTTAATGAGTGAGGGTGGGAATCCCGAAACCCCCCTCCCCCAATAACCCCTGTTTTTTTTCATTTTCTTGTAAATGTAATAGTTTTTTTTTTTTTTGCTTCTTATTTTATATGAATGCTCGAATCCCCCCTTTATGAATTTACACTTCTACATGTATAAACATAGCTGCAATAATATAGCCCTCTCCGATTTTTTTAATCTGATATTTTCAGGAGAGGGCTACAATTCCACTGCATCTCCGTAATGATGCAAATATATTTTTTTAGATACGGGCGACTGCAGGCAAAATAAATTGTTTTTGCATTCAACTTACTTCCAATAAGACGGAATTTTCACTATCGACATCATAGCCCTTTATAAGCGAAAACCAAGTAAAATAAATCTGCGTGTTTACCAGTCGTTCTCTTCAGCAGCCATGACAGTTCTCGCGTGATGTACAGAGACTTGCACTTGAATTTTAGAAGCACTTGATAAAGTAAATGTCGGCGTTGATAAATGTTTGTGTTGTATGATATCACTAAACATCGATAATTAAAAGCATCCCATGTCATATTTTTTTCATAAACAGTGATATTTATGCTTAAAATAAGGGAAATCCTAAACGGTCCGCTCCCCTAGATCCCGATTTCTCATTGGTTGTCCCAAAATAAAATCGATCAAGGTCAGTAAACATGGCGGATAAATTCAAGTTGTGATGTTGACATACACGAAAAATAACCGATATACGGATTGTTCTGTATATTTTTGGATCAATTCATGTCTTGCATAAGTACATTTCATGAGTTCAGGTAAGATATGTTAATAAAATACCCACTTACTGATGATTTGAGCCGAAATCTGTGCGGTAGTGAATCACTCCCGCACTTGCACCATTACGGAGATCCTAAGGAGTTGTAGCCCCCCCCCCCCCCAAAAAAAAAAAAATCGGAGAGGGCTACATTATTGCAGCTAGTATAAACACGCTTGCTAATCTTGTTTGCCCTCTCTCCCTTGGGCCTGTTACATTTAAGCGGAATAACTCAAAATAGAAAGAGATAGCAAGTACCTCCCTTTGACATTTTTTTTTTCATGTGTTGGCTAGGTCAAAGCATGCATGCGATACTGAAATTACTTAAAACCTTAAAGAGTTGTCACTGCCTTGGTAGTAAGTTATTCGTTTATACAATATAGGACATTTTTCTTTTAGAGGCCTATCACAAAAATTACACGCGATCTGTAAAATCAATCTATTGTTTGTTTGATTTGTCAACTCGAATTTGCTAGGTTCAGTACTTCGTAACATAATTTATGTAAAGAGGTCTCGGATCAGTAAAGTTTTTCACTAATAAATATTAATTAATCTTTTGTCTTAAAATGCCACTGGCGATCTCTGAAACGCATGTAGTGTATCATGGGGTTATAATTATAATACATGTAGTTATAATAGACTCTATTGCGTAACATTAAGTATTTGTAAGCTGTCGATGCAGACTTCACGAGTCGACATTTATGTTTTGTAAGGTGGCAAAACAATTATTATAAATACGTCTTGGTAGTTGCATCCGATGTAATTTGTTTAATATTCTAGGCTATTCCGACACGGCCACTCAGGAGAAAATAAAGATGTAGCCTACATGTTTCTCGGGTGATCTCCCTTTGATTACATAGTGACCATGGTGACGAGAAGCCGGGAGTTGGAAAACAAATTTAAAGCATAAATAAATAGGCTGTCAGAGGAAAAGAGAGCACTTTTTTTTTAAACATTTCAGCATAATGATGAGTTAAATATAGATCAGCTACTTGAAGGGAAAAGTTTTGGGTCAGGACTGAGGCACGTAGTACCGTAGTACACAAAATGTCGATATTATTGCATCTACATGCAGTCATGCTTAGCGAGTTTTTCGTACTTTTTTGCACCACATCACAAAATAACTTATAATAAATATAACAATCGCATTTCAAAACTTTTTAATATTTACTAAAACAATATAGAATATTTTTCTTTTCTAATAATGTAGGGTAATCCCCGCTATTTTCACTGTGTGAGTCGGTGCTAAGATATTTGAATCGAACGAAAAGTATTAATTTCGATGTGGCCACACCCCTCGAACAAAATAAAAATAAACTTTATTCATATTTTAATCCTCTTTTCAATGGTATAAATTTTATTTTGTTCGAAGAGTGTGTCCGTAGCAAAAATTTGAACCAAAGACGAAAAAAATGCTTTATGTTGATAAAAAAACTAGCAAACTGCACGTGTTTAGACGTTTTCTGTACAAATATGACGTCATCAAATAAAAAAAAATGCATAAACATTTCAGTTTGATACCCAAGGATAATATTTCTATTGTTAATTTTCTTCTTCCCCTCAGTTTAATTTTCCTGAAAAAATAGGCCGATTTAGCCCCTTTGTGGATTTAGCTCTTTCAGTGTTTGTGGTAATTGCAGAACTGTAGCGTTATAGTTTATGTTTTAGTCTTGGACCATGACGCTACAGATCCCGTTATGAAAATATGATTGGTCAATCAACTACCTTTTACTCCCTTATTCTAGACATTTTTTTAACCAATCTGTATATTTTATCCACCTCCCAACCCTTTATAATCGTCTCTACAGACCAATAAACTTGTTTTGTTTTTTTAATTTTCAGCAATCCGACAAAAAAGACATAAATGTACATCGTGCAAATTTAAGCATGCTGCATTCGAGGAGAGTATGATTGTTCGATAGTTTTCTGAAAGACGTCAAATTATTTTCAATCCAATCTTATTATATAAAAGAAGACATTAAATAATTTTTTTTTACATATACAATATAAAAGAAGACATTAAATAAGTTTTTTTTTACATATACAAAACAAATGTTGGGATATCCTTCTTTTTAAATTAATTTAATTGATATATTTGATAAAATTTCTGATTTATTAAAGTTTGCACTTTCATCCCGAATGAAATTAACCCGATAAAATTAACTCAAAAAAAAAAAAAAATAATAATCAGCAAATTGTGTCATTCTGATGTAGTTAACAAGGAGAAATCAACTTGATTAATAAGTTAAACTTATTTGTAAACATATTGCAGCCAAACAGTCTATTTTTATTGTGAAAGTCAAATTGTTAAATATATTTCCAGATCATTTAAATAAGATAGGGTTATGCTCGATTATTGCGATTTCTTTTCAAATCTTTTTTCTGACATGTTCTAAATGAAGTTACCGGGTGGGAGTAAATGTAAAATTTAGAACACGATAGCTGTTGTCATGTTGTAATTTTGTATTTACTTCAACTTAGTAAATTCAAAATTTAGAACATGACACCTTTATAAAATATGATTGTAAATTATTTCTTTTATGTTTCTGTAAAAATTTTTCCACAGATTAAAAACGTACATGTTTTTACAAGTATTATCAAATTACTATTCATACATGAAGCGTCGGGGGAGGGGGGGGGGGGGCTGTCCCCCTTTTTCCCACAAATAACTTTCTACTATTGAAAATGTTCATTGAAAGGCTGGTGCCCTCCCCCCCCCCACTTTTTGTTGTAGCATACTTTAATAAGGTTAGTAATGTCTGAAAAAAAAAATTGGTACTAAAAGAAGTTTGCCTACCCCCCCCCCCCCCAACGAAAAAGAATTTTCGATTTTCGACTTTGGACAAGTTTCCCTTTTTTTGGCTTGTCAGCTAAGTTGAAATTTGTTTTCTCTGGCTCTCCCCCCTTCTGACTCTCTTTCAAAAACAATGCTACGTCGCTGTTATTTTATACTCATTCATTATTTTAAGAAAAAAAGTTTAACGGACTCTTCTTGACTATTTTATATGATACTTGTTTTGGGCTTTAATTGACAACAAATTTGAAGCTCTCATATTTCTTATTTGCAACATAAACATTCATTTATTTTCTATAAAAAAATCAAGCATAAGTAAAATACAATTAAAAGCATATATCCATCCTACAATCGTAGCGAAAAATTGCGTAATAGGTTCTGAACCTGTGCACTGGGCTCCAAGGGAGGATTTTTTAAAAATATTTGAAATGAATTGTAATAGGAATTAAGTTGTATTGTGAGTTGTTAAAATTACAAAGCTCTGTCTTTATTCTGTCTAATATACTCAGATACGCCACAGACATAACAATTTTATAAAAGAATTTTCCAGATGGCACTAGCCTTTAAACTTTGGCTCTGCTTTATAGGCATTTACATAGGTGTAAGAAAAAAGAGAAAACCTAATAGAAGGTGGCATAGAAAAAAGAAGGAGGAAAGGAGAGAACACTTTTATCTTAAGGAAATAATGTAGTAATGAACTTTTAATTTCTTATTCCCTGTATAATTTAAGAGTTCCAATAATTGAAGAACCTTTTTACAATTTTTTGATGCCTGGTAATGCTGTACACCTCCACTGAATGAAATTTATGAAAATACCAGTTAAAACTAAATTTTTGTTAAATTCTCTTTCAAAAACTAAAAGAACATCTGATGGTACTAATTATGTTATGAACTTAATGCTATTTTTGGAAAATTATCAGTGGAGAAGGTATATTGTTTATGTGCATTGCCTATGTCCTTTTAAATGCATAAAATCTTTTGCATAAATACTTTTTGTTCGCCTGACCACTGCATCCTGACCTGTCACCACTGTAAGAGCGATCCCGATGTTCATTCTGTAGCACATTAAACATACATATTCATGATGTACAGTATTTGTGGATTCACTGATTTATTTTTTTTTTTACGATCTTGTCTTGAGAGTACATTTCTTAACTTAAATTTATACTGCTTTCTCAGCAGAAAACTATATAAATTATACTTTCTAATACTATATATACATTCTAAACAAACTACATCCTGAATATTCTTAAACATGCGCAGATCCAGGATTTTTTTTCCAAAGGGGGGGGGGGTTCCACCCCAGTCCCAAAAAGAAAAAATTTCAACCCAGAAATTTCTTGACAAGAAAAAAAAAATGAATTAAAAAAAATTAAAAAAGAAAAAACGTTAACTCTTTTCCCGAGTGTGAAAAACCTGATTTACTGTGAATATGTGACAAATACAAGTACCGGTGCGCCATTAGAGGTGTTAAGGCTTCAAATCTGAGGAAATTTACATTTCTTTTGAAAACTTAATATTCGGGTTGAGACTCCATGATTGGAAAAATATGCTAAGAAAATTCTTACTATATTAATTGAACTGTACATGTGTACACATAGTAGATATTGTCTGTATAATATATACAAAACAACGAAAATTAAACGATAGATTTTTTTTTTTTTTTGGGGGGGGGGAGGGTGTTGTAAATTGTAAAAGTTTTAAATGTACCTTTGTGCGAGCTACTACCAGAACAGCTTTCTCTCCTTCTAAATTGTTTTTTTTTTTTTTTTTTTTTTTTTTTTTTTTTTTTTTTGCTATTAAAATTGTTTTCGAGTTTTCAGTTAGGTGAAATGTGTATCAAAACCGCATTACTTTTACAACTCAAAATTTGTCAAAGTCACTGAACTGATACTTGAAAAATTAGTTCAATAGCAGATGATCGAAGATAATACCATCATTGATAAACCCTACAAAGAAGAAAATTTTCCCACAAGAAAAATTAATGAACGACATTATGCATACATGTAATAACAACACAACAGAAATTTTATAAAACATTCACTCAGAGATTTGTCTAACATAATTGACCACCATTACACACATAGTTTAATAGATTTTACTTGATGCCAGTTTTATTAAATATTGCTCTCTCTCCTTACTTTGAAATTTTGAATTCGCCCACAGAAATAAGCGTAAACACTATATTTATTCATTCATATTAGATCGTTACATATAATTTGTCGTGTTCTACGGATGAGTTCTTCTCAAAAGATTGCTCATTTTTATTTTGAGGGTTGGGGAATCATCTGTTTGATTGTCAGGTTCTACCGTACTTACTGTCCAAAAAATGTTTTTCTTTTATATAAGTAAAAAACATTCATTTCTCATTTAAAAGTCAGTGTGTCGTTTATCTTTTTTCACAAAAATATTGCGGTTGTAGTTTATATTGACTCCATAACGAGGGCGGAAATCCTACTCTGAGAAAGAAAGAGGGTGAAATTTGGCTCTGTTGTGAGATTTCCCCTCGGGGGGGGGGGGAATCCTACTCTAGAGTACAATTTCTGGGGGTAAAGCTGGCTATGGGGGAAATCCTACTCTACAACACCGGTAAAATATCTCACCAGTAAAGATCTTTTAAAAATAAAATATGCTAGATAAAAAAGATAAAAAGAATGATAAAAAAAAAATATCACATCCACACAAATAACAATGCATATGGCATCGGTTGGGGAGGGGGGTGAATTTTTTTTTATCATTAAAGGGTGCGACTGCAACGCTTAATGATATACTAGTGTGTATCATTAACCGTCGATTATGTAGATATTTGCTTGTTTCAATAAGTGTCGATGTTGCTCTGCATTTGTGACGCTTATTGATATAATTCTATCATTAAGCGTTGATTTAGGATTAGCAGTTGAGAATGTCAGTTATTAATGCAATAATTTATGGAATTAAGAGTTGCAATTGCAACGCTTAATGATATTTGTATTTAAGCGGCGTTTTATCATTAGAGGTTGCTACATAGGTCATCAAAATATTGTCCAATGCGAGTAAAGCAAAATCGGAAGACAACCTTTCATGCGACATGTTAATATCCGATCCCAGTTAACGTAAAATTTATTGTTTATCCTTGAATGTAAGTTGCAGTATTAACAGCTATTTTCATTGGTTTATACCATAACGTCATATATTAGGCTCGATTATTCAATAGTATGATTCTTCATTATGTGATCAAAAAACCATGGGTAGGAAGTATTATAAGTAAACTTCCGACCCTTGGTTGAGACGAAGCTAAGAGGGATTTACTTAGCTTTAACCAGATATGACATTTTTTTTTTTACAAATACATTCAAGGATGTCTTCCTGGGTATTATGGTCAAGCATGTCAGCCTTGTAGCAAGAACTGTCGAGATGGCTCTTGTGATGGACGTGACGGTAGATGTATCAAAGGATGCAGTCCTGGATATTATGGATCCTCTTGCAATCGGGTCTGTAGTAAAAACTGTGAAAACATCTGTGATGAGAGTCATGGCACCTGTTCGTGTGTCCGTGGATGGAAGCCACCATATTGTAATGGTGAGTTCAAGAAATGCTTGTGTACTTTACCAGTCTTTACTTTGCTCTTTTAAATTTTTTTAACAATGTTAATATATTCAGTAATGCCAAGAACAAAAACACTTATGCAAAATACCTTTAATTTGATTTTATATCGATAGATTTGTAAGAATATGTACTAAGAGACGACTATAAGCACCAGTCCTTATATCAATTTACAGGGACTTTTTGTCATACATAGAATTTAATCAAGTATAAAGCTTTGTTTTCATTTATTATTGCATGAGTATTGTTGCTCGCGATCTTTGCGGATGCGTACCTCGCATCTTTTTACTTGCAGCTCTCCACCGGCAAGTGGTGGTGTCTCCATATGAGTGAAAAATTCTCGAGAGGGACGCTAAACAACATACAAACAAACAAACAAAACCAATGGAATGCATTCGAAGTAAAACATAGCGGTGTTGTAAAGTTTATTATTCCCTAGTAGTTTTTCCCTCCTGAAAACAAGAGGGAATAAAACATTGTATCGTCACGGTAGCTCAGTCGGTAGAGCGCTCGCAAATGTTGTTACCTTCAATTTATTTGCTGAATTTTTGAGTGCAGTAATGAAATTATAATATGAAAAACTACAACGATGTTGTTAAGAATTTAATCGGGAAGAGCAAGAAATCTGTTTGTGCATATAATAATTGTATTATGGCTCTCTTCAACCTTCAAGGAAGCAATGATATCATTAATTCAATTTATGCGCTTAAGGATACAACTATTGCTATATTAAAATGATTCAATTGTATCATTTATATAACACACTCATAATTTTTTTTAGAGATCGTTCTGACCATGTCCATGATTTTAAGATTGATCCCTTTAATGGAATTATTTCTCTCTTTAAAAGAACTGTTGCGAGCAATTTTTTTTTCATTTAAAAAAATATGTTACTTGGATAAAGACATCTTCAATTGATTAAAAGAGATCTGAACAAAAAAGTTCTTGATGTAAGGTGGAAATACAATTATTGCTGAAGACATAAATTTTACGATTTCATGCTTCACATTATCAAGAACGGAAGATTTGTTGTAAAAACCATAGAAACAAAAGATTGAAAACCATTTTTTTTTCATGGATTTACATTTACCTTAAAAAGTTTTTGAAAGTTATAAATCATTAGAATGACAATTTTGCTTAGGAAGAGTTGTTGTATTCATAACAATTGAATTCTTTTAGTTCTACGAGGGCCGTTCAAAAATTACGTGGATTTATTGCATAGAAAAAAATATTTGACGACATAATCAATGAAAAAGTCATACAAAATATAAAAAAAAATCTGTACTTATATGGTCCTCAGAATTCTATATCAAAATGTTGTCAATTGAGATCAATTTTTAGCGATTTAACAGGACACATCACGAAGTCACGGTGCAGTGAAATCTTCGATCTCAGGGGCGTTACAAAAATGTGAGCTTTCATTTTTCTCAACATTTTCCCTCAGACTTTAATACTGTACAGTTTGGGTCACCTTATCCACTCAGCATAAACATCCATATACCATTTCTGGTCAAGCTTAAAATATATAAATATAGTATAGTATATTTTTTTTGTTTTAAACCCCGAAACTGCCGAGATTTCTGAAAATTATGTGATGTTGGTCACTCTCAACCACGTTATTAACAGTTCTGATAAAGTTTTTGTCGATGATCTTCTTCCCGTCCCCTCCCGGATTGCCTTTTATTAAGGTCTGTTTAAAATTCCACTTTGCTACATGTCGGTAGTACCCAAGTTTACTACATGTTTCATCAAGCATATTTTTGGTCTATGTTGGAGTTATCTCGAAAATTACATATAATTTGATAAAAGTATGTTGCTCCGTCAATTCAAGAGACCTCATTTTTGCAGTTGTTTTTATATGAATCGCACTGGAGAAAAATCACTATATTTCCTTTAGTACTTCAAATATTACTCCAGAAATCTAATCACATAAAGACAGAACAATAAAAAGATACCTTTGAGAAAATTGTCGAATAATATCGCGAATTATAGAAAATAAATGAGTATAATTTTGGATTCCTCGCGTTTGTTTTTCATAATTTTTGTCTTGCTCCGTACACTTCCATCAGCGATGTCAAAACGGCAATAATTTTTGGGAAAATTAATTAAAATCCAAAAATTTTACTAAAATTTTATTGGAATCTTTAAGAAATATGTTTCTGTGAAATTTCATTACTGTTTGACGTCCGCAAGATTAAATAATAGCAGAGTCCGCGGAATTTTTGAACGGCCCTCGTATTTAATTTTTTTTTACTTTCTTCTGAAATTAAGAAAATAACTATTAAAATCACATGGGGTAAAAATGCAAGAGTCGCTAGGAATTTTGAGTTTTTATTTTTTGGGAAAGCAACCATCCTGGTTTGATTACAAAAAGGGTTACTTACCTTTCGAGTCGTGGTAATAGTGACCTGATGGGTAGAATTCATTATCAAAGAATTAAAAAAAAAAGCTCAATCCAACGACTTTTTCGCCTGAAAGCATTACGTCTATGCTGAAATGTCTTGTTATACTTTCACAGGAAACAAGATGAATTGTCTTGCGGGCCTATCGTACAGGTACATGTACTCTTAATTGTCAATTGCGTCCTTCCTCAATCGCATCCAATTATGTTGAATGCATTAGTGCCCTCTTTGCGAGATTTGTTAAAAGAATGATAAGGAGTTACAGATTTTAGGCGCATTCTATACCTTCCTAAGAATTTTCTGGATTGCAGTGGGTAACTAGCAATTTTCAAACAAATCTGTTATGATGACTTTGTAAGATTTACTTCCACGTCCTAGGGCCCATTTCTATTTTCAATTTAAAGATTGCAGTTCAACATATTTCGTTACTTTAAAAATAATCTGAGAATGTTTTTCTTCAGCGGGTATTCACCCCAATCTGGGAAAAATTCCTGAATATGAGATGAGTTTTGTATTCACATAAATTCTTTTCAAAATTTTCTTTTGCTGTTGCTGAGGATGTATGAAATATAAGTATTATTTGCTTAGACCTCGCTGGTACATACTCAGTACATGTACAGGAGATCTTTGTTTTACATCATATTAAAGCATCACCCATAGTTTCATTGTACTAGAATATTTTATTGATAAAATAAAATTAAAAAATACTTTGTTGCCATGGAGATTTCTTGTTGCCATAGTATTAAATTAGTGAAGGTCTGATTTTCTTTCCAATATCAAAAACATACGATTACAGACATGAATGGAATTTTTTTCCAAGAAAAACCTAAAATTTCTCAGTTAAATCCCATTTGCTAGAGGATTAACAATAGAGTCAAATGAACTGCTATGGTCTAGTTTATTCTCATTACATCGTTTATTTCGGTTAAATGCAATTCTTTGACAAACATAGAATAATCTTTTACAAATGTTGAAAACACTTGCTAAAACTTTCTTACTTTGTCGATCTTATTGCTATGTAGAATTTGCTGTTGCCATTTATACAAGTTTTAGCACAATATTCATTACCATGCACAGAAGTTTGAGTTATGTGTTATAATTTGGCATTTGTTTTTGTAGTGAAAGAAAGCACTTGATACATTTTTCTTTTAATATTTTACCTTTTTATTTACCAAACATCTATATTTGTAGGCAAGGAATTGAATTTTTTCTTAAACATGTACATTTTAATTTGAGTTTAAAAACCTCTTTCTCTCTTTCTCTCTCTCTCTCTCTCTCTCTCTCTGTGTCTGGGGGGGGGGGGTGAGTGAGTGAGGGTGGGTGGGTATGTGTGTGTGTGTGTATGTATGTATTGCGGTATTTCAGAAATAAATAGGATACAGAAGAAACATACTCCTTATCGAAATTCGTCTGAGGAAGCATTTACCCAGTTTTGATCAGAATTGACTTTTTTTTACATGTATCTTCAAGGATGTCTTCCTGGGTATTACGGTCATGGATGTCAGCCTTGTAGCAAGAACTGTGGCGATGGCTCTTGTGATGGACGTGACGGTAGATGTATCAAAGGATGCAGTCCTGGATATTATGGATCCTATTGTAATCGGGCATGTAGTAAAAACTGTGAAAACGACATCTGTGATCAGAGTTATGGCAACTGTTCTTGTGTCCGTGGATGGAAGCCACCATATTGTAATGGTGAGTACAAAAATGCTTTTGTACTTTACCAGTATTTACAGTTACTGTAATGTAACGTTATTGTTTACAATCCAATCGTGCAGAATCGTTCGTGTAATCTGCATGATCGTGCGTGTAACTCGAACGACCGTGCGAATATCGGGTTCAATCTTTTGCGGTTTTAATCGTGCGTGATCGTGTGGTTAGAACTGTACAAATTTCGTCTTGTTAGTTATTAAAGGAATGTGACTTGTAAAAAAAAAATTTTGCTGTGTTCTTTTTTATCAAATATTCTTTTTTTCTAAACAATACATGGAAAATTAAAGATAAAGTTGTCTGGTGTTACTCTTTTGAAGTGTGATTTACAGATTGAATGAACGCATTAATTATTGCTATAATTAATACATTAAAAAAATCGTATAATATTGATATAATATTATATTCTTTTAAAAATACCGTGACTATTAGGATACACATTTTCAATGTTATAATTGTGGTCTAGATATTTTTATATCAATATATCGGAAACGTATATCTTAACAAAAACTAAGACAATTTATAATTAAAAAAAATATTCGGTCGGCGAATATAGATAATGATATGTAATTTTACAGCTGCACAAATAAATAGAAGGGTTAATATTAATTTATATTTTACAAGACAAAAATACCTTTCATGATTATTTTAAATCTTCTCTACCCTGAAACTTTGCATCAGAAAATCCAAGTGAATCAAAACTCTGGGGTCCAATAATACCATTTGATAATATCCGGCAATCGATCAGAAATTACATCTTAACACGTCGAATAGTTAAAAAATGTTTTCAGGTTTTCCTGTCATACAACTTTGAATTATAGAAATAAATATCTATAATCTAACATATTAACTTTTAAGTTTTACTTCGTTTCGAAAATGTACATTCTTGAATATTTTTAACTATTTCAAGTGAAGATTCGTGCGTTTGCCTTAGCAATCGTGATCGATCTTGTAACGTGTGGAATCGTGTGCGTGAAGAATCGTTCGTGTAAAGCGTTTAATCGTACGTTAATCCTGCAGAATCGTTAGGATAACGTACTCGTTCGTGTATGTTGTCAACAATAGCGTTGCAGTCACGTTACTATGCTATCGAAAGTCTTTTACAACATCAATGTTTTCAATTATAGTGGAAGAAAGAGCATTTGATGTAAAATACCTTTTATTTGATTTCCTATCAATATTTTTTTTGGTCAAATATACAATAAGAGGCGACTAAAAACATAAAGCCGTCTAATATACCTGGCCTTATTTGTATAAAAATCAAGAAAATAAAAATTTGCGCAAATGCGGACCTCATATTTGTTTTTATCAATGAAATAGATTTCAAGTTGAACAGACCGATATAGTATAGTACATTTCCCCCATAGAAACCTCCCTCCCCATTAAAAACTAGCTTTACAGTAGCCCAAAGAAAAAAAAAGACATTTTATTGTTTATATTTATATCAGTATATATTATTCCTCGAAAATGGATGAAAAGAATATATGAAATATATAGTACATGTATTAGTATCCCTCAGAATTATAGAGTCAATTTGATTTGTTTATAGCATGTCGTGTGCAGGGAGACAATTTATGATGTCTCCCTCACGTACAGGATGACAACTGTGTTGTCGTCCCTCATATGACAATGAAAGTGTGCAAACGAGCATGCAGGGTGACAACACTGCATGTTTTGTCTCCCTCTAGATGAAGATATAGTCTCGTAAGCAAGATAACTCATATTTGTAATATTTTACATGATTGATACATAATATGCTGGATCGGTAAACAATAAATTCTAACAGTGACGTCAGAGTTGTCTATTGACGTATTTTGAAAATATGGTATCCGAGCAGTAGGTAGCATAACAATAGCTTTGACTGATATTTCCTACTCTATTCTATTAAATTTAGATTCTTCAGGATAATAAATCTAGTATTACGGACTGTATATAAGGGAGATATCATAAGTAATCAGGTCTGAGTAGGGTTGTCACCCTCGCACCCTCCGGAGATAACCCTTCTCAGGCCGGATAACTTGTGTTGTCTCCCTTCTAAACAGTCCAAAATTGTATATAGAAATTGATCTGCACACCTTGATAAAAGAGCCTACTTCATAACAATCTTTCAAAAGATTGCTTAAAAATGATTTTAACTAACGTATTGTTATGAAGTTATAAGAGTAGCAGTTGTCCATAAAAAAATGAAGTTGAAAATATTAACTTCATGTAGATATAGTGCAAAAAATTAAATTGTTGTTAGCTTCAATTTATTTATTCTTAAATTTTACTCCCCATTCGAGAATATTTCACTCATATAGAGACATCACCATATACCGATAAATGATTTGAAATTTAGAACTATATATGGCACATTGGGCCATTCAGCGTTGATTGTTGCTCATCGTGTTTCCGCCTTCCCACTGGACCTTGGATTAAAGGTTTCATCCAAAAGACCCTTGACTTTCACTCATATAATGTCGGGCGCTTGGCAAAGGAACAGTCACTACCAATGTTTAACTAACATAAGGTTTGACTCGGCTCAGAGAACGAGGATTAAACCCAGGCCTGCTCGGACCTCAGAAATATTTCAATCAAGGGAGGGTATAAAATTTATTTGCAATGATTTTTTTTCATATTTGACCTTTTATCTCATTTTATTTTACTTTTTTATGTATTTTTTTATACGTATATTTTCTGATGTATAATTTCTGGGTTATTCTTCATTTGTTTGATTGCTCTCATATCTTGATACCCATATTGTGTAAAAACAGAGATTTTTCATTTGGGGGATTGGGCCTAAAGGGAGGGGTACAGTCAATCTATGAAAGGATTTTAAAATATCGTGCTGTCAGGCTGAACAACCTAAGAATTAAATATGACAAACGATTTTTTATTGTTGCAATCGTGCCATGCATGCAACTCTATGATTATTCGTGCAGCGCTTAAACCATATTGCTCGCCTGCGGCTAAATACTGGATAATGGTACTAGCTTGAAAATATGTATGTTTATTTAATTGCTGTGGTAAAATTTAGAAATTTAATTCAAAATTAAGGATCATCTCCCTCATGCATAGCTCTGATCCTTTGACATTTTGGCTCCAGTCCTTGTCATCCCTTTTTCAGCTCTCTAAGCTTTTTTATTTGAATACATCGGATTTCCACGTATCGACATGAGCATCACTGAAAAGGCATAATTTGTCGAAATGAGCATCTGGTGCATCGAAGTTGATACTGTCTAAGATTCACATTCTACACTGCAAGGGCTGAGCAGTATAAGTCTTGGACTGTTTAATGATAGCTTAGATTCCTTCTTACTGGGACTATAAAATGTTCCCGGACGAAAAAAAGTATGAGACATGTTACATGTAGGACATGATAGGTCTTGTTAGGACACACTTGCTACTTTAAATATATTCAAATGTTAATGCTAATATCTCTTTTCTGAGTCCATAAATTGGAATACAAATGAAACCCTAAACATCAGAGCCTATATTCATTCATCAACATTTTAAAAGCAGAAACTAGTGGTTAATGCACTGGTAGCAATACATTAATACAATTCCCATACTGTAAAATTACTAATATATTTCGGTGTTAATGTTCGTTGTTTCCGGGGTACAGTACCGACCAGACCCAACCTGGCACCCAAGTAGTCTCAGAAAACAGTCCCCGGGACTGCTGTGGGACTGCTTTGGGACCGCTATGGGACTGCTCTGGGCCCGCTTTGGGACAGCTCAAGAAAGTAAACCCAGCAGTCCCTGGGACTGCTTTCTGGGACTGCTTTGTTCACCTATGTGTGAAAATGAGTCTGAGTGACAAGAAAGCCCCGCCCCTTGTGAATTACTTATTTGCAGTAGTTTTGTTTACTTTCAGAGGAGAAGACTAAAAAGTAGAATCAACAAAGATTTTCCAAAAAATTAACAAGAACGGTTGGTTACTGAAGAAAATTAGGATATAAATAAACGTCAACCACCGATTTTGCACCATAAGAAAAAAATTATTATATGTTGGTAATAATAAAAAGATTTTTTGCCAGTTTCAAAAAGAAAGGGAAGTCAGAAATTGATTTTTGTAAATTGTATTTTTGTAAATTGTATTTAACGTAAATGCAGGTGTTTGAAACTAAGCAATTTATTTGTTCAATTAACGATGTTAAATTTTGTACTCAAACGTTACATTATTCTATGTCTTAAGGAAGGAAACAATCACGCCATTACAGTTTTTAAAAATATTCAATGATATATGCTGCACTGCACTGGAAAGTGATTATTTCAAACTTTAAAGACCGCTATCACGTAGAAAAAAAAAGGGGGGGTTTCAATGTCTTTTTTCCGCTTCAAAATAAAACCTAATAATTTATTCAAATAAACACAGTCAATATTTTTTATGAGAAATAAATATATCTGATATCCACCCGTCATATATACAACGTGAGCAATTATTGGTTTTTTTTTTTTTTTGTTTTGTTTTTTTTTCGGATTAATTTTTAACTTATAAATAAGTTTTACAAAATATATAAAATTATATTTTTAAACAAACACGATTGAATATATCGAAATTTGTGTTTTATTAGGTCTCTCCACCTTTCTGTGGAAAGACCTATTGAAATTGTTCTGTTTATTATTCTTATTATTATTATTTTTCCGCCGAATGATTTTTTGTTTCATAAGTTATCGAAAAGATTTATAGTCCATAAGAATGTACTTCGTAAAAGATTTTTGCAGTTGACCCTGCGTATATGAACTCCTTCGAAACCTTAAACCATAGAGATACGAAACCTTCACTAATGTCTTCGACTAATTTAGTAGACTCTTCAATCTTTTCAGTGCGAAAGGTTGCATGAACCCCTTTAATTAGTTATTGCCCCTGAAAGTTTTTGATGGTTACGAATATTTTTTTTTAAACGATTAATCGTAGAGACATGGGACCAATGGCATTGGATATCTCAAACTTTGACCTTGAAATTTATATAGAGGTCAAAGGTCAAGGTCATTCAAACTATGAGAAAATTAGCTTTTTTAATATCTCTTTTGTCTTTCAACATATACTGAATATCTTTGCATCTTTAATATGTCCTTCTAAAACTATTTCAAAGATTTCATTCTTGTCCCCCGAGCTTGACCCCTTCGAAAGTTGACACCCCTTTTGCAACAAAACTTTGTTATCGCTACTCCTCCGAAACCGTAAACCGTAGAGATTCCAAACCTTCATCAGTGTCTTCGACTCATTTAGTACTCTCTTCATTCTATCATTGCGAAAGCATTCGTTGGTCCCTTGTATGAGTTACTGCCCCTGAAATGTTATGCTACTTACATTTAATGAACTTTTTTTTAAAACGGTGTATCCTAGAGACATGGGACCAACTGCATCGCAATATGTGACCTTTGACCTTGAAATATAGGTCAAGGTCAAAGGTCAAAGGTCATTTAAAAACATAAGAAATTCCTTACATATGTGTAAAACATAGCAAATCGCCAAATGACCTTGAACTTTGACCTTGACCTTTGACCTTGACATTGGGTCAAATGGAAAAGTAAGGACATGCATCCAGCTCCAGTATCAGGAAAAACATAGAAAGTAAAGATTTTTTTTTTTCATGACCTTGACCTTTGACCTTTGACCCTTGACCCAAAGGTCACAATCAGGCTTAAGGATGTGGAAGTAGTTACAATTCTTAGTTTAAAAGAGGCATAAAATAAATAATTTATCACCCCCCCCCTTCTTAAAAAAAAAAATCACATCAACAACAACGTAGAATATTTCTGGAAAATTCAAACCAGACCTCGGATCGACACCATATTTGGTACAAATGTAGTATAGACCTCAGGAAAACTTTCTGGAGAGTTTTACGGTGAGTCTTATAAGTTTATAGAAGTCATAAAGTTTCACGGCAAAAACTACAAGTTCTGTTGTGTTTGAAATTAAAGTGCAGGTGAACGAAGAAATGATCTAAACCTTTTATCGGCTATTTCTTCAGATGTCGTTAGTAGCATTTAATTCTCCTGATATGATACGACATTTTAATACCAAGCATTCTCTCTTTCTTTTACATTTGGACTTTATTTGATTTTTATTTAGAATTAATCAGTTTCCAGAAATAGCGATTTTCGGTATATAAAAAAACAATTCTCGCTTTCATTGTCGTGTTTCCCTTCTAAAAATGCATGTTGGGAGTTTAATTTGTGCTACACATATTTAATTTAACCCAAAGAAATGCTTATTTAATTGTTTCATATTTATTTCAGGATAATTAGTCAGAAATGTTAAAATCCGAACCCGATCTTTTAAGCTTACAACGAAGCTATTTACAAAACATTCAGCATGCTCACAATATCGATGAATCGGGCTACAGTCCATTAATACATTTTCATTAGGGAACAGTGTTAACATTTTCTCACGCAGCCCGTCCCTTGTTATTTTATATACTGCTTGCAAGTTCAGGAACTATTTCCTTTTACGGAACTTCTTTCTTCCCCTACCGATTCTAAAAATACGCTTGCATTTCTTCTATAGTCTTAAACAATTAACTTATGTATGTTATCGGAATGCGTGGCCGAATGGTTAGCGCACCTGCCTTTTAATCCAAGGGTTTTGAGTTCGAGCCCAGCTGGAGGAGCGCATTTTTTTTTTTTTTTTTCATTTTTTGCATTTTTCTTCTTTTTTTTTTTTTTTTCAGCTCAGATGACACGGAAACACTTAAAAAGGTGGAAAGGCCTCTAATTGTTCTCTGAACAATTAGTTTACTAGTTTCTTATTTCTTTTTGTGTACGTTTGAGGAAAAACAAGATACAAATAACATCTGCATTGTCTGGCCGATTAAAAGCCATTACAGAGTGTATAAAATGAGTAAAATCCTGACTACGGTTTTTGTCGCCTTTGGGCATGAATAGCAGACCGTCCACGTGTTATTTGGGTATCAGTGTTATACATCACTGACCATGCTGGTCAACAATGACATTCATTTCGTTCTTCAGACTGCAAAAACCCTTGTTTCAATAATTATGCTGTAAATGTATTTCAGGATTATTTTATCTTTAAAATATCTGAGGGAGTCACTTGCATGATTTACACATACATGTAAGGGCTCAGGACATATTTTTAGTGAAATTGTTTTACATTGCGTAAAGATTCTTACGATACTTAAATCGACAAGTCAATGAAAATGATAGGCAGAATATATAACATGTAGTAGGCAATATTATATAAAAAAAATTAACTGTCATCAGATTCCCAATTTATTTTCCCAAGCTTTAATCCCAATGAAAAACGCAATATGGGAATCGGCCTTGCTCTATAATTGTAGGATCTATTTAGATATCATTACATTCTAGTGTAAAAATAAGCCATTCATTTTCTTTAGCACATGATTAACTTTCTATTAAAGAAAATATATACGGTAACCATTATCAATAAATTAAGTAAACAATTTGGTTTAATTTCGTATCAAATTAAAATGCTACAGATGAAATTATTTAGTGTGAAATTAATTAATGGTGTCAAATTAATAAGCTACAGATGTTTTTACACTGTATTTAGTGTGGAAGTCTCTTTTCTTCTATTATTATTTTTCTTATATGTACTATTATTTTGTCAATTATTCAGAAATAATTGTTACATACAAATTGTGAATTTGCGCAGCGTGTAACATGTCTACTATAACACTTTTTTCTCCTAAAAAAGAAGTATATCATTAATTTCAACTGCCTTTATATTACTGACATTGTTTGTTGATACTCTGTGTAATCTCAGTTATGACTAAACTCCGCCTATTAAATCATTGACCCCACCTACTGGGACTGCTGGGATTGATGGGGCTGCTTTCTGGGACCGCTGTGGGACTGCTCTGGACAGCTCTGGGACTGCTGTGGGACTGCTCTTGGACCGCTGTGGGACTGCTCTTGAAGCGCATTGGGACTGCTCTGGGACCGCTTTAGCCGTCCCAGAAAGCAGCCCCCCCCCCCCCCTCCGGGACCGGGACTGCTCTGGGACCGCTTTCTCTCAGGTTGGGTCTGGTTGGTACTGTATGAATAGACCTATGAATAAGTGAAAACTTATCCTTCTTCAGCCACAAAATTTAAAGAATATATATATATATTTTTGTTTCTTCAAATAACGAGAATTTGACCCTTCGTCAATATGTAACTTACAGTAAAAGTACATTTATAAAGAGTTCACAACGCTATTTAAGGTATTTTATCTCGTCCCCTTGCCCTTTCCCTTAATACATTTCATATTGTGCCATTCGCTAAAAAAAGGGAGGCAAATTTACCACCTAAAGATAAAGAGTGCCGGGTGACAAATGAACATTGAAAAAAAACGGGATTATTTCCGTGAGACATGTCGATGTATTAATTGTTAAAACAAAGAAAATACACATATACTAGAACATCTGTCTAGAGGTCAGACGGAAAACTTGAATATCTTTCTTTTTTAATCCTTTGTTGTAAAACCCACAGGAATCAATCTCTGCGATTCAGTTAACTGAAAGGTTCCTGAAAGCTTACTGAAAATTACTGAATGACAGAACTTTCAGTGACCATTCGACTGAATGGCAGACTTTCATCTTGTAATTCCCTGCATAGCAAAGTGTCCCCCAAACGTCACGTTAAATAGCAGAAAATCTCCATGGAGAATTCTGCAGTGTACAAGAAGAAAAGATTCCGTAAGACAAATGTTGACTTTATCGTATTTACATGTTCCATAAATAAAAGAAACGATTTCATTTTTTGCGCCATTTTTTCCATTTTTATAAAACATTGTATTGCGTATGTTCAACAGTCAACCCAAATCGGAATGTCTGTTGTGAAGTTTCAGATCTTTAACAACTCTTCGCTCACGTGAACAAGAATATGTACCTCTATTTACAAATAATTAAGGATTTACTTTATAGTTTGTTGGGTATGACTGGGCATAAAGGATAGTTGGAGTGGGATGCGCACGTTATGCATAAATTATCCCACGTTCTCAGATGCCGTTGATGTTACTGGCATACCAAACAAACTAAACAGTGATTCTTATATTTACATTTATATGTGAAAGAAATGAAATATAAATAAAAAAGGGAAAGAACATGTGTAAAAACATTGCTGTCTAATAGATTTAAGATAGACAAGTCATTCCATGTTAATTTTTATAGTCTTTGCCCACTGACGTCAGACACAAAGACAGACGGGAAAATTTGACATGCATATTGGCACTTAACCTTTTATTTGACGAAATTTACATTCAGCTGTTAATATCGAGAAACCAACATATTTAACTTTCAAAGTGTTATCACAGAGAAAAAAGTTGGAAATATAAATCAACAAATTTAAGATTTTCAACAAAGTGGATGAGAAGAAACATAAATCATTTTTGAATTGCGGAAATAAAAACCGTAAATATGATTTGAATAAAAAAACTTGGATTATTATTAACTGTGGATATGTTTTATCTTTATATAGAGAAATGCAGTCATCATTGTGTAAACAAGGAATGCAGTATGTATGGATACTGCATCCAAGGTTGTAATGAGGGACGGTGGGGTGAAAGATGTGAGAAAAAATGTTCATCGACTTGTCAATTGAGAGTCTGCAATAGAACTGATGGAGACTGCAGTTCGTGTAAGGATGGATACTATGGGTTCAGATGCGAAGATAAATGTTTTTGGAATTATAAGTGTTCTGGGAAAAAATGTAACAAAGACAATGGATACTGTTCAAATGGATGTCAACCAGGGTATTATGGAGAGTTCTACTGTGGATATAAATGTGGTAATTGCACCCCAGGTTCTTGTGACAGAGTAACTGGCAATTGTGGGAGTTGCATTATAGGCTATTACAGAACAATGTGCGATTTGAAATGTAGACAAAATTGTGTTAATCAGGAATGTAGACAAAAAGATGGACATTGTAGTAATGGTTGTAATAATGGATTTTATGGTTCATTCTGTATTATGTCATGCAGTAAAAACTGTGCACAAAACAACTGCAGTAGAGATGGTGGAGTTTGTATTGGTGGATGTAAACCAAACTGGACAGGGGATCAATGTAATAGTAAGCTTCTTGAATTTACACCTTCTATTTATATTAAGAGTTCGCAGATGAAGACCAGGCTTGAGTTTTACCAAACTTCTTAAGTTAAGATTTCATCGTAACCTTATCTTACGATTAATTTCTGTCTTACTAAACTTCTTATCTTAAGTTATGTTAAAAATCTTGTCGTAACTCTACGACAGCCTAGGGGCTACCCTAAGTTAAGATATTTTCTTAAGTCTAAATAAAAATGGCTGCCTTCATAATGTTTCGCGACATTTTGAGAGAAAATGAAGAGAAATCTCCTCGTCGTCATCGGATTTTTAGGGACAGGAGCGAAGTTCTTGAAACTCTGACAGACGTGGAACTCATTGAGCGCACGTCATTCTTTACTTGACAGAGGAAGTGAAAGACCTCATCAAGCCTAAAACTTGGAGATCCCACTCTATTCCTGCACATATTCAGGTAGCTTTATTCTCTGTAACCCGCTGGTAATATATATAAATGAACAGAAGAAATTCTAGATGAAGCTATGGCACCTAAACAAAGTTCCAAATGTTACAATGCTGAATGGCATGGTCAAAAAGCATAGAAACTTACTGTTACTATGTTGAATATCCTGAAGAAAATGATTTATAGAAAAATATCCTGACACAGACTTTTGTATACATAATCAGTATCCTTTGAATTTTCCAATATTGAAGAGTAAACAAATGGGCCACTACTGTACCATCATATATTTGGATTGTTTCCCTATTATAAGTGAAGAACAGACACAGTTACTCAAATTATTTCCCCTGCATTTATTATAAGCCAAAAATTACCAAATTAATTGCTGATTCAAAGTAAAAAAATTCAACTTTGAAATAAAAAATAAAATTCAACTTTGAAATAAGAAATAATCATATGATATATGAATTGTTAATTATTTAACTTAGAAAAGAAAATGATAAGAAGATTCATTTTGGGGGAGGGGATTATTTATTTTCATGCCTTCATTGGACAGAATTCATTGACACGAAGGACAGACTATATATTTATTTTCTTTGAAACTGCCAAACTGCAACTTTCTATTGTGTTTGTGTGTATGAGTGGGGGGGGGGGGGGCACCAGTTAAAATTGACGGCCTAAATTTGGAAAGGGGGGGTTCAGGTACACTTGGGGGGGGGGGGTCTGAACAATCTATTTTCTTGCTGGTGGAGGACAGATTATTTATTATCAAAATTTTAAAGGAAAGAAAATTTATTTCGAGCCCCCACCCCGAAATGGTCCTTCCCTTAGTACAGTTGCATTTCCAAAGCGAAATATATATTTGTTTTAATAATTATATACATGTACTTTTGTTTAGTTATCATAAGATTTCTGAAAAATCTGAAAAAAATGAAAAAACAAATAATCATTTGGAAAAATTACTAGACAAAAAATTATTTATGACATACAATTCCCTCCTCTAGATATGTTGCATGTTCAGCAGCTAACAAAAAGAAAATAATATAATTATAAGAATGGTGGGATCGGTTCATAAAAGAACTGTTATCAAATGACCATTCATAAACTTGTGCCAGTATTCTATTTTTTAAGTATATTCTGATATTGTATTGGTTTATGTGTGGGGGAATGGTGTGGAATAGGTTGGGGTGGTTTAAGAGGTTAAAGAAATAGTAACCTTATAAAATGTTATTTCATTTCAGGAGTTGACATGTCTTCGATTTTCGGCAAAAGGTGATTACCATTCAGAAATACAGATGATATTCATGGAATATCAAAGTCATTAGGATGTCTATAATTGTGCATCGTGTAATTGTTGCCATTTGCACCATGCTAAAGAACATCAAGTTTTCCACTGCTACAGAGGATTTAAAGAAAATCAAGATGGAGTTCTATAAAATTACTCGTTTCCCCAGTGTAGTCGGTAAGTAGTGTAGCTGAGGGGTGGACTGTATCAACTTTCATTGAAGTACTTCAACATAAGGTAGCAAGAGGCCTATGGAACACAATACTCACCTGAGTTACTGAGATCATGCTGTTCTTCATGATTCTTAAATTAATTTTTCCCCATCTTCCTTCCCACAAAAAATATTCTTATCTCCTATTCCGTTTCTATCCAATCCACAAAGACAATGATTTAAAATACATGTACATGTGTGCAAAATCTGCAGATAATTGCATATTTTATTATTTATCATTATAAACATTGCCCTGCTATTTTTCAAAAAAAGATTTCAAGAGACTTTTCTTATTCATGTATATTCCCATTTGATTTTCCATTATCGCCCACTCTATCCCCTGGGACCATGATTTATTCAATCCTAAATCCAGCTACATGTATGTCAGGAAGCTTTTATCATAGAAGTTTTATTTTTTCTGGCCTAGTGGCTCTTTGAATTTTTTTTTTTTTTTTTGGTCTTTTTGATTATCTCCCTTCTCAGAAGTGTGTGGCCCTTCATTTAAATTTGAATCTTCCTCCAAGACTGTTTTTTGCCCAGTTTGATTGAAATTGGTCCAGCAGCTTTGGAGAGGTAGTGGAAAATGTGAAAAGTTAACAGAGAGACGATGGATAGGTCGATCAGAAAAGCTCACTTAATGTTCATTTTAAAATTCACTACAGGTGCCATCGACGGGACACAGATTCCTATCCAAAGGATGTCTTCAGGATGATGAGCACCTATACATTTGTAGGAAAGGGTTTCACTCCATAATTGTGCAGTCTGTAGTAAAACCAGATTTATGGTGTAATTTATTTAATTTAAATTCATGTATAACATACATATTACATATAAAGTATTAAACAGTAACACCTGATGAGTTATTTTTGTACCAATAGTTATTTTGCCAAAATCACTTGAGGAATGTAAATAATTTTTTAACAAAGAACATACTTTTCACTCAAATTGACCTTACACGTATCTCACCAATTTAAAATTTGTACATTAAGATTTTCCTGTCTCATTGCAGATTTACAAATGCAGTATGCAAATTTCCTGGCTCAACTCGTGATGCCTATATCTTGAACAACAGTTCTTTGCCACAGTGCATGTCAAATCTGACTGATGGAGGATGGATATTGGGGGATTACCCCTTAAAGGAGTGGTTGATGACTCCAATCAACGACCCATTAATTGGCCAAGAAGAGCGGTATAATTTAGCACACTGCAGAACAAGAAATGTAACTGAAAGAGCTTCTGGCGTCCTGAAAGCCTGCTTCAGGTACATGCAGGCATTTGTTCTTCAAAGAAAACTTGTAATTAATTTATTCTTAACACCTGAAAAGAATATATCAGTTCTACTATAAATCATTAATAGGTGTCTACACAAGACTGGAGGTTGTCTCCCTTACAAGCCTTAAATAATTTAATTTCAAAATAGGGTGTTACATGTAGTAGGTTACAAATATTACAAATATTTTACATTTACCGGTAAATAAATTGTGTTCGAATGAATGTTATCCTAGTTAAAACTAACAAGAAAAAAAATCATTTTATACCATCAAATTTATTTGCTGTTGTCTTTCAAAATTCAATAACTGGCTTAGAGATGAAAGTTTAAATTCAATTTCAATAGGTACTTACACAAAACTGGAGGCAGTCTGCCCTACAAGCCAGACAAGATCATCGAATGTGCCATTCGTCTGCATACTTTGGCTATTGATCAGAGGCTGCCACTCATGGAGGCATTGGAGCCAGAGATTGGCAATGAGCAATACTGTGCACCACCGGTCAACAACAACATACCTGCCACAGCTATACGAGAAAGACTTATTCAAAGATTCTGAATGTAAGTAGTTTATAGTCAATGACTAACAATAATATAACAATGACAATTTAATAATAAGAAAAGATTACTTTTCCTCTATAGTCAAATGCAAAATATGTACATGTATACCCCCCTCTCCCTTACGGGACTCAAATCAGGATCTCTTCAGCTGCACTTCCTGAGGGTACTTGCATATTTTGTGATAAATCAAAGGAACTTAATAACAGGGGATAATGATAATGGTGGAGAACTTTTGGAACAGTCTGTAGAGGCAGCAGTTTTTTTTTTCCAAAGCTAAAGTTCTCCTAAGCTGTAGCTGGAGAATCTATTCCATAATGTCTAACTTCCTTTTCCTATAATCAGAAACTTTAGCCAACTTCTCCTTTTGAAATATTAGATACTGTTCCTGTGGACTAGTCTCTTCACTTCCTGCAAGTCAAAGCATTAAGTTTCATTATATTACAATAACACTTAATAATTACCTGTATATATCAGTGAAATGTAGCCATGCAAATGGAAGGGTTTCAGTAATTTTGAAACATGCAAATGTAAAGGACAATTAGGACATAAGAAAAAAATTTAAGGAATGTTTTTAAGTTTTATGTGTGTTATTGGTGTGTAAATCACAGAGACTTTTCAGGAAGGCATATTTAATGAAGCGCACTAGCTTTCCTTATATTTACATTTTTAATGCTTAAAAGCACCAAAAATATACTTGATGTTTGAATTTCTCGCTGCCTTATATCATTTCATTTTTATCAACGTCTCTAAAGCCTCATTGTGGGGTCACTTTAGCGCGAGTTTCTCCGTGCATATTTCTACGTGTGAGTATACACAGAAATGTCATTCAAATCAATTTCACAGTTGACATAGTGGAAAAACATAGCAAAAGTAAATATAAAGGATTGTATTTTGTCCATGACTAGAAATTCAGAGACATTCTATTCATATGAATCAAAAAATCAAAAATGTATTGGTATATAACATGTAAAATATGTAACACAAATATGAATCAATATGGTTCTGTCATTCTTCATCAGCAGATGACATACTCCTCTAAATAAGAGGCCCAAGTTCCTTGAATCGCTCTTCTGATAAACTGTACAACCTATCACTTCTATTTGAAGCCTCTAAATATTCTGTATATTTAGATAAAGACTTGAAATTCCAAAGGTAGGTCATCATGACCTACATTTTAGATGAAACACTCTGAGAACCCAAGATGATTCTAAGCCAATTAGTACTTGAGAGTAGGTCATGGTGACCTACTTATCACTTGTCATTCTCTGAGGAGCCAAGATGCATCAACTCATTTTGATGATTCTAAGCCAATCAGTACCTGAAATATTTAATTAAAGCCATAAATTTTCAAAAGTAGGTCACGGTGACCTACTTTTCAGTTGTCATACTCCGAGGACCCAAAATGCATCAACTGACAAAGTTTGATGATTTTAAACCAAATAGTACCCTTAATATTAAAATATAACCATAAAATTTGAAAAGTAGGTCATGGTGACCTACTTTTCAGTTGAATTTTTTTGAGGACCCAAGATGCATCAACTTACAAAGTTTTATTATCATATGCCTTAAATGTCCAAATTATGCCTCTAAAACTCTTTGAAATCGAATGCCTGCAAAGTTCAAAAAGTAGTTCACTGTGACCTACTTTTTACTAAATATGTTTTATGGCCCCAAGATGCATCATCTTACAATATTTAATGGTTCTAAACCTCTAAGTATTAATTAATGACCTTAATTGTTTTGAAAAAGATTATCCATAAAATTCAAAAAGTAGGTCAAGGTGACCTACTTTTTAGTTGACCTACTCTGAGGACCCAAGATACATCAACTGACAAAGTTTGATGATCATAGGCCTGAAATTGTTCAAAATATGCCTATATATCATTTTCAAAAAGAATGGCCGCAAAATTTAAAAAGTAGGTCACCGTAACCTACTTTTGAGTCAACATGATATGAGGTCCTTAGATGCATCAACTGACAAGATTTGATGCTCCTAGTCCTTATAGTAAGCAAAATATCAACATTTTAATAAAATGTAATTTTTGGTCAACTTTGAAGTAACCCTGAGACCACGCCCTTTGCCCCAGGGTGATCCCCCGTGCAAATTTTAACCTACAACATCCTTTCATGTTAGTTTGGTGATAATCTGCCCAGTGGTTCTTGAAAAGAAGATTTTTTAGCAACCAGTACTTTTGTTTCTATTTTCCTACTTATCTCCCCTTGTTTAAAGGTCACGACCCTAGTTTTAGTATGAACGGGAGCACTTGGGCCAAGGATACCCTGTGACAAGTTTGACAATAATTGGCCAAGGGGTTCTTGAGTTATGGCCCATATTCTAAAAAGTTTACGCACACCATACAAATGGCCATAGCATTAGCTCTTTGAACCTTTGGCTCAGAAGAGCTAAAAACTTTATCCCTGTTGTGACCCCATCCTACCCCCAGGTGTCATGATCTGAACGAACTTTAATATAAACTATTTGAGGATGCTACCATATTCATATGACAAATCATAGCATCTGTTCTTCAAAAGATTTTTAAAGTTTGTTTTTTTTTTTTTCTATTTATTCTTATGTAAAAATTTGATCCCCAAATATGACCCTACCCTACCCCCGTGGTTCATTATTTGAACAAATTTCACTTTACATTATGTATTGAAGGATTCACATAAGTTTCAACTTTTCTGACCCAATGGTTCTTGAAAAGAAGACTTTTAAAAAAAATATCACTAAATTTTCAGTAATTCTTGATTTTATCCCCTTGAAAGAAAGCATGGCCTTTGATTTGAACAAACTTGAATCTCCTTCACCCAAGAATCCTTTGTAATAATTTTTTTGAAATTGGCCCAGTGTTTCTTCAATCAAAAACCTTTAAATAGAAAAAGTACCTCTTTTCTGCCTCTTGGATTGCTGTTCTACTGGAAGATGACGCTTGCTGTTCACATTCGACTGAATTAATATACATGTACAATATTTGTAATTGACAATATATTAACTATTATATTTTAATAATTTCTTAAATTTATTTCAGTTCTCATATCTAATAAAAGGAATGCTGGCTTTGACTTTCAAGGAAGAGGAAATATGCAAATGATATATTTAACATCATTTAACAATATTATCATTTTTGTTTACTTTGTTCCTATTGAACTTTAATTTATACATGTAATCAATCTATCAAACTTGTATAATTTTCATTCTAAACTTACTTTCAACAGCCTGAGTTTTTTTCTATATTGGAACTACAGCTTGCATGGTCTTCTATAAAGAAATTAATCCCTTATTAATGAAAGAAATATCAGGATTGATATATGAACATTGTATATAAATGAAATATTTTGAAAAAAAGAACTAACAAATTCAAATGAAATTAAACAAATGAAAAATTCAAATAAAGTTGAAGACTTAGTGTCTGCACATACTTGAACAAAAAAAAATTTGTCATGTGTTATGTCTGTAGATAAGTAAGTAAGGTGGTCAATCACTTACCTTTTATGGAAGGTTCATCAGACACTACACAAGGTGTAATGGCAGACTGGCTCGGGGAGGATGATTCTGTTATATGGCAAATAACACCATATCATGATATTAGCATGAAAATGTGAAGTACCTACATGTATGTGCCTATAGTTTGTAATCAAAAGCATCATTATATTTTTTCAGTACATCAAAATATGCTAATTAATGTAATATAGTGTGATTGTATATGTACATACATTAGTACATTTTTTTTTAAAAAAGGTCTCAAATTCAATTCAAGGTACATTAAGTCAAAAATACAAACTTGCAAGTTAATATTCCAAAAATAGACTTGGAACTGATAGCATTAGGACATGCAAGTGACACAGGTTACCTAGGAATTAAACACCACTTTCTGCTGTGTCTACCCCACAGCTAATGCCTTCAATGGCCACCTCTGAAAGGGACTGCAACACCTTCAAATGATCAAAATATACAATCAACACATTCACTCAAAATCTGAAACTGCAGAGAGCAAGATATGTTTGTAATTCATGCATACATATATATATTATACATTTTTTTTTTTGCATGATCATGAGAGAAATATCAAGTATTTCAAGAAATTGCATCAGATCTTCCAAGATGATGAATATGATGAAAATATGAAGTTTTATTGCCCTGTCATGTGACACTCTAGAACCTATCAGATATGTTAAGATGAGGTTTAATAAATGTTTGCTACAATTAATCTTGAGCTTAAAATTTATAATACTGCTCTACATCACAACATATCTGACTTTGTCTCAAAAATTTTGAATGGAATATCTAAGTTTTATAATGTCTTAATCTTATATACAAGTCCGTTCATTTCTTTTGTGCGTGTGTTGGAGGAGAGGGGAGGGGTATATGATACACTGAAACTGGGTTGCCCATCCTGAAATAGCTCACCACATTCTCCCATGCTTTATAGTAAACATCAAGGGCTGGTCCACCTCCTGTCATTTTGATTGACCTCCTTCTTTCACTCTCTGTTTTCTTTGTCAATGATTGCATATCAACCCATTTCTTTTTGATTTCATCAATTGTCCGGTTCACCAATGTTATGGAATTTAATCTGATAAATATTTAATATAGATGATTCATGGAATATTTTTTTAAATAAACTGATAAATATAATATAAAATGGTTGGAATAAAACAACCTGACAGTTAAAAATCAATTGTGTGTGTTCACAATGATACAATACTTTAATTCCAATATTGTATACTTAAAACAAATCATGCATACAGAGATGTAATGATTAAGAGTGGATGGTTTCTAGAAAAGAAAGCCTCGTGAATATACTCCATTTCATGTCATTGGATAAAGCAAATATTAAATCACACAATATAGATATCCTCTATAGTATCTTATCATTAAAAAAATTTTCATCACAAAAAAAGAAAAAAAATATCTTAAATAACATGATAAATAACATACATGTATTAATTTTCATTTTTCGATTTCAGGGAAAGGTCTTTTTAAAAAGCTGAGTAAATGGTAGTGTCACTGTGTGAAGTTTAGAAATAGTTGCTGAATATTAATGCTATTAATATTCAGCAATGAATAGTTAATTTTATTTACAATCAAATTTACAATAAACGCATAATTAAAGTGTGAAATATTTTAAATCACTGGAAAAGATCAAAAATAGAACTGTTTTGACTGTAAATTACAGTCATTACAGTGTAATCATGATTTTTGCCAAAAGTTGGTGTTGTCATGTGAACCCAGTACGGTACGTTGTCTGAACAAGTTCATCACTTTCAATATAAACATATATAACACTACAAGTATTAGCTTTCTTAAAAAGCTTGTCTGACGTGAGCAAAAATTATTATACGAAGAATTAAATAAAGTTGTTTCCAACGTAATCAACACAACTATGAGTTCAGAAATAAATTATTTTGCCAAGAAACAATTTACATTCAGTGGCATCAACTTCTTAAAAAAAAACCCTCGGTTATGAATTTTTTCTGTATATACTGTATTACTTGTAATTTTCTCTTTTTTTCATGGCCGTAGGAACCGGGGAGAGGAGGAGGACCCCCCGCCCCCAATATATGTAACACTTGAAAGATCAAACATTGATTTTTAAATGTTACATTTTCCGGAAAAATTTTCTTTCCTATAGGTTCAATCTTTTTAAATTCCGAATACCTGAGATTTTCATGTTAATTCATAATTCAAAGGTTGTGTTGACTTTACCCTGTATGGGATGTTAGATGTTCGAGAAGCGGTAGCAGATTCGGAGCATCTAATTTTAATAAGACTGTAGCTTGCCGATACATTGTATATAATTATCTGCTATAGAAAGCATAGCTACTTTATGTCAAATGGATCATGTAAAAAATAACTTATTAATGATAACTATTGTTTGATAATGAATTTTTCCTTGATTAGTGCCCCAGGAAAATTTTGCTTGTGCACCCCACTTCTCGCAAAAGTTTATCCAACTGGCCTTTTCCTGGATACATAAATATAACTGGTATTTTGAAAGAAAAAGTTAAATTACATACGTCTGTAAAAATCTAAACATCATTTGGTGAAAAATTGGGATAATTATGATTTTTATAATTAAATGAGCTAACATCTTTGCATAATATCATCTACTACTAGTAGATCTACCATCTTTCACTTGGATATTTTGACTATGAATAAATCAAAAGTCTGCAATATCAGGAATACACGTAATTCTAAAGGTAGAGAGACTTTGTATGCATTGAAAATAAACTTCTATTAGTTAATCTAATAAGGATATTTGACAAGTGTTAACCTGACCAGCTTCATTCCTGCTGTTTTGCAGGAAATACGTGAATGATAGTGATGCATAAGAGAATGACCAAATGTTATGTAACGTGTAATGTATAATGTGATAATAATTAGGCCCAATGCTTCGGCTTGTTTGGGTGTTTAGCATGTTTTCATTAATCCCCATGCTCTCCATATCATAGTTAAGATAGAATGAAGTTTCCAAGATCAAGTTATCACACAAAATCTATTGAACGACTTGACAAACAAGCCTTGGCTAAATCTAGTACTGTCTGACGCCATGACGTCAGACAATTAAACATTCTGTAAATCTAATTGCTGGGTTTATTTCCATAATTTCTAAATCATTTGTTTGTTTGGTGCTGAACTCATATACACACACATGTAAGTAAAGGGGTCTTTTTTAACACACACAAGTATCATACAAAAATAGGCCTAGTTAAACGTCAGGATTGTATTCGTTTTTATACAATAAATATACTTACTGAATTGCAATCTCTGACCACATCTTTTGTTTTCGATCGACTGTAATGGAGGGGGATATTTTTGACTTTAATAATCTAGATCTGGGAGCAACAGCCTCTGCCAAAGCAAGAAGTTCCCTCTCTGTCCAATTAGGCTTCCTCCTTTTAACATCCATTTCGATTTAGCAGACGTCTATGACGCGGCTTACGTCAAAAATAGTTTTCCTGAAAGTGAAACTTACAACTGCGCTTGCGCGGCATTTGTTTTCAAGATAAATCCAGCGTTCAAGACAGGAAAGTTCCTTATTCGTAACTTACGAAATTTACCTAAGTTAGGTTTACGGAAAAGACTTACGAAGGCTTTGATAAAACAGAAGTTTCTTAACTTAACTTTGTACTTACGAAATTCTTAAGTTTCAAATTTTTGCGTAACTTAAGAAGTTTAGTAAAACTCAAGCCAGAAAGGCATTTTAATTATAACATATTTTTTCAAAGACATACTAACAGGCACACTACTTAGTAAAAATACCTACATAATTCGTTTCAAATAATAAAAACAATAATAAAGATAATAATGCATTTTCACTCTGTGTTTTGAATTGCATTTTGAATTGTGGAGTCTGTCCTAAGGTGCAAATCTCATCCCTTTTTGCACCACATCTCAAAATATATAAATACCTTGGACTTAAAACTAGTTTCGATCAGTAGATTGAGTTTTTTCCCCAAACTTCTTTCTTTTAAACGACCCTCGAGATCAACCAGTGTATTGACGCGGAGGCTAATTCAAAGTCTACGGGGATTTAACATTGCCAAAATAACCGCAACATCAGAAGGGGATCTATTATTATCAATGATTTTCCGTACATACTTACATACCCAGACAGAACACTATAAACACACATTAATCCACATTTTTATTAAATATATTTTGAATTTCAGTGCAAAACAAGATTTGCTTACTACATCATAGTACGTCACCAATGATTTTGACCTTGCCCTTCGAAAACTTTCTGTAATTGGCATTTGGTAAATTCAGGCCCTTTGATTTATTTTTAATCAGCCTATAAATATAACAGAATGCCAAATAATAAATACGACAATTAGAATCACACAAACTATAACGTGAGTGTAACATTTATACCTATATATATATATATATATATATATATATATATATATATATATATATATATATATATATATATATATATATATATATATATAAACTATTCGTTATCTTCATATTTTACTTATGTTTTTGTGTCTTCTCTTCTTTTTTAAAGCCAAATCCTTTAATGGTACGAATTTCAAATACTTTACACTGATTTCAGTAAAATATAATGATACTTTAAATGAGGCCAAGTGAGTTTGATTTTAATTAGAATGTGAACTTATAGACATTTTTAAAAGAAAATTTATGTTTACAAGAAATGTAAGTCAAAGCCCTAGTCTGATTTTCATATAATCTTTTTTTTAGATAATTTATGAATTTATAAAAACAATTTACGAAAAGAAAGTTTTTATTTTGAAACAAAAAATTAATTTAAGGATAAAGAATAGATACCCGACGTTTACATGTACATTAAATTAATTAGGCCATAAGTAGTTGCAGAAAAACAGAAACGAAAAAGAAAACATTTTCAACACAAAAAGCTGTAAATATTCTTCCTCCTTGTCAACACCTTTTTCGTGAAGAGTGCGTTATGCAGAACTTATGCTGCATTAGATTCGAGACAATTTGCTCTGAGTTTATGAAAAAACCGTTAAAAAGTCCCATTCGATAATTTTTCACTCATATAGAGACGTCACCCTATGCCGGTGAAGGGCTTCAAATTTAGACCTTTACTCAGTACTCAGGGCCATTGGGCAGTGAGGGTTCTTTATCGTACCAACGCTTACCGTGACATGGGACCTCGCTTTTTAAGGTCTCATCCGAAAGACCCGTGACTTTCACTTCTAGTGCCGGGCGCTTGGCGAAGGAAAAGTCACTACCTATGTTTACGTCTTAGGTTTGACGCAGTGCGGCGAACGAGAATCGAACCCGGGCCTCCCAATCACGAAGCGAGCGCCCTACCACTAGGCTACCGTGACCGGTCTGTTAAAATTGTCCGTTAAAAGTTATTTTAATATTAAACAATACATTCGTTATTAATAGAAACACATCGTTTAACATCCTTTTATATTGAAAAATATTTTTGAATTTTTACTTTGAATTTTCACTTTGGAAAAAAACGACTGCTCCTTCAAAATCTGGTTTCTTTCCCGTGACCAAGACGCTAATGGACTAGTTTGCCATGTTAAATCCCTGTAGATGTTGAATTTGCCGTCGTTTCAATACACTGTTTGAACTGGAAGGTTCGTTTAACAGAAGGAATTATTGGGAAAAAATCAATCTACCAATCGAATCTAGCTTGAAGGACAAAGTATTTATACACAGGTAAAATTGCAACGTATGTTCAACATATGTTTCGAGTAACATATGTTGAACACAGGTTGAACATATGTTGATCATATGAATTTTCGACAGTACGTTGAACATATGTTTGAAAAATATGTTGAACATATGTTTAAAATATTTGTTGAACATATAGAAGACTCAAAACATATGTTGAACATATGTTTGTGGTAACTATATGTTTAACGTATGCTGAACATATTTTAAACATATGGTTGTTTCAAACGTATGTTCAACATATGTTTTGAGTTTCACATAAAGTTCATACTAAACATTATATGATAACCAATAACCTTTTCACATTTATTCCATTTAATATCAAATTAATGTTATCGTTATTTGAATTAATAAATTTTATTTTAATTTAACGAGATAACGAGATACGTTATTTAATTTAATGTTAATCAATGAACCGGCAATAATTTATATTAAAAAAAAAACATGAGTTAAATGTTCTCTCTCTCTCTCTCTCTCTCTTACCCATCATAACCGACTTGTGAGGAATTGGACGCCTGGAATATGTTTTGGGGAAAGTGTTTTCCTAATATGTTTTTTATTTCAATAATGGGCAATTATTATAGAAAATACCTGTTTTGTAGCTTTTTCTCCTTTCTTATCTTAAAAATAACCTATCTGTCGTTTCAGTATGTATTCGAAAATTATGGGGAATGTTTTTTATCATTCATTTTTATGGGGAACGTCATCAGAACTCCTCTGGATTTACTATTAAATTAAAAGAATATCACTCTTAATTTTTACGTGTATTTTTCTCTACACCTTCCGCTAATTCATGGTTACAATTTAATATACACATAAAACATTTCGATTTATCGCCATTTAATAGCCTATAATATTGAATGTACACTGCATACATGTCAACCTCATTGAGTCATTCTCTCGACCTTCGATATGACGTCACAGCATATGCACATCGTTACGTCCAACATCGAGCCCGATTCAACGTATTGATAATTGATTTTGTTCTTTGATATTTATATTTTTAAACGTTATCATGGTTATCCATTAAAAACATGTTTGCACCTAGATATTATTTTAGTTACGCAATGTTGCTTTAAGTTTTTTTGAAGAACGTAATTCCCTTAATGACTAATAAGACTGAAATATTACCCGAAAAAAAATCTGTGATTTCAATTTTGTACGATGTAATTATGCTTTAATCAATTTTTTTCCCATCGCAATTATAAAATGCAAAAATATTGATTTTTTTCTCTTTAATAATTACATTGAAATAGCAAATTAAAATTTTACAGTGAAAAAAAAAATACAGTTTATATTGCATCAACTATAACTCCCGATTGGCTTTAGGTGCCCCATTTTGACTTACCGGTAATTGTTTTTAAACTAGGTTTTATTAAATTTAGAGGGCACAAGCATATAGTATCTATGTTTACTATAGTAATCTATATATCAATATATCGGCAAAATTATTGTGCCCCCCCCCCCTTTCCGGTTCCTACGACCATGAAATGACATGCTTGTTTTCAGTCCACGCGTGGGATTTTCACTTTTCATAAAACATGTTGATTGGCTATCAGAGAGTTAAAATGCTCGTGCATTAACGAAACAGGCTTCGAATCAAGTACAATTTATTAACCCAAACCAAAATATTGGTACAAGGGGTATATTAACACCATGTTTATCTTTTATGCATACTGGACATAAATTCCCAAATTACACAATTCTTTAATATTCTGTGTACTAAGTAATTGTACTAAGTTGAAGACGCTTGGTCTTCGGGAGTAGAAGCTTTCTTATGGAATTTTGTCTTAATGTACTATAATGTGGACATTTTAAAACAAATTCTATGTCCCCTTATTCACAAAGATGGTATATTCTATCATTTCTCGAAATTCTGTTATATCTTCCTTGTTCAATCATTAACTTATGTGCAGAGAGTCTTAATCTTGTTATTAGTACTCTATATTTTAAATGTATCAGTTTACATAAATAAGATGGGGGGGGGGGGTAAAATTATCAACAAGGTGTTGGTAAATGAGACATTTTGGCGATTTACATAAAGGACGAGGGCGCTATTGATTGGCATTCGGCAGGAATCTGTGCGCACTTGAAAAGCGAAAATTTCATTGATCTGTCACATGAAATTTTAGCCTTCTTTTGATATATCGGGTTCCTGTGAAATAGGAAAGAGAAATATTTTTTTTCCGATATTGTATTTTGATTTGCTATAAAAGAACTTGAAAATTGGCTAGATTAGTAATTTGGAACAAAATGTTACATTTTAAAACACGTTTTTCTAAAAATTTACTATCTCTTGGTCATCTCTCCATGATTTTGAAACGTTATTTGTGTGCATTTTAACATTTTAATTCAAAGAAACTAACAAACATTTGTATTAAAAAAAAAAATGGAGATAAGACCCAGAGACGATAAAAAAAATTAAAAAAAAATTCGAGAAAAATTCTAATATGTAAATGCGGTGCTTCATTGTCGTTTTAAATACCAAATAATATGTGTAACGCTGATACATAATGTAGCTCAGTAGTATGCATTATCCGTCCAGTGCAATGAAAAAGAAATATTTTTGGTTCGATCCTCGCTTGGAGCGTTAATATTTTTTTTGGTACAAACAATCAATTCTTTAGTCAGTTTAATTTTATGTAATGATTTATTTTAAAATAAATTCTGGTTCTGTTGTACCGAAAGCGAAAGACCTACTGATACTTTAACATACACATGTACTTGTAATTGCATCTAAATATACCCTATATGTAGGTGTTCATTATTTATATGAAGCGTTACTAAGTTATACATGTATATGTAGTAATTATTAAGATAAGCGGACTGATGTATAAAATCTGACAAAGCATTTCAAACTCAATCTAACATTTTTCCATGTGCGTAACTTTGTAAACTATGTCCAGCTGTGGTCAGCCGACCAAATCGTAGACATTTTAAATGTACCAACAAGATCACACGCCAAACACGCCCATCTTCTTTGACATAGTGTTTTGATATATTCATAACACTTTCTCTGAAATACAGTATCAATGGTGTTACTCTTATACAATTACTATCATCCAATAGAATGAATAGGAGAATTTTTCGGGAGGTGGGGGTGGGGGAGGGTTTATACTCACATTCAAAGAATCCAGCTCAACTCCAGCTTCTTAATACATAAGATAATGCGCAAACAAAAAAATCAGTAATTCGTTCGCAAAGGGGGGGGGGGGGTGTCTTCTCATGGACAACTCGCCTTTCCTGCATATTACATGCATCTTACCAAGTTACGATATGCTTCGTGATTTAATGGGATGGTGGGGGGGGGGGGGTTGTATTTTGTTTTATTTTTGAGGATGGAAAGAAATTAATTTTGAAAGAATAACGGGTAGAGTTAGTTAATCAATGCATGTAATGCAAATACATATGTATATATTTATTTAACTACAACAAACGAGAAATAATCAATATTTTTTTGATTATCGGTATCGTTCACAGTGGGGATATTTTACTAATTCATTTTCTGTAGGTAATCACACTTGCATCGCGCATGAGGACCTTGCATGGATAACATAGACATTATTGTTGTTAATTTTAAATCCTTAAAATCGGTCCCTTTATAAATCTAGCTATATCTTAAAAGTCTTAACATTTCGTAAGTTTCGCCGTGTGGTCCCAAATTTTTCATTAAGCACCGCTTGATGAGATGTTGGACCGGCCGATTAGATATTGGACCGCTTTGACGTTTTTTTAACGTGAACATCATATGGGTTAACCAAGTAGTAGATGCCTGATAGTTTCAGCATTGACCCGATATCATTATTGTCGCAAACGTGGAAGGGAGCAAAAATCATCATAATATAAAGTAAACGATTCTCGGTTTGCCATCGGCCTAACGGCCTCAGGCAAACAGTTTAGGCCTTGTCATAGGTCCAACAAATTGCATGTTAATTGCCCAGTTAAACCCAGTCAATAAATGTACATGTATAATCATGACTGCACATCACGTTTAATTTTTCGTACGAACTCAAAAGTATCTAAACGGTAAATTAATTTAAGAAATAACAGCAAACAAACAAAAACCCAGAACTATGATACGCTGCATTTCATTTCCGGAATTTTGCAGGGAATTCCCGACATTTTTAAATTTCATTTCCGACAATTTTTATTTTCATTTCCGAGATTTATTTTTTTTTTTTTCATTTCCGGAATTTTTGCTGGGTACCTCTCCGGCAATTTAATGTTAAACAAGTAGGTGGAAAAGGAATTTTAAAAGAATCTATTTCAAATCACATTTTCAAAATATGTCATAATTTCCATCCAAACATATTTGATTTCAAACTTAAGGACATACGCAACGTACCTTACCTACTGATAATTTTTCAAGATATTCTTAATTTAAGATTATAGTGCCATCAGATGTTCGTAGACAAAAAACAGCATGCATTACCAGGGGTTTTGAAAATATATCAATATGATGGAAATTCTTGTATAATTCAAAGAAAAATACACAAAAATTACTAAACACATATTCTAGATGTTTTGTTTATCCAAACTTGTTATAGAAGAAGTGTACAACAGCATATATAGACATACAAATGTACCACACAATTCCTTTAAGTATTGGAACTCTTCAATTCCAGGGAAAAAGACAATAAAGTTCAAACTACGTTGTGTATGTCCTTAAAACAAGATTTTTTAGGGGCACACCTGCCTAGGGTCGAAATTCGTAAAAAAAAATTCAAAAAATGCGAAAACCGATTTATATCATAGTGGTTTATATCTATGATTTTGGTCAAAATAGTCAGTATGGCTCAGGTAGATAGACTGCAGACTCTCAGCATGAACATTTTTAGTGCCCTGGTTCGAATCTACCTGTTGACATACTTTTATTTTTTTCAAATTTTCACCTGTATAAACACGAATTTAATTTCTTTTTTATACAGGCTTTTGCATTTTACTTCTATTTTCTTCATTTAAATATATGTTTGCTGTTGATATAAAAGACATTTATGGAAATGAAGATCATAAATTCTCTTTAGCTAAACGCAATCAACCGGAACTATACCCTAATGTAAGCACATTTTGTTCGAGGACACGAATCATGCACTTTGTGTTACTCGATACTGCAGGTGTCACGAAAAAAAAAATCATGCCGAGCAAAAATTGCTGCGTTTGTCTTTCAAGAACATCTCTAGGTAATAGTACTGTTGTGCCAATGGAAGAGATACTGCGCTATGCAGAGGAGATGCAGTTCATTCCTCGGGAAAATTGAGCAAGAAGTCTGTGAGGCGATGCTCATTAGTAATCTGATGTGAATATACGCTCTCATGTGAACTGCAAAGAGTAATTGTTGAGAAAACTGCGACGGAAATTTTATGATAAACGTGATGGTTTAATTTTTTTTCTATTGTCAGCTTCCCTTATTTAGATGTATGTAGCAATGTCACCTGCAAGTGGAGTTTATATTTCTCAGATGATTCCATATATAAAAGCATGCTCTATGTACAAATGCCTTCTTAAACAAGGCAAGCTATTGGCAAACAAGTTGAAGATACAACGATATCAACAGTCTCGCTTAAAGTCAACATTTCGCCATTTCTATGGTCGATAAAATGACCTTGTTAGCAAATACAATCTATCATTAAGTAGAATGTTCACTGACTTTTCCATAAAACAATGTTAGGCAATTATTTTCACATTGAATTGTCTACAGATTTTTCTGTTTGCCCGATCATAACAAAGAGCACACGGCTGGTGCGACCGGTCGACATGAGATGTTTATTCCTCAATGACACTTGATCCCACCTTTGATACTTATAGAGGTCCGTATTTGCCCGACTGCAACCAAAATTGTAAAAATGGAATTCTGGATGCATTGTCGGAAAATTTGGATCTTACCGTCTTCAGAGCTGTGGTGGTGGGTGTATTTCCGGTTGTAATCAAAACAATGGGAATTGTTCATGTAAAACAGGATGGCAGGGTCAAAACTGTACCGGTAAAGTCAAACACAACGGCAACAGTGAAACCTTAACTGTGTCAGATACTCAAGTGTAGTTTAAAAAAAAAATCAACAAGTTTTATTCAATATTCTGTAAAATTCACGAGTTCACTTTCGAACTACTCATTTCTTGTGTAATTTTTAACATTTGTATTATTTTTTTTAGAATGCGATTCCAATCACTACGGACCTGGTTGCTCCAAAGAATGTAGTTTGAATTGTAAAAAACAGACTTGTGGCAATAATTATGGTTCATGTACTTTTGGATGTAAGAGTGGATTTTATTTACAGAAGTGTGACAAGAGATGCAGCATATCATGTCCATCAGCTTGCAACAGAGTTTCAGGGGAATGTGAGGGAGAATGTCCAGTTGGCAAATTTGGACATTTTTGTAATAAAACATGCAAGGGGAATTGTAAAATTGGATGCAATAAAAACAATGGTTCGTGCGATTCTGGATGCATTGTCGGAAAATTTGGAACTTATTGCCTCCAAACCTGTGGTAGTGGGTGTATTTCCGGTTGTCGTCAAGCCGATGGGAATTGTTTATGCAAACCAAGATGGCAGGGTCAAAACTGTGATGGTAAAGGAAAAAAAAATTAAAACACTCAAAATAACATTCTTGAAATAATTGCTCATCAGTAGAAAGCTTCGACTGCTAAATATCGTGTATACAGTTTAATTCATTAGACCGATTTAAACCATATCATAACAGTATTCTATATATAATAAGAAGCATATTATTCTATTTTACCGAATGTTAAACCATCTACAATTAACCTGTTGTAAACATTGGCAGTGGATTGTAGACCATTTTTATCTCATATTTTGAAAAAAAAAACATTTATTTACAAAGAATGTAAGCCAGAATACTACGGTCAAGATTGTGATCAGCGATGTAGCTCAAACTGTGTAAACGGAACATGTCACCCCACCAATGGGTCCTGCATAGGAGGATGCAAAGGGAATTTCAGGGATGAAAAATGTACATCAGGTAAAATGGGCAGTGATTTATTTGCTATTTTACACAAATTACACTGTGACAATATCATTGTTTCTGGGGGTCCAATGTTTGTGGATTTCACCCTTACCCACAAATTTACATGAAAATGAACTTTGTCGGAGTATTTAATTATTGCATTTTAGGGATATAAGAAATTCCCATGAAATAACGTGCCCTTGAGCCATTTAAGATGTTGATTGCACACGAGTATTGACCAAGGCCTCAAAAAGACCTCTGAAATGTAGGCGCAAGTTTGCTCCTAATAAATTTCCCAGAAAGTTTTTAGGAGCTGTGCCATCTTTTCAGGCTCCAACTTATTAAGCTGATATTACTCAATATAGGGACCTAAAGAGGTAGTCAAGGGGTTGGGGGCAATTTAGTTTCCCATTGTCCCACTTTTGAAAGGGGAATCGGAAAAAGGTGTCGGTTCTCCTTTTTTGGGTTGGAATAGCAAATGCAGGAGGTAAGGCAGCTAGGAAATGCTTACAGTAGAATTGTTTTCTTTTTTTCTTTCTTATCAAATATATATTTAATTGGCTGAGTCTCCAAAATCCATTTTTCAACTTTTCGCATGGATTGACAAAATATAATAATAATTCAACAAAAAATGAAAAAAAAAATCGGTTATTGATTAGTTGCCAAGGATTTCAATTTATGCATGCATGTAAAACTGAATATTTATAAAGTTTAGATTAATCATTTCTTTTTAAGAAACTTGGATCTGAAAAAAACCGTTTAAATTAAAATAAACAGGAATATCTATATTCGTATTCAATAATCTTTTTTATCTAGGATTCTTTACATGAAAAACATTTTTTCCTCATACAATTATAAGACCTTACACTTATATGAGGACGATAACTCTAATGAGTGAGAATTTAAATTGCATGCAATTGACCACGACACTTGCTCAGTTTCCAGCATTTCACAATTATCGATTTTTTGGAGTCAAAAATTACCTTGCCAGCTTTTGTCTTATCTGGTTTACCTGAGATCTGTGTACACGGAAGCGACACAAAATTTCTTTTTCAAGTGCGCTGATTGAAAGTGCAAAACAAGGTGGCTAAAAAACAATGCATGTCCATTGCTAAAAAATTATTTGTTCTACTCGTCACTTCAAGAAAAAAATCGTTATCGGTGATAATGCTAATAGATCCGGAATTTAACGATCGCAGAGTCTATATAAAATGGTCGCCAATTTGGCGACTTATAGAGAAATTTTAGGCGCCATGGCAACTAAATAAATCTTCAATTAGGGATTTGTGACCCCAAAGAATTTTAATAATTCCACAGTATTGAGTTTTTATTTCACGGGGTCATATTTCTGTGCTTTAGTCAGCTGGCACTAAATACCTCAAAACTTTATGTATCTTCCTTGGAAAAAAGCAATACTGATACATTGCATCAATTTAAAAAATGACCGATAGTCTTAACAACCATCAACTTTTAAGTCGAATGCTTTCCCTTTTTTGTAACAGATGTTGAATGGAAAATAATCTTAATGTGTAGATTACACTTTGTGTTTTCAAAATATATTAAAAAAAATAAATTAAAAGGTGTTGATCGATCTGAAAAAAAATCTAAATAATAAGAAGTAGTGACCTAGCATAGGAAAATACATAACTCATTATGGAGACCTATTGATCTTTTATGTACAATGAAAAAGATAATGTACACTTAATTTTTATTCTTACCTTTTTGAAAATACAATATGACTTTGCCATATAATATATAAATTTGTAACTGCCTTTTTCTTTCTCAGTGCTCACTGCTAATGAATCGACTTTTTTACCGACTACAGCCATTGGTGCTGGATTTGGAGCTGGATTATTTATATTAATTATAATTATTGTCATTTTTATTACAAGGTGAGTCTTACAATATCTTTGAATCTTTAACATTTCTTGAGAGAACAAAAAAAGCCTTTCTTATGAGTTTTAATTCATATATGTCTTGTTTTCAATCTTCAGATATTTTGTTTAAGATTTTCCATAGGATAAAAAAGTAAAAAAAAAATTCTAATGTCATTCCAGATACAGACGAGGAGAGAATACAAATTCAAAACAAACAGCAGTCATTTTTCGAAAGAATGAAGCTCCATCTTCCAGTAAATATTATATCTTCAACCCTAAGCACAACTGTTCTTATTATTCAAACGTTTACTTAGATTCCAGTCTGTTTCAAACTATCAGCCTCTTCTATTCTACATTATTTCTAATTTTTATGGTAGCAGTAAACATGTTGTACACTTACATAGGAAATACCTCTGTTCCGATCGAGGACCCGGAAGAAGAACCACAAATAGAAAATCCAGAGGAGGCGGTGTATTATAATGACCTGTCTGTTGCAAAGGATATCGCTGTTTCGGACCTACTGAATATAATCACACAGAGAGAAGCCAAGAAAAACGAAGGATTTCTTAAGGAGTTCAAGGTTACCAATAATGTATCACAACTACCTCAAGTTCAACTTAGTGAAACGGCAAACATTTGTTATAAGTAAAGATAATCGAACTAATAGAAAGGAAAAAAAAATTAAGAACTTAAAATCATAGGAAAGAAATATTGATTTATCCAAGTTTTCAACAATGGAATACTGTTATTTTTTTTTAACTTTTACCCTTTAGATTTCAGAGTAATTATACCAGCTTGTTTTGAATATTTTATATGGTGTGCTGTTTTTAAGTAGTGTACCTCTAAATGAAAAAAAAAAATTGAAAATTTACTTTTTTGTTTACTTATTAGCTCACCTGAGCCGACGGCTGAAGTGAGCTTTTCTGATCAAAGAGTGTCCGGCGTCCTTCTGTCGTCTGTAGTCAGTAAACTTTTCACATTTTTGACTTCTTCTCAAGAACCTCTGCGCCGATTTCAACCAAACTTACCACAAAGCATCCTTGGTTGAAGGGAATTTAAGTTTATTCACAAGAAATGCCGCGCCCTCTCTCAGGGGGAGATAATTAAAAATTCATGAGAATTTAGTGGCAATTTTTAAACGTCTTCTTCCCAAGAACAATTGGGCAAGAAAAAATGAAACGTGAAAGCTGTATTAAACTGTACTGTAGATTCAAGTTTGTTCATGACTCCCGGGGGTAGGGCAGGGCTGCAAGAGGAGGTCGGAGTTTTACATATGAATATATAGGTGTAATGGTTAAAGGGCATTTGAGTAAAACGCATTGAAGACCTCAAGTAATGAAATGACCTGAAAACCCTTAAAATGGACTAGCTAAACTAAATGGTATATAAGGCAAAGCTTTGGGAAAGTCAGGCATTCAGGAACTAAATGAAGAAGCTGGATGCTGAATCAGCAATAAAGAAGTTAAGGAATTCCATACCTTATAGCAACAGACTCAGTGAAATTGAATACATAAGAGATGTGTAGATGTTTAATGTTCAGTATATTTAGACATAATTCCCATTTATTACTATTAGTAGGCCTTTCAACTAATTTTTCAAGTTGCGCGTATGACAAAAACATTTGATATATAGATTTACAGCTATGTGGAATTCTCAAAAAAGATTATAATATATGCATACCTTTAATTAAATCTTATAAAAATTCAGTTATTAATAATTGATTTGTACGATGTTGTGTTTTAAGGACAGGTAACTCAAGTGCAAAAAACGACCAACAAAGTGCCGATTTATGAGTTATCGTTTATAGGAATGACATATAGGCTGCTTCAGTTGGTATTGTTATGTACACAAAAGGGTTCCTTACATTGTTTTGCACACAAAAGGGTTGACCAAAACAAGGAGAATGTCCGTACTCTACCTGAAATAACGGAATCAAATGAATGGGGAACGGACTATATTCAAGATTTTTAACTCTCTCCGACAGTTGTTACGAGGAAGAAAATATAATGTCGTTATTTGTGTGTACATTGTTGTGCTTCTTATTCAAAGATATACATTTCTACAAATAAATGCAACAATTAATTATCTTATTCGTTTTAGTAAGCACGAAGAAGAACGACCAAGTATAAAAATTCAATCAGGTTAAAATTAAGAAGGGGGATAGATTTCACTTTATATTTTTATTAAAAAATTCACTTATATGTAATTTAACAATGTCGGTAACTACATTATAAATAATTCTAACATTTGTGCTAAATTTTAAAACCACTGGATTCCGCTGACAGCAAAGGAAAAATTGGGAAATGCTGAAAATTGACCTGTTAAAAAACAATTAGATATCTCGCACCTGCTTTAAACAAGTTCCGGTAATGAGTTATCGTTCTTTATATCGAACATTAGCGGCAGTTGAAAGGCCTACTATTAGCATGTAAGGGTGGGATGTGTCCTAATTTATGACCTTAAATTTTCGTAATTGTTATCTTCCTCTGTTTTTAATTAATAAAAAAAATCAATTTAAAAAAAAAAATTATCTGGTAAAAAATCGTTTTAAATTGTCATTCTATTTCTAATGTTTTGATGCATCTTATCACCACAGTATTTATTGATATTCTTATTTTTTTAAATTTTAATTTAAAAAAAAAATCGCTTGTCTCCATCGACTTCTATGCAATCTTTGTTAGTTAATTACTGCTTACTCATAGTTAATTACATTGTTGAAACTTACTCGTGGTAAATCCTTTTTTACTGTGAAATGATTTTATATAAGAAATATATTTAAAATCTTCTTCTCAAGAACAACTAAGCCATTATTAGTCATATTTATACAGAAGCAACCTTAGGTAATGTAGAATCAAGTTTGTTCAAATCATTGGGGCAAAACAGAGGGTCAATTCAGTTTTGCATAAGAAAGAAAATATAGGAATCATCTTGAAAATAGTTTCTGCTCAAGAACAGCAAAGCCATGATTAGTCATATTGTTATAGAAGCATCCTTAGGTAGTGTAGAATCAAATTTATCGAAATCTAGGGTGTGTAGGGTGGGGCCACAATGAGAGATCATAGTTTTACATAGGAAACTATAGGATTGATTGATTGTATCTTGTTTTACGTCCCGTTCAATAATTCTAACTGATATAGAGACGTCACCATACACGGTGAAGGGCCTCAAATTTAGACCTTTACTCGGCACTGAGGGTCATTGAGCAGTGATGGATCTTTAGCGTGCCTACGCCTGCCGTAACATGGGGCCTCGGTTATCAAGGTCTCATCCGAAGGACCCGCAACTTTCACTTCAAAGTGTCGAGTGCTTAGCGAAGAAACAGTCGCTACCTATTTGAAAACATAGGGAAAAAATCGTTAAAATTCTCAGTTTAAGAACAGCAAAGCCATGATTAGTAACATTGATATGGAAGCACCTGAGGTAGTATAAATTAAAGCCCCCCCCCCCCATCCCCCGTTCAATGCTGAACTGATTTCTGCTTCTTTCTAGCCAATGAACTCAGGTGAGCGATGTGGCCCATGGCCCTCTTGTTTATATTTTTCAATCTTAATGACTATTATTAGATTTTTTCCTTAGAAAATACCAAACAAGAATGTATCTTTAGTAGTAATAAGTTGAAATGTTAAGTATAATAAAACTATTGAATTGACCATGTTGTCATAAAATATGTTTACATATATTTTGTGTTTTATCGTTTTATCAACGAAAAGCATCTATGTAACGTTGCTTTGGTTATTTTTTTTCGAAACATTTACGACTTAAGTAATGAACACTTCACTTTCCATTAAGAAATTGTTATACATTCCTTACTCAATGTAAAGCTGAAACTTTGACCTTATTAAGGTATATCCATACTGTCAATTTTCCATATAAAATTGTCTTCATATCCTACTTGTCTGAATGCCAAAAAATATCTACTTTTAGATGCTTCCATATGGAGAAAGATTTGATTGTGAAAGCGCAAAAACAGAGGAAAACATGTCCAAAAACAGATTCAAAACCACCTTTCCATGTAAGATTTTAACTTCTCTTTGTTTTAGAGAAAATTTTATAAATTAATTTATCAAAGAACTTTATTGCAATTAGAATTAATTGAAAACTTTGAAAATATTATACTTTAAATAACCTTCCAGTATTTATTCCTCGGTGTAAAGTTCGTATGATAGGCGAAACTTATTTAGAAATTCAAGTTCTTAGAATTTAAAATCTTTGAGAGTCCTTTTATAGTGTATTTAATCTATCCCTCATTATCATTTTGTTTCTTATTTTATCTCCTCCCTGGCACCTGATCCCACCTCTGATGTTTGAGAGATCCATGTTTGCTCTGCTCCTGATTTTATTGTTTGAATGGACTTTTGAACGTTTTTATATCAATATATTTCATCTATAAAGCACTACATATGTTTTTTTTTCCTTGTAGATGATCATTCCCGCGTTATTTTAGAAGCTAGTCAGGGCTTTGCTTCCGATTACATTAATGCAAACTACATTGAGGTAATTAACAGAACTAAGTTAACATTTTCGTTGAGATAATACATATATACTTGATGTAATCTAATATAGTAATGGTAAACTCTACAGTCACTTTTCATGTTTAGAATATGGAAGGGAAACGGGAATTCATTGCATCTCAAGGTATGTTGATTTTAATTAAATTACCTGATAGTAAATAGTTTAAGAGAATCTAATATATTAAAGTTATAAAACTAAACATTTTTTTCTTTCCTGTAGGCCCACTTAAAAACACTATTGTTGACCACTGGAGAATGATATGGCAGGAACAAGTAGAATACATTGTAATGCTGACCAACCTTATTGAGGGACCAAAGGTTTCATAAAAGATAAATTACGTAGTTCGCCTTATATATTCTTAATGGGAATTGATTGATTGATTATATATTGTTTTACGTCCCATTCGAGAATTTTTCACTCATATAGAGACGTCACCAAATACCGGTGAAGGGCTTCAAATTTTGACCTTTACTCGGCACTCAGGGCCATTGAGCAGTGAGGGATTTTATCGTGCCAACGCCTGCCGTGACACGGGGCCTCGGTTTTTAAGGTCTCATCCGAAGGACCTGCAACTTTCACTTCAAAGTGCCGAGCGCATGGCGAAGGAACAGTTGCTACCCATTTTTTATCGACTTAGGTCAGTCGCAGCCGAGATTCGAACTCACGACCTCCCGATCACGGAGCGAGCGCTCTACCGACTGAGCTACCGTGAACGGTATTAATGGGAATTAAAACACTGTATAGGAATGAAAAGGAAGCATTTTACTGACAAAATTGTTTAAATAGTCAGTTAACTTTAGCTCGCTTGTGCCAAATGCTCAAAGTTATTTTTCTAGAATGAAATTTGTATGTTGTCAGTTCGTCTGTCTGTCTGTCTTTTTACTATTCACGGTTTCAACTTTCCAACTGATAAAACGACTAAGCCAATTCTATCAAAAAAAAAAATCACCCTCGAATAGTGCAAATTAAGACTTGTAAAAAAAAATAATAGCACTATATTTTTTTCAAAGAAATATCTGTTAAACATCCAAAAGTGTGGTTCGGCTCTTTTAGTCTCTTTATTAAAGAACAGTAAACGCAGCTATGTTAAGGCTTCCCGAAGCTTTAAAATGCGCTCAAAACATAATATGTCATTGCCAGGTCGGTTTTGGTTTTAATTTATAAGTATTGAACTTTAGTACTTCCAATTTATATGAAGGGTTTCCTCGGCTATATATTAGCATATTTGTTATGATATCACATGACTTTGTTGATCACGTGACGGTCATTTATAATTTTTGAAGTGTTTCATATAAATCGCTTCGTCGCAGCTGATTAACACAATAATTATTAACATTTTGTTATATAAAAAAACTCATCGTATCCTTGTGTATCCGAAATGTGTTTGGGAAAAGTCGTAGTATTACTTGGGTACAAAATATTTCCTGAGAAATTCAACTAACCTACAAATTTGAGGGTATTTTCCACACAATATCGTAATCTGTATTAAAACAAAGCCAACACACATTTTTCCCAAGCAAGATTCAGTTAGAGAAGAACCTCTTCTTACAGATTTCCACAAAAATTCTCAGATTAATCCTCATTAATCACCTGTGCCAGACTCTTTTATACACACAAAATAAATTCTACCTCCAACCACGGGTATAAAACAGAGTACATTTCAAAAGTATATTTTTCATAAGCATTTTGAACATGATGAATTTCAATCAAGGGTAGGTAAGCGGTGTATTTTTAAAATATTCGGACATATAAGACTTAAAAAACCTTTCACGACCCGTGAATTTTGCAATAGTTATCTAGCATTTTACATGCAGTTTGAAATAAAGTGTAAAGTTCATGACACTCTCCCCGTCATAACACCTCAACTTTGTAGAGACCTGACGTCATTTTCCATTATGACGTCATATTTTGGTAGTTAAGAGATGTGAAGGCACAGAGTGCACTGTCATATTCTACGGGAAGCCTTAACCTACCTGCGAAACGATACAAGCAATATTTACGTGAAAGTTTTCTAATTTAGTGCAGATTCGAGGTTTTCTAATTATGACCCGGGTCTTGGGTTGAGACACTTGTGGACCATAAATAGATAAAATAGATAAAGGAAAAGTTGAAATATTGCACTCAAGAACAAAAGGACTATAATTAACATTTTAATAAAACATAATCCTCGTCTAATGCAAATTCAAGTTTGCTCAAACTTGACTGAGGATAACAAAAGAGGGTTTGAAAGAATTATGCATGGAAAAAAATCAACTGTGTTTTTAAGAAGAAAATGACTAAAAAAAGTCATGTATCATATGTAACCGTCCCAATTAATAAGCTTTCTTTTTAGGTCACCTGAGTCACTCAGGTGACCTATTGCTATCTGTTTTCGTCCGTCGTCGTGCGTCGTCCGTCGTCCGTCGTGCGTCGTGCGTCGTGTGTTAACATTTGAACATTTTCAGCTTCTTCTCTGAAACCGCTGAACCAATTTCAGCCAATTTTTGCATATAGCATCTATGTGTAAAGGGGAACAAAATTTGTGAATTTCATTGTCCCTGCCCCCCTGGGGCTTGAGGGGTGGGGCTAAAACCACCAAAATTAATGCAATCTTTAAAAATCTTCTTCTTTACTCCTGGACATCAAGCAGTCAAACTGTTGACATGATTGTAATAAGCATTGAGCCCTCTACCAAAATTGTGAAATTCATGGCCCCAGGGTCAGGGGTTCTGGTGCTAGGGCGGGGCTATATAGATCATATAGTGAAAGTGCATTATTTCTTTCAAAATCTTCTTCTCTCCTCCTGGGTATTACTGAAACAAATTGAATACATAGTTATGATAAGCAAGAGTGACTCTACTAAAATTGTGAAATTCATAGCCCCAGGGTCAGGGATTCTGGTGCTGGGGGGGGGGGGACTATATAGATCATATAGTGAAAGTGCATTATTTCTTTGAAAATCTTCTTCTCTACTCCTGGGTATTATTGAAACAAATTGAATACATAGTTATGATAAGCAAGGATGAGTCTACCAAAATTGTGAAATTCATGGCCCCAGGGTCAGGGGTTCAGGTGCTAGGGTGGGGCTATATAGATCATATAGTGAAAGTGCATTATTTCTTTCAAAATCTTCTTCTCTCCTCCTGGGTATTATTTAAACAAATTAGATACATAGTTATGATAAGCAAGAGTGGCTCTACCAAAATTGTGAAATTCATAGCCCCAGGGTCAGGGGTTCTGCTGCTGGGGGGGGGGGGGGGGGGCTATATAGATCATATAGTGAAAGTGCATTATTTCTTTGAAAATCTTCTTCTCTACTCCTGGGTATTATTGAAACAAATTGAATACATAGTTATGATAAGCAAGGATGAGTCTACCAAAATTGTGAAATTCATGGCCCCTGGGTCAGGGGTTCTGGTGCTAGGGTGGGGATATATAGATCATAAAGTGAAAGTGCATTATTTCTTTCAAAATCTTCTTCTTTACTCCCGGGTATTATTTAAACAAATTAGATACATAGTTATGATAAGCAAGAGTGGCTCTACCAAAATTGTGAAATTCATAGCCCCAGGGTCAGGGGTTCTGCTGCTGGGGGGGGGGGGGGGGCTATATAGATCATATAGTGAAAGTGCATTATTTCTTTGAAAATCTTCTTCTCTACTCCTGGGTATTATTCAAACAAATTAAATACATAGTTATGATAAGCAAGAGTGACTCTACCAAAATTGTGAAATTCATAGCTCCAGGATTAGGGGTTCAGGTGCTAGGACGGGGCTATATAGATCATATAGTGAAAGTGCATTATTTCTTTGAAAATCTTCTTCTCTACTCCTGGGTATTATTCAAACAAATTAAATACATAGTTATGATAAGCAAGAGTGACTCTACCAAAATTGTGAAATTCATAGCTCCAGGATTAGGGGTTCAGGTGCTAGGACGGGGCTATATAGATCATATAGTGAAAGTGCATTTTTTTTGAAAATCTCCTTTTCTACTCCTGGGTATTATTTAAACATTTTAAATACATAGTTATGATAAGCAAGAGTGACTCTACCAAAATTGTGAAATTCATAGCCCCAGGGTCAGGGGTTCTGGTGCTGGGGGGGGGGGGGTATATAGATCATATAGTGAAAGTGCATTATTTCTTTCAAAATCTTCTTCTCTACTCCTGGGTATTATTTAAACAAATGAAATACATAGTTATGATAAGCAAGAGTGACTCTACCAAAATTGTGAATTTCATGGCCCCTGGGTCAGGGGTTCTGATGTTAGGACTGGGCTCTATTTATAATATAGTGAAAATGCATTAATGCTTTAAAAATCTTTTTCTCTGCTTCTGGGTATTATTTAAACAAACAAAGTACATTGTTATGATAAGCAAGGACGCCTCTTCCAAAATTGTGAATTTCATGGCCCCAGGGACAGGGGTTCTGGTGCTAGGTTGGGGCTATATAGCTCCTATAGTGAAGGTGAATTATTTCTTTGAAAATCTTCTTCTCTGCCCCTGGGTACTATTTAAACAAACTAAGTACATTGTTATGATACGCAAGGATGCCTCTTCTAAAATTATGAATTTCATGGCCCCAGGGTCAAGGGTTCTGGTGAAAAGGGGGGGGGGGGGGCTCTATTGATTATATAGTTAAAAAGCAAAATGTCTTTGAAAATATTCTTTTCTGCTTCTGGTTAAAAAGCAGAGAAGCTAAGTATATAGTTATGATGAACAAGAGTGCTTCTTCCAGAGTAGTGAATTGCATGACCCCTGGGTCAGATTTGCTGGTGTAAGGGTGGGGCTGTTGATAATATAGTGAAAATGCATTAATTCTATTAAATAATCCTGTCAGCTCCTTAATGTTAAGCAGATACATGTAAAGAAAATGATTACTTATGAAGAGCAAACTTCTGGTCCCAGGGTGAGAGGCTCTGGTGTTTCTTGGTGGTGAAGGGGGGGGGGGGGGCTCTATTGATAATATAGTGAATCTGTAGGAAAAATGCATTATTTCCTTAAAAATCTTCTCTGCACTTGGGCATATCAGAGGCAAAAAGAGTAAAAGTTGTAATAAGGAAGGGTATTTTTACCACATTTTTAAACATCTGGACCATTTGGTCAAGTGTTCTGGTCCTAGCCAGGGCTCAATTTGCATTCTACTGAGAGGAGTTATTCCCCTTTGCCGTTTACTTTTGATAATTAATCACTGTAAATAATGTACTTGAAAGGTTAATAGAATAAGAGAATTATGCAAGAATTTTTATTGTATAATTCAAAAAGTATTTTCATAGTTTTAATGATCAGGTGAACTTGTAAGTAATAGATAAATAAAAATGAGACAAAAATAACTTGTCTTATTAAATGTTCATCAAAGACCAAGAGAGGCCAATGTAAGAGATTACAACAAGGAATTAAAAGAGTATAGAAGCACTGATAGTTTGTTAATATACTTATGGTAATAGTGATAAATGAGGAACAGATTAGAACCTAATCTATAAACTATTAATGAATACTAGACTAATTATTTTGTTGATCCTGATCACCCTATTTTTCTTGCTTTTGGGCAACAAAGCTTCACCTTTCATTTTAATACTCTATGGATCCTCTAAATTGTTGTATTGTACTCAGGTGACCGTTAAGGCCCTTGGGCCTCTTGTTTTGAAATCTTGCCTGTTGGGCTTATGATTGATGAAAAAAAAAATCTGTTAAATATTTTTTTCTCTGAAAACCGCATGGAATCAGTCAGTGACAATGGGGAATTAAAATTTTACAAAGAAATATATCGGGGAATCTGTATAACTCCTATTTCAAAGAATGGCTTTGTCAACGTTATGAAGAGAGCGTCTTGGTCCTTAGTCCTTAAGTCTCTAAGGATTTTTAATTTATTTGAATCCTATTTGAAATTAATTTTAGTTACATCATTAACCATTCTCAAATTAATGAATCTATAAACCGTCAATATCAATCTTTGAATATTTTGATGAACTTATAAGAGAAAATATATTTCCCTCTGTATAAAATAATGATTACTTAATAAGGATATTCAATTATAATTGCATAAATTAGGTGAAGTGTCATCAATACTGGCCAGAGAAAGAAAAAGAGCTGGATATCAATCCATTTTTCGTAACATTGATTGAAGAGAAACAGTATGCTTACTTCGTCGAAAGAAGATTGACACTGCGCAACAAGAAGGTCTGTGAGATCACTAAATTTCTTTTTTTTTGGGGGGGGGGTAATTTTCGTTGATTCCGTGGAATAAGGAGGGCCGTGAATTCATGGACGTCACGAAATATAAAATTCCATTATATAACAACTCGAAACACTTCTTAAACCACGAAATCAAATCCCCATGAACCAATATTTTTTTTTTTCTCAAACCACGAAAATTTGACCCCGTGAAAATATGTATTCAACAGTATAAAGAAATATATAATGTTGTAATTTTCAAAAGGTAAATTATTTCGTATTAATTTAAGACTAGAGAAAAATAAAAATAAACTAAACAAAGCGAAATAAAAGAGACAACAAGGTGTAAATTGTAGCATAAAACAGTAATTTGATTACGATTTATCTATATAATTAGGTTTCTGGGTCAAGAACGGTCGTACAGTATCATTACACCCGATGGCCAGATCACGGGACTCCAAATCCACTGAACCTGGTTGTCTTCCACCGGCACTTTCGACACAAGATCAGATCAACACAACATCCAATAATTGTTCACTGCAGGTAATCACAAAAAGACATGTATTGTTTATTAAGGGATCAACACGTGATTTCTTAGCCGAGGTACATGTGTCACTTCATCAATGTAATTAAACAAGATTCATAAGGATAAAGACCATATATGAAGATCATAGGATATTTAGGCTTGACATTTCTGATAAGATTACAGAATTTTTTTTCTTGCAATTAATCAAACTAAAATAAAACAACATTAATATTCGTTAAGACAAGTACATGTAATCATAACTATTTGACAAAGGTATACCATTCTTACTCACTTTTAGGTCACCTGAGTCACTCAGGTGACCTATTGATATCCGTTTCCGTCCGTCGTCGTGCATTGTGCGTTAACATTTGAATATTTTCAGCTTCTTCTCTGCAACCGCTGAACCAATTTCAATCCATTTTGGCATAGAACATCTATGAGTGAAGGGGAAAAAAATTACTGTATGAATTTTGTGGTCCCTGCACCCCTAGGGTCTTAAGGATGGGGCATGATTGTAATAAGCACTGAACCCTCTACTAAAATTGTGAAATTCATGGCCCCAGAGTCAGGGGTTCTGGAGTTAAGGTTGGGCTCTATTGATCATAGAGTGAAAATGCTTATATTCTTTAAAAAATTTTCTTCTTTCCCCCTGTATATTAAGCAGATAAACTAGGTGCATGGTTATGATGATCAAGGGTGCCTCTTCCAAAATTGTGAAATTTGTAGCCCCAGGGTGATGGGTTCTGTGGGAGGGGGTTGGGGCACTATTGATTAAAAAGTGAAAGTGCTTTATTTCTTTGAAAATCTTCTCTGCCCCTGGGTATTTAGTAGATAAACCAAGTATATAGTTATGATGAGCAAGGGCGCCTCTTCCGAAATTGTGAATATCTTGGCCCCTGGATCAGGGGTTCTGGTGTTAGGGTTGGACTCTATTGATTACATAGTGAAACTGCATTAATTCTTTGAAAATCCTCTTCTCTGCTCCTATGTATTTAGCAAATAAACTAGGTGGATGGTTATGATGACCAAAGATGCTTCTTCCAAAATTTTGAAACTTGTGGCCCCAGATCCAGGGGTTCATGTGGATGGGGGGTGGGGGGGGGTATTGAATACATTGTGGAAATGCAGTTTTTTTGAAAATCTTCTATGCTCCTGGGTATTTAACAGAAAAACTAATTGCATAGTTATGATAAGCAAGGATGTATTTTCAAAAAGTTTGAAATTCATAACCCTGGGTTCAGGGGTTTTGGTGTTAGGGTGAGGCTCTTTTGGATATATAGAAGAAATGCATTATTTCTTTGAAAATTTACTTCTCTGTCCATTATTATTAAGGAAACATACTAAGTGAATTGTTATGATGAGCAAGAGGGCTTCTTCCAAAATTGTGAAATTCTTGGCCCCCGGGTCAGGGGCTCTGATATTAGGGTGGGGCTATGTAGTGTTCTCTTGTTCCAACGACACAGGTTCAATTCAATGTCTTTATTAACATGGACACATTCTGGCATTGTATAACAAAGTCCCTCTCTCTGACATAGTATGACATAGATTGACTACAAATGAAATGTAAATATAATAAATACTTGTACGCAATACAGAATGTACATATAATGCAACTTTTTATCAATATAAATCATGACACAAAAAGTGCTCCTTATATAAAACTTTGTAAACAGCGGTAATATAACGAATTCCTATTCAAATTCAATGTAACAAGTAAATGCACATAGCAGACAGTATATAATAAATAATTAATATATAATTACCGTGATGTATGTCTGGTACTTTCAGCTAGAAGACAACAAACTACTGCACTCACTGATCTGAATATGGCGCTCGTGCATTTCTCAACATTTGATAAACGTATAATTCTGATAAAAATTGGAATGGACAGAAATCGAAACTTACGGACAAAATTGGAATTCAGAATAGAATATACAGATTGTCCATTACACCGGCCCCTTAATGTGTTTTTACAAAAACATATTTCTCAATATATCAAAAATGGACAAAACGATGTATCCAAAATGAGTTCATTCACTAAACGTTTTATTACACAAAGGTTCACTGATTTGTTTTCTCTTTTTCACAATCTGTTTCCAAAAGAAGACAAAGTTTTGTCACTGGCCGCGTAATAATGGAAGACTCTGTCTTTATCCTTGCAACACGCACAACACCATAGTTGTCCTTTATCACTTCGAGCACTCTATCGAGATTCCATGCGTTTCTTGGAGTGTTTTCCACGATGAGAACTAAATCACCCTCTTGTAAGTTTCTTACCTGTTTCAGCCACTTCTGTCTCTGTTGGAACAGGGGTACGTATTCTCTAACCCAACATGTCCAGAAAACATCAGCCAAATACTGAATCTGCTTCCATCGGCGTTTTGAGTAGTTGTCAGGTGTATGGAAAATTCCAGGGGGGAAGCTCTCTTCTGACCTCATGAGTAGTATATGATTTGGTGTAAGTGCACAAAGGTAATTCGGATCATCTGAAGCTTCTGTAAGGGGTCGTCCATTCATAATAGCTTCAATTTCACAAAACAAGATTAATAGTCCCTCATTATCCAAATGAATTGTTTGTTTTTGTAGAACAGAATACATGATTTTCCTGACTATCCTGATGAGGCGTTCCCATACTCCTTCAAAGTGAGACGCAGCCGGTTGATTACAGCTCCATTCAATTCATGACTGTAATAATTGACTCGAAATGCTGTTCGTATTCCAGGAATGAAGTGCTGTTCTTAGCTCACGTTCTGCGCCTACGAGATTTGTTCCATTATCAGACACTATATAAGATGGTTTTCCTCGTCGTGCAATAAGCCTTCGAATGGCGTCAATACAGGAGTCTGTATTCAAGGAAAAGGCAACCTCTAAATGTACTGCTCGGGAAGATAGACAAGTAAATATGACACCGTACCGTTTTACTATGCTTCTTCCTCTTTTAAGCTCAAATGGACCAAAATAATCCATTCCAACTCAAGTAAAAGGGGGGTCATCAGGTTTCAGTCTCTCGCTGGGAATGTCTGCCATTTTCTGTTTCAAAGTAGGTGCCTGATATCTTCTGTATATAACATATCTGGAAATGATGGACTTCAAAATTGATGACACACGAAGAATCCAATATTTCTCACGGATAAGTGCCAGCGTTGAATTTTTTCCTAAGTGTCCGACAGATTTATGTGCTTCCTCTGCTATCAACCTGGCTAATACAGACTCTTTGGGAATAATAATTTGATGTTTACTGTTAAGAGTTGTATCCATTAACTTAAGTCTACCACCTACACGTAGACCTCCACTGTGAACAATTGGGTCTAACTTGGCTTATCTTGATAACCTTTTCACAATTCCATTTTCACTTGAATTCAAGTCTTTAAATTCTTGGGCAAAATGCTTCATCTGCACATACTTCAAAATGTCTGTGTCTGCTCTGTCAAGAATGTCTACATTTAATGAAGGTCTTCGTGTAGCATTTTTCAATCTGTTATGCTTCTCCTTCATTTCCAATTCTTGTTTTTTCTCTTCTGTAAATCCCTCTGATATCATTCTTGATCTTCGTTCTCTTTTCCTCTCCATTATTCTTTTGAGGTTTTCTCTTGCTAAGAGCAGCCATCCAGTCACTGATGTCAGCCTTTTCCAGGAAGAGAAGTGCTGGAGCAATCTCTCTATTCCTTCCACTGTTTCTGTTTCAACTGCTGTGTTGACGATGTCTTTTATTTCAGCACTGTCAATTTCTAACGAGTCACTAATGATTTCAGTAGACGGCCATGAAACATCTGGTTTCCATAACCACTCAGGACCACTGAACCATGCTGCTGAGTCAAGAAATCTACTTACTACCGGTATTCCCCTTGACGCACAGTCTGCTGGATTATCTTTAGAGTTGACGTTGTGCCACTGGTTGACTGTAGTTGCTGCATGAATTATGGCAAGCCTATTGGCAACAAATGTTTGAAAACGAGTTTTTGTGTTATTTATGTAACGAAGAACTGACATGCTATCTGTCCAGAAGTAAACTTGATCAACTTAATATTCCAACTGTTTTGTAACTATCTTGCATAATTTCACTGCTAAAGTTGATGCCGTCAACTAGAGCCTCGGTATCGTCACTGTTTTTAATGGTGTCACTCTTGATTTTCAAAGAACAAAGGAACAGTGGATTTTTCCAGTCTCACTGATGAGTCGTAGATATATAACAACTCCTATTCCAACTTCACTTGCATCTGCAAAACAGTGCAACTCCTGACATATCGTCTTCCCAAAGTCTTGTGGCTTGTAGCATCTTTCAAGTGTTACATTTTCAAGTTCCTTTGCTTGTGTCAGCCAATTTTTCCAGTCCTTAAGCTGACTTCCTGTAATTTCTTCATCCCATCCAATTGAATTTTTGCACATTATTTGAAGAAGTGTTTTGCTGTCATCATAAAAGGTGACACGATACCAAGAGGATCAACTATTGAGCTCACTATTGATAGAATTCCTCTTCTGGTTGTTGGCTGATTTTTAATGTTTATCAGGAATCCTAAATGGTCACTGTTAACAAACCAGTGCACACCTAGTGCACGTTCTACGAGTGTTTCACTTTCACCTTCAAGGTTCCATTCCTGCACAACTTTAGCTCTATCATTTTCTGGAATAGATTCAAAAACTTGTTTTGAGTTACTAATCCATTTTGTCAGATGAAAACCATCTTTGCTACAAGGTGTAGACAAATCTTTAATGAGTAAGGCCGCTTTCTTCTTTGTGTCAACCGAAGACAAACAGTCATCTATATACATATTCTTGAGTACTGTGGTTACCACTGTATGATCAAAGTCGGAACCATATTCTTTAGTTGTCTATTGTAGTGCATAGGTACAGCAAGTAGGAGAGGAAGTGGCTCCAAAGATGTGAACTTTCATTCTGTATTGTTCAGGGTTGGCATCCAGATTGCCATCCTTCCACCACAGAAATATTAGCCAGTGTCGATCTTGTTCAGGGATTAATACTTGGTGAAACATAGCCTCAATATCACCTTGTATAGCAATTTTCTCCTGACGAAATCTTAAAAGTACACCAAGTAAACCATTTGTTAGGTCGGGTCCTTGGATTAACTGGCTGTTTAGTGAAATCCCCATATACACTGCAGAGCAGTCAAACACAACTCTGATCTTCCCTGGTTTTTTATCGTTGTAAACTCCATGGTGCGGTAGGTACCATACTCTGCCATCCTCTCTTTGTAGCTGACTTTGAAGAACAGGTTCTGCATATCCCTTCTCAAACAGCTTGTTCATAAAAGACACACAGTCATTTCTAACTTTTGGGTCCTTTAACAGTTTCTTCTTTAGACTCCCAAGTCTCTGAAATCCTTGCATGATATTGTTGGGTAACCGAATTAAGGGATCCTTAAACGGAAGTCCATTTGAGTAATGACCATCCTGAATGTGAATAGATTCTGAAACTTGAGTTAAGAAGCTCTTATCTTCTAAAGAGTTTTCTTTTACATCATCCACAAGACGTTCTTGGAATGTCATAGTTTATGGAATCTTACACCATCTTTTCTAAGTTTTTGTCTCTTTCCTGAGCATCTTCTATAGCTACTCTGTTTTCATCAAATGTATATGATGCATTTTCTTTTATGACATTCCATACTATCCATCCTAGTCGTGTCCTTGTTGCACGGGGAGAACCACTTGGCCCAGCAATTACTTCGAATTGAGAGTAGGCATCTGGAATATTATTTTCAATCATAATTCCAATTTCTGCATCTATTTCTGATGTTTGAATTATTGACAGATGTGGCCACTGTTTTAACTCTTGCTGCGTTGGAATGTGTTGTTTTGATACAGGCTTATGTTCCTTTGTATACACATTCGGTAGATTAATCACATGTTCCATTGAAATTCCACACACTTGCAAACCACTGATAACATACGTGTTCAATCTCTGAGAATTCCCCATTGTCTTTATGGTAATTTGTTTGTTCTTGCCATTTGCTCCAAGTCTATGCATTATGTTTTCTGTACAAAATGACACAATGCTGCCAGAGTCAAAGAATGCATATGTTCCTATGCTATACGGTTTATTTTTCAGCTTTACTCTCAAAGGAATTATTGTCATAGCACAGGTTGTTTCTCCGGCCCCTTTATCACTAAAGGCACTGATGTGAGGTTTACAGAACTTGCATGTAGTTTTGACATCTGTTGACATAAGATTAATGTTTTCTTTGTTTTCATCTGAATATTTTACTACACATTTCGCAGGATCATGTAGGATCGTAGGGTGACGCCTGCTGCATATGGAACACTTAAGTCTTGCTTGGCACTTTTTAGTTATGTGGCCTTCCCTAACACATCCATAACACTGTCCATTATTTCGCAGGTAGTTGTTTCTGTCCTGAAGTCCTTTGGTTACAATGTTCTTGCAGTCATTCAGTGCATGGGTACTACTTTCACAGAATTCACATTTCTGTTCTCGTACGTTAAAGTCTTGTTCTTCACTTGTAACATCAGTAGAAGCAACAGCTCTCTTCTGGTTACGATCTTGATTTCTGGAATTTCCACCAATAGATGCATTACCATACGTAGGATCATTCGATTTCTTAGCTTCTGTTCTCACAAAACTTACAAAATCTTTAAACTTCACTGTCTTCTTGGCTTCTTTAGTTTTCAGTACAACATTTCTCCACCTATCATGCATATACACAGGAAGTTTTGTCATAAGTCTCTTTATGTTGTCTAAGTAATCTAAGACAGAAACACTGTCGATATTTTCAGCTGCGTTCTGACACTCCACAAGGAACAAGGGGAACTCATCTAGCATCTTTGCATCCTTCACTGCTGGCCAGTCTAATGCCTTCTTTATGAATGCTGTTGCAATTACCTCAATGTCTCCGTACCGCTCTTCAAGCTGATTCATAGCTGCTTTGTATGCTCTGTCTCCTGACATATGACTAAATCCAGACACTACTCTGTATGCTTCCCCAAAAGTCATTTGCTCAAGATAATTCATCCGTTCATCATTGTCTTTAGTATTCATTACTACTTGGGTATTAAACTGTCTGACGAAACGTCTAAATTCTAACGGATTGCCTCCAAATTTCTTTATCTCTGGTACAGGTTTCCTGAGGTATTGTACAACACACTGCATAGCATCAGATTCAGAGGTCTGTGGTTTTGTTTCATCAAGGCAATGAAGGTCAAGTGGTGGATTTTCTTCACGTTTGGGTATGAATGTCTCTGCATTCGGATTCAAAGGCCTCTCAAACAAGGACGGTACTGATGCAAACTCACTAGGAAACAAAGGCGTTCTTGGCGTTGGTTTTGGTGCTAATGTTCTAGGATTCACTATATCAATGTTAGAAACATCATCATGCAAATCAACATCACCACACCTTTCATATTTCTAAAGAACTTCTGTTTTAGCATTCGCAATAGCAATATTTGTATTCAAGTCTAACTCTTCTTCTTCAAGTGTTAGTTTTTACTTTCGCTATCTCTAACTCCTTCTAATGGGAATTGCTGCTTTGCGAGCTTCTAACTCTGCTACTTTTTGTTCTTCTTCAAGGCGTTTGGATGATATACTTGTAGCTACAGATGTGCGATACTTGGACTTCAAGCTTCTAACAGTTTCTTTTGTTGCTTCTACTTGTGATTCCTCCTTTACACTCTGGTGGTAGGAAAAGAACTCCTCTATTTCTTTCTTAAAGTTCATGAGAAACACATCGTAATCATAATGAGTCTTAAGCAATTCTTCTCTCTCCTCCTTGTCAGTTAATTGAGAGACAAGTTCATCAAATATAACAAGAAAACGCCCATAATCCTCAAGCAATGCAGCATACTTTCTTCTTACTGTTTCTGGAGATTCATAAGCTATCAGAAATAATCTGTCTTATCACACCACTTGTTATCCTCAGTGTTCTAAATGTTTTATTGTATTGTAAATGTTTATATACCTTTCCTTTGTCTGTTAATTTTCTGTTTCGTGTTCCCGATCCTGTTTCTTCTGTAACAGGCATTATGCTCATAACCTGGATCGTTCATGGAATCACGTCAATGTTGTAGTGTTCTCTTATACCAACGACACAGGTTCAATTCTATGTCTTTATTAACATGGACACATTCTGGCATTGTATAACAAAGTTTTCTCTCTGACATAGTATGACAAAGTCCCTTTTTCTGACATAGATTAACTACAAATGAAATGTACATATAATAAATACTTGTACTCAATACAGAATGTACATATAATGCAATTTTTTATCAATATAAATCATGACACAAAAAGTGCTCCTTATACACATGTATTAAACTTTGTAAACAGCGGTAATATAACGAATTCCTATTCAAATTCAATGTAACAAGTACATGCATATAGCATTAGTATGTAATAAATAATTAATATATAATTACCGTGATGTATGTCTGGTACTTTCAGCTAGAAGACAACAAACTACTGCACTCACTGATCTGAATATGGCGCTCGTGTTTTTCTCAACATTTGATAAACGTATAATTCTGATAAAATTGGAATGGACAGAAATCGAAACTTAAGGACAAAATTGAAATTCAGAATAAAATATACAGACTGTCCATTACAGGCTATATTGAATATATAGTGAAAATGGATTATTTCTTTGAAAATCTCCCGGGCATCTAGGGGGCAAACAGAGTATATAAAGTTGCAAGTAACAAGGGTGTTTTTACCAGATTTTGAAATTCTGTACCTACTGAAAGAAGTCATTCCTCGTTGCTAATCATCTATGATATTTAATTACTCTAAATAATTTGACTAATAGATCAATTGAATGACAGAATTATATAAGAATTATTATAATATTTAGTATAAAAAGTACTTTCATAGTTTTTAATGGTCAGGTAGACTTTTAAATAATAGATAAATGAAAATGTTACAAAAATACCGCAACTTTGTACATTAAATAATCCTCAAAGACTAATAGGGGCCAATGTGAGGGGGAATGAAATGTGTTAACTGATAGTCCCTAGAACTATTGTTTTGTTTAGTCCGCATGAGGATAGTGACAAATGGGGGGGAAACAGGCAAATAAATAGATCACTAAGTACTAAACTAATATTTTGCTGATCCCTGATCATTCTATTTCTCTAGCTTTTGGGCAACAAAGCTTCATTTATCAGCTTATTTGTTTTAATCTGTGGATCGTTACATTAAAGTCAGGTGAGCGGGCCTCTTGTTTATATGTTACTTTCTAATTGTGTTAATAATGAAATTGTTGATTTTTTTTTACTTTGTTCTAGTGCTGGGATAGGGAGAACGGGGACGTTTATTGCCTTTGACGTTTTGTCTAAATATGGCAAGGACAAGGGCAAGGTCAATGTCATAGAGTATGTCAAGGCCATGCGTAAAGACAGAATGACAATGATACAGAATGTGGTATGTTAAATACGTTATTTTTCTTCTCACACATAAAAATGAGAGAGAGAGAGAGAGAGAGAGAGAGAGAGAGAGAGAGAGTGGAAAGTAATTATTAAAATAATTATAATTATTGTATGAATTTAGTCATCTCATTAAATGCAGTTTAAACATAAATATGCGGGAAAATGCTGATTAAACAATTAAAATTATTTTCAGGACCAGTACGTGTTTCTGTATCACGCATTGCATGAGTTCTTTAGAGGAAAGGCGCACTATAAAAAGAGAGATGAAATTCTCAGTCTGTATGGAGATATGAACAAACTAGATGCACAGAAACAACTTACTAATGAGTTCAATGTAAGAATCTAGTTTAAAGTAAATAATTACAAATATCTGGGTGTGTTATTTTTTTTCCTGTTTCAATGGATAAAACTTTACTATACGAGGAGTTATCAAAAAGTTCGTGGACTGATGCGATGAAATTAATACTATGTAGTCTGTGCTTACAAAATTTATGAAAAACATAAAACAACAAAAGTTTTAGAAATGTTGAATATTTTAGCTTGATACGTTGATAATTTTCCAAATTATTCTAAAATAAAAAAGACATTATACGATCACTCGGCGCTGTCGCCGTTTAGTTTCATGACGTCCGACAACGTCGTTGTTTCTCAATGTCCGCTTCGTCTACCTTATACACTTATCTTGATGTGATTACCTGGCGTTAAGTAAGGACTTAAGCCCGTCTTGTTTATGCGAGTTTACAATGTCATGAACAGCTGCTTTCAATGCATATAATATTGTAAATGTATCTATACATAAGGAAAGGTCCTCACTTGATTATGCCAGAATACTTAGCTTGTTGGAGTTCAATTTCTACCACACGTGATCAACGTCACTTTTCGACGTGACTGAATTTTGACACCCTGACCACAACTTGACTTTAACTGTGCATCTTTCATCTCTCTGAATCTTTTTGGACATTTAAAAACAAGTAATCTGGACATATTTTATTTTTCTGTAGCCCGTTTAAACATCCCCTAGGTCTATACCAGTTTTTTCCAGGTGCGAAACTTTAAAGAATGTTGGAAACAGAAACCTCTGCCCCTTTTTGACGCCATTTTCAAGTCCTTAATTGTTTGGACACTCCATATAAAATTTACGAATGGGGTAAAAATTGCAAATTTTACAAAACAATTGTGTTGTAACACATGCCTGAATTAACCCGACTTTTTGACGACAAATGCTCATATCAAAAGAGTTTTTTCTCAGTTACACTCAGGTAGAAAAAACGTCCTATTTGAGGTTGCGCCGCTTGGACATACCATTGCTTACAAACATTAACAATTTATTAAAAAATAAAACTTATGATTTATGGTTTATTCTAAAGATAGAAAAGATGATGCTAACTAAATGTATTAAAATTCATTGATGTACCTAAAGCGGTTTTAATTTTATGGCGCTAGTCCACGAACTTTTTGATAACCCCTCGTAAATGGTCCTCATTTTAGAAAGGATAAGATTTTCAAATAATAAAATGTTACATTGATAAAATCATATAATTGTGCAAGCAAGTAATAATATGAATCATCTTTCACATTTTGAATTTTCTACAGGAACTGTTTAGTTTAAAACCAAGATTTGATCCCAAAGATTTCAAAAGTGGAAAAACGTTTTTAAAGTTGAATATGACTAAATCAGTTTTACCAGGTATTTAATTTTCTGAAATTCTTTTTCTGATGTTCTACTTTATGAGCATGTCACTAATTATAATTTGTAATGTTTTTTTCTAAATTTTTTAGCTCACCTGAGCCGAAGGCTGAAGTGAGCTTTTCTGTTCAAAATTTAATTGTTGTCTGTCGTCGTTGTCGTCATTGTCCTTGTCGTGAACTTTTCACATTTTCATCTTCTTCTCAAAAACAGACGGGCCAATTTCAACCAAAGTTGCCACAAAGTATCCTTGGGTAAAGGGGATTCAAATGTGTTCAAATGAAGAGCCACGCCTTTTTCAAAAGGGGAGATAATTTTGAAATCGTGAAAATTTAATGTATTCATTTAAAAACCTTCTTCTCGAGATCCACTGTGCTTGAAAGTATGAAACTTATGTGAAATCATTGTGAGATAGTGTAGATTCAAATTTCGTCAAATCATGACCCCCGGGGGTAGGTCGGGGCCACAATGTGCCATCAAATTTTTCATAGGAATACATAGGAAAAATCTTTAAAAACCTTCTCAAGAACAGCAAAGATTTGATTAGTCATATTTATAAGGAAGCATCATCAGGAAGTGTAGAATCAAATTTGTTCAAATCTTATCCCCCGGGGGTAGTCATAGTGATATGGAAGCATCCTCAGGTAGTGTAGAATCAAATTTGTTCAAATCATGAAACCCGAGGTAGGGTGGGACCACAATGGGTGATCAAAGTTTTACATAGGAATACAGAGGAACAAATCTTTAAAAATCTTCTTCTCAAGAACAGCAAAGCCATGATTTGCCCTATTCATATGGAAGCATCCTCGGGTAGTGTAGATTCAAGTTTGTTCAAATCAAGACCCCCGGGGGTAGGGTGGGACCATAATGGATAATGTAAGATAATGTAGATTCAAATCTGTACTGACTCATTGTTTTTATTCAGCATCAACGTAGTAAAAGACTGTAAATTACAAAAAAGGTTATAAGAAATTACATACAAAATGATCGACTTAAAACATTGACTCTATTATGCTACATTTATGACCAAACCGGGTTTCCATACTTTTTTCTTTTAACAGCAATCAACTTATAAGCAATAAAACTGGCATGTAATAATAACTCAGCAAGAAATCAACAAATTATCCTTACAAATTCACATATACAAGTATAACATAGTGACTAGATTGTATAAATCTCAGAAAATGATTTGAACACAAACCACGTGCTTAGCCTTACACAAAAAACCAGGTCATGTTAACCATGCGTAGATAATGCTTTAAATTACTGAAATATTTGACAATAAAGGTTTGCGTCCTAACACATGAATATTAAGATCTTATGTTTATAACTTATGAAAGTGTACTTACGCTATAGGGCTACAAAGTCACAAAATCTAGTAACACTTTTGCACATGTACAAATATGGCGCTTGCCAAAACTACGGGAAGTAACTCTTCTAACAAACAAAACAAAAAGTTAACTCATACATAGTTGATTCGGAGACATTACACTCCCCGCCTAATGTCTGAAAGATAGTACAATTTACAAAGACATTCTCAAGCAACGTTTTCAAATGTTTGTCTTAGTCAATCAAGATAACAAGTTCTGTAATAGGGCGGATATATGTTGTTGGCTTACCATCCTTGATAATGCGCACCTCAACTGTTCTTACTCTGTGGTCACACTCACTTTTAAAGACATTCACAATCAGTCCAAGTGGCCACTGTCCACGGTGGGCTTCTTTGTCGCGCAAAAGAACAACATCACCAACCTTTACATCAGGACGTTCAGTCTGCCACTTACGTCGCACTTGGAGTTGCTGGAGGTAACCATTCCTCCAATGCTTCCAGAAGATATCCGACAAGCACTGCACATGTTTCCACTGTTTCCTGTATATTTCCTTCATGTCAGATGAGCTAACAGGATGAATATCAGGAAATTCCTTCTGAGTAAGTAACATCGAAGGGCTGATAATCTGTGGATTTTCTGGATCAGATGATATTGAGCAAATGGGTCTTGAATTTACAATGGCACAAAGTTCGCACATAAATGTGCACAAGACTTCATGAGTGAGTTGTTTTGTGTTCGCATTTAGTAACATTGAGTTCAGTATTTTTCGTGACACTCCAATCATCCTTTCCCAGGTTCCGCCCTGGTGTGACGCATGTGGGGGGTTGAAAGTCCAAGTTATCCTATTCGCAAGAAGATAATTGTGAATAGGTCCCTTTTCAGTGTAGACAGCTTCAGCCTTTATGTCATCAAGGGCTCCTAAGAAGTTGGTTCCTCTATCGGAACGGATTTCCTTCAAAGGTCCACGAATAGAGATGAATCGGCGTAAGGCATTAATAAATGATGAGCTGCTCATCTCCTCAATGATCTCAATGTGTATTGCTCTTGTTTTCATACAAGTAAAAAGCACAGCCCATCTTTTGCTGTGGGAAAGGCCCCCTCTAGTTCGTCGTGCCACTACTGGCCACGGCCCAAATACATCGACCCCTACTGAACTGAATGGAGGTCCAGATGTAACTCGGTCAGGTGGTAAGTCCGCCATCTGTTGAAATTCTAACTTCCCTCTAAGTTTCCTGCACACTACACATTTGTACAAGATGGAATTAACAAGGCGCTTACATCCGATAATCCAAAAGCCATTGGATCTCACTGTACCTTCCGTGATGAGTCTACCCTGATGATACACTTTCTCGTGCAGATGAGTAATGAGAAGTCTGGCAATGTGGGATTTTCCTGGAAGAATGACAGGATTTCTTTCATCTATAGTGAAGGGTGCTTTGTTTAGACGTCCACCAACACGTAAAATTCCTTTATTATCTACAAAAGGATGAAGAGCAATGATATTGCTTTTCAAGGGAAGTGGTTTCTTCTCCTGTAAACACTTCATATCATCTCCATACCAGAATCTCTGAGTCTCCCTGATAATGAAACGTTCTGCTTCCTGAGTATCTTCAATACTGTGCAAAGAAAACTCAGCTTTTCTTCTGCAAAATCTCTTTAGATATGAGACTGCATTCACCAATCTTGTCCAAGAGGAGAACTTCTCAAATCTATCCACTAAATGTTCCTTCACCTCTGTTTTCTTGACACAAACTATGGGTCGTATTTCTGCATCTGCATCTGGATTGACTAAGGGGAAGCTTTTGTCCTCTACCTTCTCTACAGACCTCAGTTGTATCGGTCCTCTGAGCCAATCGCTTTGAGACATGTCCTCACCAGATGTGTAACACCTAGTTCCAATGTCAGCTGGATTGTTCTGTGTGGAAACAAAGGTCCACTGCTCTGGTTTAGATCGCCTGTGTATCATGTTGATCCGGTTGCTGACATAATTGTAGAATCGACGAGATCGGTTATGTAGGTATCCTAGAACGACCCTGCTGTCTGTATAGTATTTTGCAGAACCTTGATTTAAGTCAAGCTGTTGGAATACTGTCTGAGCTAGTTCCGTGGCTAGAAGAGCAGCACAAAGCTCAAGGCGTGGAATAGTATTTCCTTGTTTAGGTGCTATTCTCGACTTCCCAAAGACAAATCCAATATTGACTTCACCTAAATCATCAATTGTCTGTAAGTACACAACCGCAGAAATTGCCTTTTCGGAGGCGTCTGAGTAAACATGAACTTTGCTTGAGGAAGCAGAACTCAAGGACACTGGAGTATACATCCTCGGAATGCGCAGATTCTCCAAGGCATGTAGAGATTGCTTCCATGTAGTCCATTCTTCTTCACGATCATTGGGTAGAGGTTCGTCCCAGTCATCATTGTCCTCACATATCTCCCTGTAAAGTATCCTACCATGTATGACTATAGGTGCGATAAACCCAAGAGGATCAAATAAACTGTTAATTATGGACAGAAGACCTCTTTTTGTAAACGGTTTATTTGGGGTGCGTGCACTGAAATTCAAACTATCTGAATTGATGTCCCATGCTAAGCCAAGGCTCTGTTGGATCGGTAACTCATCAGCCGCAATGTCGAGCGACTTCAGATTCTTTTCTAAATCTTCCGCGGGAAAAGCCTCCATTACTTCAACGCTGTTCGATGCTATCTTGTGAAGTCTGATCTTGGCTTCGTCCTTCAGCACTTGTTGCGTTTTTCGAAGCAGATTTATGGCTTCGTCACTTGATCCCACAGACATGAGCCCGTCATCAACATAAAAATTTCGGGTAACATAATTCTGTACCTCAACTTCCGCTTTTTCAACTGTCTTGCGTAAGCCATATGTTGCTACCGCCGGCGAGGGTGTATTCCCAAACACATGCACCCGCATTCGGTATTCGATTAAATCTTCACACGGTTCATTGTTTCTGTGCCAGAAGAAACGTAGAAAATCTCTATGGTCCTCTCGGACCAGGAATGAATAAAACATCTGTTCTACATCTGCCATAAAGGCCACTCTGTTCATACGGAAGCGCATAAGGACTCCCAGTAGTTCATTGGTCAGGTTTGGTCCTGATAGCAGTACTCCATTGAGGGATAGGCCCTTGTATTTAACTGACGAATCAAATACACCGCGTATTTTGTCAGGCTTCCGCGGGTGATAAACTCCAAAGAGAGGTAAGTAAAAGCATTCTTTCCCTACAGGCAAAGGCGGAGCCACCTCCATTGCACCACTGTCTATGAGTCCTCTCATGAAAGTCACAAGATGTTCTTTTTTCACTGAGTTCCTCTCAAGACTAGCATCCAACATGTGGGCCCTCTTCAAAGCTTGAAGTCGGTTGTTTTCCAAGACTGGCCTTGGTTTTCTAAACGGTAATGGAGCTTTCCACTTTCCACTGGAATCTTTCTCAAAACCTTCCTCCATGATCTGCAGGAATTGACGATCATCTACAGAGAGGCCAACTTGGTCATCGTCCGCTGATATTTGGAAAATGTCTTTCTTTACCACATCCTGGTGTGGCACAATGCCCTCTGTCAGGCGGAAACTGTTTTGACATGGTTCGAAAATGGACTGACGGCCATCTTCAATCACTGTAGTTTTGTAGACAGTGACACCTTGTGGCTTGTGTAATCTGCCAAGGCACACCTCTCCTATCACTACCCAACCAAGACTCAACTTCTGTGCAAAGGGTGAGTCCTTAGGTCCTACTCGCTGATCATGTATATGATGTGCTTGTATCAAGTCTCTACCAATCAGTAAAAGTATTTTGGCATCTGTGTCCTAAGATGCGGGTGGTGTTTGACGACTTCTGGAGTCGGTATCTCGTGTCGCTCATCTGGAATCTCATTGCACTCTGTAATAGTAGGAAGTTCCATTACAATGGATCCATCGACTGCAGCTATCATCAAATCAGAGGCTCTGCGACCGCTTGAGTGAATGCGTCCAGCACATGAGGTAAGCGTAAATGAATGAATTTGACTATTGGGAACATCCATATAGTCGAACAGCTCAGATCTTCCAAGTGTTGTATTACTCTGGTCGTCAACAAGAGCATAAAGGCGCAGACGTTTTGAAGGTCTTCCCTTCGGATACACATCCACCAAGACGGCCTTTGCACATGAACGTCCAGAAAACTGTTCTCCACACACAGCTGTACATTTCGTGAGAATATTACCTTCCTCCCCGCCATGCTGTCTCTGGCCCTGAGAGCTCTCAGGCGGATGAAGAGCAGTGGGGTGCTGCTCACTTCCACAATCCTCACATTTCCCTTCTGCGTGACAGGCTTTGAATCTGTGTGTGTCCGATTCACAACATCTATAGCACAAGTTATGCTCTCGCAGGTATTGTTTACGATCACGAATGGATTTTTTCCTGAATGCCCTACACTGGTTTAATGTGTGCTCAGCATCGTGAATAGGGCATCTCTTCTGTGTCACCTTATGGTCTCTTGTTGACTCTTTAAAATCAGTCTTCTTAACAGTCACAGATTTTACTGGTTTGAAGTTATGCTGGTTGAATCTTGGGGTTTTCGGGTCTCGATTTTCTTTGGCGAAAGTTGGAGCTACTTGCAGGCCAGGATCATTCATCATGGTTGAAACTTCCTTTACAAAGTCACAGAAGACACTAAATGGAGGGTATGGGACCCCATGAGTCAGCTTATACTTTGAAGCTTTAGAAGTCCATTTGTTTTGCAAACTGGGTGTTAACTTTTGTACTATTGGAAGCACTCCCACTGATGTGTCAAAGTAACTGAAAAGTTGGCTGTACCTTGGGTTTTCTTTTAAGGCAAATATTTCACTTAAGATATCTGAGAGTTCATACAGTCGTCTAGGTTCACTTGCACTGAGTCGCTGGAAGCTTGCAAGTTTGGACTTTAATGCTGTTTCAACTAATTCCGGTGAACCGTATCTTTCCTCTAATCTAGCCCATAAGGTCTGGCATCCTTGAGAGGGATTCCCTACTGTTGCTGCTCTGATGCTTTTAGCATGATCCTTGGACTCAGGGCCGAGCCATCTGATCAATAAGTCTAATTCTTCGAGAGGTGTAACTAATGCATCCTGAACCACAGATTTGAAACTTGCCTTCCATGCTACAAAGTTCTCTGGCTTGTCATCAAAATTAACAAATCTTGTAAGCATCAGATCCTTTTTCAACATAAAGTTTGCTAGATTGACTAGGTTGTCTTTCTGTGATTCAAAGGGTCGAGCCTCAGGATTCAATGAAAATGATGGTTCACAAATTGGAGAGTGAGTAGCAGTATTGTTTGCTGCTGAAACTTTCGGTTGGGTGTATTCTACATTTTCTGTTGCTGGAACTGACTCCAAATTCCTTAACAGGTTAACTTCTTCAATGAATTTTCTTGTTCGTTCTGAGGAGTCAATATTAGAAATAGATGTTCTAGTTAAATTGTCTATGTCTCCATTGTCTTCCTCCATTGCTCGTAACTCTGCTTGGGCTGTTGCTAATTCCTTTTGTGCGTCCAGACACTCTAACTCTGTCTCTAACTCTGCTTTTTTCCTGAGGGTCTCTGCCTTAGACTTTTTCTCCTGTTCATCAAGCCTTGCTTGCTCTTTCTTTAATTCTGAAGCTTTCTGCACAAATTGCAGTCTTGCTTTGGCTGCTTCTGCTTTTACCCTCTGTTCCAATAACATGGAAGTTGTGCTTCTGGAAGTCGTACTTCTAGATGCTGATGATCTGCTTGATCTTGACCTTCCACTCACAGATCTTGCTGTGCCTTTAAGAGACACATTGTCCTTCAGGTCATGAGAGAGTTTGGATTTTGAATCTGGTGAAAACTTTGTATCTGTATCCTGTTGTTCCATGATTGTGTCAATTTCCTGGAGGATACTTTCTACTTTCTGTTCCAAGGAGGATATAACTACCTCTTGTGCAGCTTTTTCTCTTCTGCTGTCCTCAGTATTTGTTCTTACAAGAAAATTCTGAAACTCCTCACTAATGTTATGGTAGTCCTGAGTAAGTTTCAGTAAACTTTCTTTCAAAATTACCAGGATTTCTGTCTTTCCAGTTGTAAGTTCATTGTACGAGTATTTCATTTCATTTTCTAGTTTTTTTTCTAAGCTTTCGTAGTTTGTCACAGAATTTATTCACATGCTGTTCATACATTTGCTTCCCTGCCGCTGTCAACTGTCTAGTAGATCTCTGAGAACGCTGATCTGTTAGAGGAGATTTGTGTGGTGTGGTTGAACCGCCCTGGTTCTCCATGACTGCCTACGTAGTCCTAGCTCTTTTACTGTACTGACTCATTGTTTTTATTCAGCATCAACGTAGTAAAAGACTGTAAATTACAAAAAAGGTTATAAGAAATTACATACAAAATGATCGACTTAAAACATTGACTCTATTATGCTACATTTATGACCAAACCGGGTTTCCATACTTTTTTCTTTAACAGCAATCAACTTATAAGCAATAAAACTGGCATGTAATAATAACTCAGCAAGAAATCAACAAATTATCCTTACAAATTCACATATACAAGTATAACATAGTGACTAGATTGTATAAATCTCAGAAAATGATTTGAACACAAACCACGTGCTTAGCCTTACACAAAAAACCAGGTCATGTTAACCATGCGTAGATAATGCTTTAAATTACTGAAATATTTGACAATAAAGGTTTGCGTCCTAACACATGAATATTAAGATCTTATGTTTATAACTTATGAAAGTGTACTTACGCTATAGGGCTACAAAGTCACAAAATCTAGTAACACTTTTGCACATGTACAAATATGGCGCTTGCCAAAACTACGGGAAGTAACTCTTCTAACAAACAAAACAAAAAGTTAACTCATACATAGTTGATTCGGAGACATTACAAAATCCGTTGAAGTCATGACCACCTAATAAGAGAGATACCTCTTAATTGGATAAATGTTTATTATTCCTTAATAGATTTGTAAAGTTTAGATGTCTTTTTGTCCAATTTTGCCCCCGCAAGCTATTCTAAAATTGGATGCATTTTACTTACAAAATATTTTTTTCATTTGGAAAATCATGAGCGTTAGAGAAACATTTCAATTGAGTGAATAAAGGGATTATGAACCTCAAGAACAGCAAAGCCATTATGTGTCATACTAATTCAAAAGCATCCTTGGGAAGTGTAGATTCAAGTTTGTTCAAATCATACCCCCCCCCCCCCCCAACCACTTGTATATTTTAACTCTTCAGTACCGAACTTTTCTTTGCTTTTTCCTAATCAAAGTGCTCAGGTGAGCGGTGTGGCCCCTGGGCCTCTTATTAATGGGGTGATGGTGACTGTGATGGGGGTGAGGGGCTGAATTAAAAAAAAGACCTTTTTAAATCAGCAATATACTTTTTACTGTGTTGGATTATAAAATTAATACATTACATATCGTTTTGCAATTACCTCAAAGAAGATTAAATCCGTCATTTTTTCATGATGTTACAGTTGAGCAATATCTAGTCTATCTAACTTCCCATGTTCCAGGCCGACAATGTTACTATAATGCAGTGACTGTTTCCGTACGTATTAAGCATTGGTTTGAAACTTCTATGTATGTCATCAAACACTTAGTTTTTATATTCCACCCATATATGATTTGGTAGGATAAATGTTTTATGAAAAACGTTGTATCTTTATATATTACCACCTTCTATTTTCTCTGAAATTCTTTACACATAGTCGTTCTCCCGAGATGACGAATTTATATCTGCTCAATTTCCGGTGCCTGAAGGGGCCATAGATCTTGTTCGTCTGCTTGTTGATCATGAGTCAACATTCCTTATTTCATTGAACCCTTTATCAGAGCTTAAAGAGGTAATGACAAAAACACAATCTTTGGAACAACATTGCAGTCTTTTTGAATGAAGACGATCTTTTGGTTATTCACGGGTCGTCATCGTGCTGAAAATGTAATTTTTATATTATGATATTTTAAACTTGGTTAAACTTGGTTTTTGTTCAAGCTACAAAGCTGGGTTGATGAAAAAGTCAATCCTCTCAAACTTGGTCCTTACACAATCACTAAGGGTACACAAGAAGTACTGTCCGGTGAGATAAGAAAGACAAATATAACAATTACAACAAAAGAGGTCAGTTGTTTTTAATAGACGAAAAATGCCATATTTTTCACAATGTTGAATATTTTAATATTTTCATAGAACGTCTACACATGCTGTATTGAAAAAAAAATCATAGTTTCGGTTTCAGAGTCTTTATATGAATTAAAATTGTTAATACGTGTACTTAAATGTGTGTTTTTATTAAAAAAAAAAAAACAAAAAACTATTTTTTTTTCTTCTTCAACTTTTACCTACATTCCTACTGGAAATAAGGAAACTCGTGAAATCGAGATACTTGAATGCCTGAATTGGAGTTTCAATGATACACTACCGATGGAAACTTCTACTTTGACAAACCTCATCAAACAGTTCAGACTTTATCGGAAACATCAACCAAACGGACACGTAACTGTGCTATCAAAGTATGCACTTATTTTTTTATTCAAAGCCATATCTATTACTTCCGTCTGAATAGTTATTCGTAGTTGGAGAAAAGAGGAGAATTGTATGTTTTGTTCAATAAAATGTAATTTGGGAATTTAATCAGTGGTATAGCTACCATTTAATAATCTTTTCCAAGTAAAGATTTTCCATGGTAATATTTCTGTTTGCAAGAAATTAGTGTATTGATATTAGACTAGTGACTCATATTTTCACATACATTGTAATATTTGTTTTGTTTGTTTGCCTGGTTGTTTAACGTCCCTTCGAGAATTGTTCACTCATATTGAGACGCCACTACCTGCCGGTGGAGGGCTGAAAATTCAAATTTAGAATTGTACTCGGCATTTATGGCTTTTGAACAGTAAAGTATCTTTCTCGTGCCAGCACCTACTGCGACACGGAACCTCTGATTATTCAGTCTCATCCGAAAGACCAGTCTCCATGTCGCACAGTGGCTTCGAACCCGCGACGTAATGATCAACTCCTTACGCCGCGACTCTAGAGCAAACGCTCTAACTACTACGCCGCGAGGGCGACTTGTATAACTAGTAAATTTGCTTAAGTCTCTAAAATCACTTTGATATCCAAAATATCCTACCAGTCAGTATGGTGGGTGGAACAGTTCTAACTTGCATTTTGAAAAAAAAACCCAACTTTTTATCCAATGAAGTATCAATAAGTGAAAAAGAAATTATCATATTAATTGAAATTAACTTGACGTCATTCAAGATATTATAAGAAATAAATGGTGGTGGCATCACGATAACGAAGAAACGTATGAAAATACTTTAGCTACTTTTATTAAATTTATCAATGTCCAGTCTCATTTTTTCACTTAAATGGTAATTACTTGTATCGATTGAATACAATTTATACAGTTGTACATACAGGATCAGCAAAACTTGGAAAACGTAAATTTGAAGTGAATTAAAAAAATCATTGGCATTCTTTTGTCCCTTAGGTCAGAAAATATAAAATTAAAATGGACATGGTGTGGTTTATTATCCATTAAATGTCTGTGACCTATCATATTCTACCAACAAACACATTCAAATGTTAAAACTACTCTGCTCGAGTAATTTGCAGCGATTTGACACTACCAACACACAGATGTGTAATAGCATTTATATATCACTATGATTCGATGCCCCGAAAGCTTATATGAATTTTATTTCATTTTATTGTATAATTGATAAAAACTGTCATTAGTTGAAAAAAAAAGTACCAACGGTTTCAAATAAACTTAAAACACATATTTCAAAGAAATTTTTAAACATGCTCTATATATTCTATCAAAGAGATGGTGCGACCTGCTGCGGAGTGTTTTGCGCTGTGTATAACGCCATAGAACAGCTACAACAGGACGATGAGGTGGATATATTTACTATAGTCCAGCAGCTACAGTGCAGAAGACCCGAGATGATATCTACTAAGGTACATTTTAATGCATTTTATTATAGTGTTTCCATAGGAAAAAATTTTACTCTTAGTTCCATATAAAGAGTTAATATGCCTTTATTTAATAACTGATAAAAGGTATGAAAGTAATTTGCATAAATAAAGTATTAACATTTGTTTGTCATTGTCAAATCATTTGACATTTGTCAAATATTAAAAAAAAAAAAAAAAAAAAAAAAAAAAAAAAAAAACATTGGTATGAGATACGAGAAGAATGGCTTTACATTCAAAGAATAACGTCGAGGATATACATTTGATTTCATTTCTTGTATTTCAGAAGGAATATGAATTTTGTTTCAAAGTAGTTTCTGATTTTCTGAATACCGAGAGTGTTTATGCCAACACATGACAGATTCATCCTTGATCTAATTTAAAAACATTTATTCCGACGAATTCTTGTAAGCGGTATAAAAAGCACAGTCAATATTATGTGTAAACATATATTTAACCTTTAAACGTTTTGATTATATATTTTTATTTTATTTTAGAGATACTTACGTCAATGTGTTTTTTAAAATATTACGTTTATAGAATACTTATATGTTTAATCAAAGCTCTCTTGCAATGGTAATAATAGTCATGTGATGAATAAAAATGTATCTATGTTTTGTCATTTTCACTTCTAAATGCTCCTGAGCCAAAGGCTACGACCAGGTGATTTTTTATTTCTGAAGAAATAGTTTCTGGCGTCTGTCTGTAGTATGTTTTCTGTCGTCTGTAAACTTGCCACATTTTAAATATCTTCTTAAGAACAACGGGGTCAAATTCTGAAGTTTAAAAATAATCGTTATAATCCTTGGGTAAGGGATTTAAGATTTGTTTTAATTAGAGTCCAACTTTATTTAAGGCAGATAATGAATATTATTACATTTTCAACAGTAAAACGCTATGATTTTTCATCAAATAAAAGTGATATTCTCTCAAAGCGTGAAAGGATACGAAAGTGATATTCTCTGACAGTGTGAAAGGATATCAAAGTAAGTAAAAACAGCACAACCAAGCACTTCAGATAGTGCAGTTTTTTTTCCTAAACCATGATCCCAGGGTCACAATATGGGGCGGGCATACTTTTATGTGTAATCATCAAACGTGTTGACTCAAATTTGTTCCAATCTTGTCCTCCAGGGGTAGGATAAGGCATCTCTGGGTGAACAAAGTTGTATAATTATGGGAATATATAGAAAAAAAAATTCTTTTAAAATCGTCTCAACAACAGCAGGACTAGGAATAGCCCCATCAAGGTGCAAGCATCATTCGATTAATTACACCGGCGGGTATAGTGTGTACACAACGGCGGATCATTATTTTACGCGGAAATATAAACAAAATTCATATAAAAATTCAAATGAATCAATTTGTGCAACACTAATTGTTTTTACATGCAAAATTCCCCAGGTTGTGTGAATTCAAGGTGTTTTATGTACTATGGACACTGGGGTTAGATGGGGCTAAAATTGAGTATTTAAATTTTCCTAATACATGTTGTATACAAAGAAAAAAAAAGACATCGAGAATTAAGGAACACCAAAAACCATGTAATCGTATTGATATTGCAAAACTTTCATGATATTATAGTGCAAGCTCCATTATGTCATAATCACTCGGGCTAGAATATTAGGTCAGAATATTTCATGTGAACTAAAAGGAAAAGGAAATTTCAAATCTTATGAAGAACAGCAGGGCACAGGTGAGCGTTGTAGTATATAGACCTCTTGTTGTTTTATAAGGATATATCACATTTCTTGAGCCAAAGACTGAAGCTTATTTTAAAATACCGATTATTAATTTGCTTATTATCTCTTGTCTGTAAATATATTCTTCTCCCATTACCTCTTTGAAGACTGTTTATCAAAGAAAAAAAAAATATTTGTTTTGAAAAATGAAGCATTTTTGTTTCATCTTTATTCTTTAGACATAATAATCACTAAGGTTTCTATGTATTCACTACATTGACATCCAATGCTTTTGGAGTCTTCGGAAAAAACAAAAAAGGACATAGTGTTTTAATAATGTTTTTCTATTTTTTTTTTTTTTTTTTTTGGCCTTTAGTCTGCTGACATACATATTAATGAAGAATAAAATAATGCAGTTTCTTTATGTTTATATTATAATTTTTATACATATTTTCCGAAAACTCTGATCATCAATGAAAACTTTTTTCTTAGATAGCCGATTTTTTTTTCTTTCTGTTAGTTTCATAGAGGTAAGACTGAAAAAAAATGTCAATCATTATTTTACTGTTTATCACGGAGCTTATACTAAAAATGCTACTGTATATGTACTTGTTTCAACAGCTCCATATTCAGGAGTTTTTTTTTTTTTTTTTTTTTTTTTTTTTTTTTTTGCAATCCTTGGAAATATAATATATGGATATAAATGCTGTAGTACTATGCATGTTCTATAAATTGTACCTATTTTACGGAAATTCCAAAGGTTCTTAATCTCTAAACTTCTGGCCTTTTTTGTCTTAATTAAAGTATTTAAATTTTATCTGATTTTGTTGTGTTTCAATTGACGACTATGCTATATTTGTTTTTAAATGCTTTAAATGCTTTAAAAAAATAATAACTAAAAAAAAAACTGAACCGTGACAGCAACAATCGTCATTTTGCTTTCTTTCTAAGATATAAAATAAAGTATGATATAAATTCATTCATTTTGCTACCTTGTAGTTGTTTGAAAATTAACTTATGATAACTATAATGTAAATCTTATACAGAACCAATTTTGATGCCTTAAATGCGCATTTCGACAAATTATGTTTTTTCAGTGTTGCTCATGCCGAAACGTTGAAAATCCGAAATATTTAAATAAAGAAAAAACTTTGAAGAGCTGAAAAAGGGGGTGTCAAAGACTAGAGCCAAATACGTCGAAGGATTAGAGCTACATGTATGCATGAGGGAAATAATCCTTAATTTGGATATAAATTAGGGCCACTTAGGGCCTTTTTTGGCCTTGTAAATTTCTGAAAAATTAAAGCTGCATAGTTTTAGTTGACAAGGCAATGAATATCACTTGAACACTTGGTGACTGAATATCTACTAAAAATGACGTAATTTTCTTGCTAGTAAATGCATTATGACGTCATGAATTGCGTCATTATTCACATATCCTGAATATTTCTTCAAAAATGGACAAAATATGACGCTATTTTTCAATATTTCATATTCAGCACAACCTCCGATCCAAAATGTGCAAATATATTATGAAAGAACTGCTTATTAAGATTATAAAACATATTTTAATTTTTGGATCGAGGGGTGTGCTCATATTCTAATTCTTTGTTGGAGGTTCTCAAATTCACCTGTTTTCTGCAAAATTCAAGAACATTGCAATTTCACACAACCTGTTTTCCAGTACCTGGACTCTTTAGAAGAAAATTTTATATACAAACTGAAAGCATCAAGTCTCTTCTTTATATTGATGTTAAGAAAGGGACACAGTGTGTAAATGGATAAATTGGTTGATCTACAGGGCCATTTTATGTATAAAGTGAACCTAGCTCTTTATTATTATTATTATTATTATTATTATTATTTAGTATTTATTTATTTATTGATGATTTATCATTTCTGACTTTCCTCGAAATAATCAAATACATGTACATCAAATACAATAATATTTTGTCGGAGAATTTCTGCATTCAATCCTTAGTATTACTGTAATTGATCAGAAATGTTTAAAAATTATAAAGTTAAGATTGCTGATAGGATTTTTTGGCTTACCATCTAAAGATCAGAATTATGTGTCTTAATGATCAGAATTATGCGACACAGTTGGGAAGAAATTATAAAAAGGTGAACAATTAAAAAAAACAAAAACAGAGTGGGATCAAGTCTTTGAGAGAAGAAAGGAACATATCATTTCAAGAAAATTCCAATATTAGTTTACATGTATTTATTTTACGCTTAACATATATAAATATTTCTAGAAAATTGAAGGAGTGAGTCAGAATAAGTGGAAAATATTCAAAACCAAGAAACAAGGTAATATGGACAAAAACAGGAGAAACTTATTAAAGTCATGTTAGTTGATTATCAGCAGTAATAACATGTTCCGGGGAGGGAGGGGGCGCCCGAGTTGCGCAGTGGCTAAAGAATTTGCTCTAGACTCGTTGAGTAAGGAGTTGATCCTTACGTTGCGGGTTCGAATCCCACTGCGGGACTTGGAGACAGATCCTTCGGATGAGATCATATAAACCGAGGTCCCGTGTCGCATTAGGTACTGGTACGAAAAAGATTTTTTATTGCAAAATGGCACTGAGTGCCTAGTATAGGTCTAAAATTTGCAGCCCCCCGGGTAAGAGGTCTGCATCTCAATACGAGTGAAAAATATGGATATAATATGTATTTTAACATTTTTAGAGTATTCGCGCTTTTGATTTTCTACATTCATTTTTTTTTAAATGTAAAAATCTGTAAATGCACTTGTTTTACCAACAAGTACTTTTAAAGAGTAAAATTGATCAAAAATAATCATTGGGTTACTCATAGACTCATTTATTTTCCTGTTTTGTTTGTGCGTATTATTTGTTATAAAACAGTAAACGTGTATCTTTTACGCCTATTTTTTCAATTGTATTTTCAATTGTATTGGACTGTTCTAGAGAACTAAATCAGAATTTTTGACCAATTGGTGTATATAGTCGTGTGCGGAGTTCCCTGTCCACTGTAAGTGATAACTGTGATGTCCTTTCTTATAATTACTGTTAGAATTTGAGGAATGTTGTAATGAATTTCGTTCTATCTACTAGTCTATCTGCAGTCTGGATAAAAAATTATTTCTATTTGTAAGCATTTGTCTGGTTATGGAAAAAACGTAATTTTAGCAGCCATGTATGCAGTTTACTGACACTCTCTCTCTCTCTCTCTCTCTCTCTCTCTCTCTCTCTCTCTCTCGAAGAATAAGAAGAAGAAGAGAGAAATAAATGTTATCTAATTTGATGAGGAATCTTTTTTTTATATCAGGGAGAAATGTTGTCCAGTGAATTCACGAGATTCTTTCCACGTGATTGACTTCTCATTAATATTCATGAGATCCTGGATTATCTCGAAACTAAATTTCTTTTAATTATGATATTAAAATCTGCAAGCCCAATTTATTTTCGTTTTTCTTTAACCTTCTGTCATAGTTATATACCTTGGGCAGAACTTTTTGTGACCAACAGTTAATAACTATGATACCGTTTTTAAATAATCAGTATGTCACACTAATACTATAAATTGCCGTTTTTAAATTAAAAAGGAGTTCGTAACTCTTCTCGAAATCGAAATGATAAATCATCTATATCTTATTAAAAATCAGCTTTTTTCCTGACCTATTAATCGGCAGAAGAACTCCGACAACTTGAAATAAATACTTATTTTTTAACTTCATAAATGATCAAAATAAAAATTATGTGTTCTTTCCTTCAATAAAACAAACAGGTCACAGCAGCCTAGAGGTGGGGCATTCGCTTCGTGATCGGGAGGCCAGGGTTCGATTTTCCTTCGCCGTGCCGCGTTAAATCTAAGACGTAAAGATAGGTTGTGGCTGTTCTTTCGTCAAGCGCCCGGCACTGGAATTTAAAGTCACTTGTCTTTTGGGTGAGACCATAAAAAAAACCGAGGTCCCGTGTCACGATAGGCGCTGGCACGATAAAGAACCCCCACTGCTCAATGGCCCTGAGTGCCGAGGATAGGCCTAAATTTGAAGCCCTTCACTGGTATTTGGTGACGTCTCTATATGAAAAAAAAATATTCATCACAGATCTCCAAGGTTTGAATGACATAGAAATGCAAAGACAGTCCATATAATTACGAATTACGAATTCCTACAAAATCCAATATGTCCTTTAAATGTGCGTGTGAACGATTAAATTTCCATTATGAACAGATACCCTCCCCTTCCAAAAGATTTTTAAAAAATCAAACAAAAAAAATACATATACAAATGAAAAAGCAAAAAAATTCAAAAGATATTGCACAAGAACCTTTGTTTGCTGTTTAAAGATACATTCCAATTTAACTGAAATCGTGTTACAATCATTTCCATAATGTGGGACTTGAAGACTGGTTATTTGGATGAGGTTCCGTATTGCAGTAGGTGCTACATGTAGCACCAAAATGTTCCCTCATTGCTCAAAGGCCGTACGTGCCGAGTACAGGTTTAACATTATACAATCCACCAGCAAGTGGTAGCATCTCAATATCAGTGAAAATTATTTGAAAGGGACGTTAAACAACTAAACTAACAAACGAGCATTGGCATACACTGTATTTACTTATACATGTAAAAATACATGTATTGTTTTTCTACCCCCCTTTCGGATTCATCCGTTTTTTTTTGCAGATACATATGTATGTATTATACTATTCATACTAAGACAAAGTCCACCACCCCCTCTTTTCACCACTTTTTTGTGGTAGTGTTGAACCGCTTGAACCGTATTGTTGTTGTACAGAATATTTTCTACAGAAAAGAGAATGAGAGTATGAACCCCCCTTTCAATTTTAGGAATTTGAGTTTTGTGAGATAGCCACCATCCTCAGTGATATATGATAATGCAAAGCCTCAAGCTTCACATTCGATATTACTTCCGACTCTGACGGACGCATCGTATCACTTAAGGTAAATATATTTTCTCAATTCTGGGTGTTAGAACATGATGTGTTCACACTTAGAACTTGATTAGTCCTACTTTTAGCTTGTGATTCAAGTCACGATATTTAGACTTTGATGATGTCCAAGAGTAATTTGATTTAAGCTGATTGCCTTATTATTTCTCTACATTTTCGCTGCACGTGTTATCGTCGGTCGGATTGAGTCATCAGAAAAAAAATGTAGCACATATATTTTACCATAAGTTTCCAAGTATTAAAACTTACTTTATCACCCTACATTTATACTTAATGTGTTGAAAAAAAGATTCCCTTGTGTTTTTGTAGATGTCATTTACTACTCGTAAAAGGCAATATGATTTATAAAAAAAAATGCTACCTTGAAACTCATAAAAATGCTCAAATATCTGAAAACAATTCCCGGGATGGAGTGGACAAGATTTAAATCAAATGAGAGATTAAGGAAAATGACAAGGGATGAGATGAGATTGATTGATTGATTGTATTATGTTTTACGTGCCATTCAAGAATTTTTCACTCCTATAGAAACATCACCATATACCGGTGAAGGGCTTCAAAGTTTGACCTTCTACTCGGCACTCATGGCATTGAGCAGTGAGGGATCTTAATCGTACCAACGCCTACCGTGACACGGGACCTCGGTTTTTAAGGTCTCATCAGAAGGACCCGCAACAATCACTTCAAAGTGCCGAGCGCATGGCGAAGGAACAGTTGCTACTCATTTTTTTTTTTATCGATTTAGGTCAGTCGAGGCCGAGATTCGAACTCACGACCTCCCGATCACGGAGCGAGCGCTCTACTGAGTGAGCTATCGTGAACGGTGGTTGAGATGAGAAAACATTTATGAAACATTTTGGACGATGACGCAGATCTGCTCTTGGATGATGGCAGAAGGACCTGTTTCAGAAGACTCTCTTAGAAGATTGGCACATGTGTCAATTCTCTTGGGCAATGAGATTGGCCAGCCGCAAGGCCACAATCGTCCGGAGAAAAAGGTGAGAACATTTACTTCATTTAACTTTTTGTACTCTTAAATAGGAAGGGCTACCGAAGGAAAAATTCCTACACACGTGTAACACATTGGATTTAGCGTGTTAAACCTTCGAGATTGGATATTGGTGTGAACACAAACAAGCTATTAAGTGTATAATTATTGAAATAAAGCAACAAAAATACAATATGAATCCATATAAAAAAAATCATATCTAATTATGATTAGGACACGGATGATGATGTTGATGAACAGGGATCTTCAACGAGTAAATAAAAGACTACTCTAAAGCAGAGAATCGAAAAGCTAGAGAAAATAAAAAGGGACATGGTAAAGGACCTTAAAGAAAAGGTGTGAAGGTGTGGCCCTCCAATCAAAACCAAACGAAGCAATGCTCCTTTTAACTCTCGACGAGCTAGCAAATCAAGCTAGAAAACATAACGATCCAGAGTCCGACGTCTAAAAAGAGTTATGTAAACAAGCCAACAGACATCAAGGAGAGGTAAACAACCCACCCTTACCCTTAGCGTGCTCGGGGGGAAAGCGTCCGATATCGAGGTAAAATCTATGGCAAAATACCTGAAACAAAAACACGTTGAGGACAAACTATCGACGACTACCTCGACCAAAACCTCTGAATCTGCTTTGCCTCTTCAAAGTGTCTACCCTTTGCCATCAATGCCGGACTTTATGTTTCAGAATATGACAGGGTGGCCAATTCAGGGATTTACCATTACCAGTTTAAGCAAAGGTTCTTGGGTAATGGGCGAAACCGTTGGAGACTCCGAGGTCAATGCTACTTCTGTAATTCAATCGAACACGCCATCAAAGACTGTAAGAAAATGAAAATCGCTAGAAATAAATAGAATATTTTTTGTCAGTCTGCATTAGTAAGAGTCTTTATTCATATCAACACCATAGTACATTTTTGTTGATTTTGCATTTGCAATAAACATATTTCATTTTCTCTAATAAAATCTGCTATTATCATAACCACAGATCCGGGCCTGCATTCTGGTGTCGAGGAATCCAAATATGGACTTTCCTTGACTTTTACAAATAGACTTTTCAAAACTTTCAAAGGGACAGAGTAAAGTTTTGTGCAAATGTGCTGAGAGACTTTTTATTTATTTACATATGGTAGTAGTGAATCAAAGGAGACATCTTGTATAATAGGTTTATTGTAGGACTGATGTTCTCTACTATGCTTACCTCTCTTTGTACTGTTAAAAAGAACAGTCACTTGGCTAGTCAAAAAGAATCATCTGAATAGACCCTCCCAATTCTGAAATTTATGGATCCACCACTGAGAACAGCAGTCAGCCAGTGATTAGTGAAGCATCCTCAGGTAGTGTAGATTTTTGAAACTATTTTCATATTGTCTGTTTCATAATTAGTTAAAAAAAATGAAATTTGACAATTCAGAAAATGTTTTTATTTGTAATCATACAACACTACACGATATACACTTCCATATCTTGAATAAGCCTAATGTTCATTGTTCATGCCCCCCCCCCCCAAAAAAAAACACTATAAAGGTCTTCATTCTTTTTTAAAAATAACTTTGCATTAAGAAAATTATTTTGCTTCATTTAAATTTAAATCATTAAGGTTTACTTATCAAATTCTAAATTATTGCTTTAAAACCAAGTTTATGATTGAAAAGTATGAAAGTTTTTCTTGGACAGATTCCAAGTGTTACAGCAAATATTAATAGAGTTATTGCTCTTAGCTTCCGAACATTGAATAAACGTTTTGCTGGTGATGCTATATTCACTTAAAGTACACTGTATGATATTGTTTTTTATCTTTCATACAGTCAGTACACATTTTATACAGTGTACTAGAGTTGGTATTGAGTGTACATAGAGTATATTGGTTATCAAAATGCCACACATTGAACAAAATGAACATCTCGTGGCAATTCGTACAAAGAATTAATTGTTTAAAAATGCTATACATTAGAAACTGATACTACTTAAAGTCTGCAGGTAGAGTAAAACAACATAAAATTTAGAATAATATTTCATACTATGCGATAAATAATTATTTTTAAAATTTGAAAAGCTTTAAATTTAGTAATGTTTTTGACATTTTTAATGTCAAGATCTAAAAGGCCCTTGTTTAGTATGTTGAAATTTAGTGGGTTTATTTTCTTTCTCGCAGTTACCTTTAAGTGATGAAAGGATACAAATATATCTCTTTTTTGCATCAATTATATGATCTAAAAATACGAAATAGGCTAATAGACACTGAGATAAATAAATAAAAGTTGATTATTTCTCAGCAACGTGACTAGGAATTACATTGTAGAATTCGGAAGAAGGAAGTTAATATAGTTCTACATAGTGACTTTTTTTTAAAAAAAGAGCCATGCAGATGACTGTACATTACCACTTTGAACTGATAACTGTCCGCAGCTTCCACTAACACTTAAAACTAATTTCATATCACTTCAAATGGCGTGTTATCGATTACGTTACTACTTTTAAACCACAAGAGCCATCCCTGTAATGATAAAAAAAGCTATAAAAAAGGAAGACTTTGTATAATCTTGTTATAATATCAGATAAACGATTTCCCGCTGGATTTCATATCCTTTCACAAGGATCTGTATTCTGGTTTTTCTTTAGAATGATAATCATATATTCGCAGCACTGTTAAGGCGTACTACGTAGAAATCTATTGAATATAAAAAAACGTACAAGAAAACAAACCTTTTTAAACTGTATTTTTGTAAAGCTACTATATTATCACATCACGTTAATATTAATTGAAATACCATTGCATACCCCATTCTGTATTGAATTTGGTTTGGTCACGTTATTTGAAAGTCACGTGATAAATGCATGTGAAGTGTACTGTATGAAGGTCATAAGCAAATTCCTATATCGCAAGGGCATACCCTGTTTAAAATTTAATATTTAAGTAAGAAATTGTTTCTACATAACTTGTAGTTTATGGAATGTGCTGCTGCTTTAAACAGAATTCGCATTTTATTAGTTTGAATTTAAAGTTATCTGGCTCTAGTCGAAATATTTGTGACCTTTACTAAGTATTTTATGCATTTATAAAGTTATACTTTCGATTTCTGGAGAGCAGCAGCACTTTTCAAGTTAAGGAATGTTTCCGTTATGTATATCCAAAAAAATGATCAAGATCTTCTTAGTGTATGCCCTTGCGAAAAGATTTTAGACCAACTTTAAACAAGCTTTATAAAATCATAAAGATTAAAAAGTATTCTTTCTGTATTTGACAAGAACAGAAAGTTGAGAAACTCTTGGAAAGGTGACACTGTGGGTAGAGTTTTTTTTTTTTTTTATCACCTCCTATGCATGCAAACTACGGTTTCTTCATTAAATATGAAGTGACTTTTTTTTATTTATTGATATCCATTATTTATTCAGGGTTCTTATGGCATAATTAATTTACGTAACTAGTACTCATTTTAGTCCTTAAAGTATATTTACAGACGACAATAATATGCAGATGGAAAAACTTCGTTAAATATATAATTTTTAGATTTTATTAATATTGTTCCAGTGGTATTTATTGAAATTGACAGAATTATTCTACTTTAATAATAATAATAGTTTGGGAAAACTATAATCTTGAGTGTTTTTTTTTTTTTACCGATTGACTATTATTGCTAGTAGAAATATGTACTCATGCATAGCTCTGATTCTTCAACGTATTTGGCTCTAGTCTTTGAGATTCCTTTTTCAGCTCTTCATTTTTTTCTTAATTTTAAAATACTTCGGATTTCCAACGTTTCAGCATGAGCATCACTGAAGAGACATAATTTGTCGAAATGCGCATCTGGTGCATCAAAGTTGGTACCTTACCGTGTATAAGATTTACATTATGGCCCCTGGGTCGAGGCCTCTGCTGGTGGACTGTTGGTCCCCGTGGGTCTGTACAGTCCAGTAGCTAAGTAATTCGGTACTAGCTTGAAAATACGGATATATATTTAATTGCTGTAGTAAAATTTATAAAATTATTTCAAAATTAAGGATTATCTCCCTCATGCATAAGTCTGATCCTTCAACGTATTTGGCTCCAGTCTTTGAAACTCCCATTTTTCACTCTTCGTTTTTTTCTTAATGAAATTTTTCTGTTTTCCAACTTTTAGGCATGAGCATTACTGGAAGCATAATTTATCGAAATGCGCATCTGGCGCATCAAAATTGATTTCATGTAGGATTAACCTGTAGTGTCTAGATCGTTCTGTTTTAATACATTCTCCATTCTTACTTTCAAAGATAGAAAAAAAAATGATCGATCTCTTACAACACGACATTGTCTGAAAAGTGAAAGTGCTCGTTGATAGAAAAGGGCAGGGGGAACACAGAAAAAAGGGAAAGGAGACAAAAACGGAAAAAAAATTAAGAAGCTGGATGTCAAGAAGAAGGAGCTTTGCTACACCGTATACAAGTGGAATTTTTAGCGAAACGCAAATTTAGCGATTTGTCCTTAAAATCATTATTTAATTTTAGCGATATTGTGATGCATAGAAAAATAACGGTAACCTTTTATGCGGAATAAATTAATAGTTAGATTTGGTTTTAGCGATCTCAACATCCACGCTAAAAATGCCAAAATTGAATTCTCGCTAAAATTCCTGCTTATACTGTATTTGGATGAGCATTCCTATTAATTTGAAGAAAAAAATTCCTTGATAATATCACTTCAGTTTTTAGTAATATTTCCCTTCAAAAAAGTGTTAAATTCCCTGCTGCTATTTTTTTTCAAAACCTGTTAATATATCGAACTAAAAATCTATTCTCAATTTTTTTTTTAAATTTATTGTGTAACAAGTTTGTATGACAAGTATAAAATTTTAGTATCAAATGAAATCAATATGGTTCATATTTAGACTGCAATTTAATGACCTTGACTGTAATTTACATCTACTATGCCTATTATAGTCCCTTGTCCAGTGATAATTCTGTCTTTCTTGTTGAGGGGGTTTTTAAAGAAAGCCTTTAAAAAGATGATTATAGCCTAATTTGAAATTATCGGCGTTCTTTTTTCCCAAGAACATGATATGAAATATATGATTGAAAACTGTGTATCGGTAATCGATTTTAAGGGTAATTATAGATATGAAAGTTGTAACTACTGGACTTCATCGCAATAAAATGACTCTTTACCCTCGACTTTTCTAAAGAAAAAATGAATTTAGCTATCCTATGTTCAGTAAGTCCACCAATGCAAGCTAAAAAATACTCCGATACCTTAAACAACATAACGTCAAAACTGATTGATAAAGTGAACGCTCTAGTCAATAAGATATAAAGCTTTTAAATTTTTAGAACATTTTTATATTTTACTGTCTCTGGCGGTTGTCTTATTACATACAACGTATTATATGGTGATTGAATGGAAAATTAATTTGTAATTAAGAAGATTGTTTCAGAGGCATAAAAATCATATGCTTTTTATCTTATATGACCTTTGAATTTTCATTTAACATCATTTCTTGTGTTCTTTCTCATAAACAATATGATTTACTTTGTTATTCTTATTTATTTGTTTTATTATTTTATGTCTCTATCTGTTTTATAGGTTCATGAGCTTATTTGCAATGTATTATGAAGGTAGAATTATTCTAATAAGTATCAATTCAGTCAGTTTACAAAATTTTTAAATGCATAGGTAATATTATTTAGCTGTAAAAATACAAAAAAGATAATCTTTGAAATATCAAATTTTAGATTGTAAATAAAATATCCTGAGAATTAGTTTGCATGTCATTCTCCTTAGATTTGATAGAAATTCTTTTGTAGTATGGGGAAGACAGTAAAACTGTGAGCCGTCATTTTTGTTTGAATTGAATATGCTAGCAAAGACGTATTATAAATGTTGTATCCTTTATTAGCTGACCAGCTTTTGTATTCCTACGAAGAAGAATTTATTCAAAACTTTCTGCATGAGCAGAAGAAAATATTTGTTGCATCCTTCATCTCCTCATTCAGATATATCGACGACGTTTTATCAATTAGCAATTATGACTTTCATGCATATGTTGACTCGGATTTTGTTCCGAGGCAGGCTACTGGGGATATGTCGATGTTGGAAGGATTTCAACAACCTCATTTTCAGTGAATATTTTGTAAATTTTATGGTCGTTATATTGAACTTGTTAGCAAACACAACCTATCATTGGGACGTATTTTCACTATCATATTTCAAACCAATTGTAAGGGGATTGTTAATTTTACTTAATTTGACTATTGATCATTCCGTCTACCTGATCAATACATAGGGCTCAAGGCGTACAGGATTGGTCGTCAGGAGATGCTTACTCCTCCTAGGCACCTGTTCCCACCCGTGGAATTTCCAGGGGTCCCGTTTTATACCATGTACTCAAATTTGTATAGTTTGAAGGTTTTCTGAGATCGATCACTGTTCGTTCTCTGAAACACGTCAGGCAAGATACAATCCATTGATAAGATATTTGCTGACAATGTCATTTTAACGACCATTCCTAAAGAAGACAATAAATTTTTCGAAATCCTAAGATTTTTCACAGAAGCAGTCTTAATAATCAGCAGTTGATCTATTTCAATGAAAAGAATTATCGTTGAAACATTTTTCTCCTTAAACTGAGAATTGAATTATTTAATTTTGCAAATAATCAAAAACAGAATCAGAATGATTTACATACTGGAACTAAGAAGGTGGAAGATTGAGTATTTCGGCGTAGTGGTCTTTTTGTGAGTCGTATAGAAGCGCAAAAAATCTCTTCTATCAGCATAAAAACGTTGCTCAGTCTTATTCATTCAAATATTTTTTTTACAAATAAAAACATAATTTATCCTTTATATAAAAGATCACAAATCAAACAAACAAACAGAGATAAGGAAAAAAATAACAAATCTCCAATAAGGAAAAAAGTAGACCTAGGTTTTCTTAAATAAATATTTTCAGATATATGTAATGCTGCACACTATTCTATTTTAATATCTTTTTTTACATTAAAGGACATAAACACGATGACATACGGTAACTAGGATATATAAATAAGAGAAATAGGTATGGGTCTCATCAATAGTTCAGTTAAGACATTCTATTAAATTTGGTATCCTTTCTGATTAAGAGAAAAAAAAAATAATCAACTCAGAACTGTATCACTAATTTACTGTACGCGGTGGATGAAGCTATGATTTGATAAACTTATTTATTTAGGATTTTTTTTTCTCTTAGTATCTCATTACAAGTACATATCTAAGCATTAACTTCATATATATTACATAAGAAGGTCTTTCAAAAAAAAAAATGATAGAAAATGTTGCTCTTTGTCACATTATTATTAATTGAAGATTAACAGAATATCATGTATAAAGCATTCATTTTTGCTAATGTGTGCAGTTTAATTCCATTTGATCATATGACCCTCAGGTTTCATCATTTTAAGATAAACCTGTTTTATTACCTTGTAGCTGACTTATCAACGTAACATAAAAACATAACAAGGTCGGATATGTGGTTGAGATTTTTCTATTAAATTTAATAATTACATGATGTTGATATGTACGTTATTCGAAGAATATAGGTATTGTTTGAATAACCCCGTGCATGTAAATACTAGCATTCCACCAGCTTAATAGACTTGTAGGCAATGCTTATTTCCCTGTTATTCTAGTTTAAAAAAATATCTTTAGTGTACATATTCAATCAAAGTCTATTATCAGAGAACGGATTTCAGCTAAAGGAATCAAGGATATGACTTAAGAAGAGACGGATTTTCATGACACATCATTCAAGTATATTCAAGCTCCAGGAAATAAACAGAGTACTTCAAATAAAGAAACACTATCTGGTCCAAACCAATGTAGAATTTCATCCTTATGAAATCGTTTAAAGTGTGTTATTTTATTCATCTCCAGTCACTAAAATGCTCTACATATTTTTAAAACAAATTGTTTTAAGTAATATTTGTTTTGTTCTTAGCAGCTTAAGTTTGCCACTATGTTTTCACAATCTACAAAATCCATAAGTGCTTTTATTTCACAATTTTTAGTAGATTATTATCCTTATCACATTGGATGTTTTTATTTTTGTTTATTTATATTGTCCATATTTGATAGTCAGTAAGCCTTAATATACATAGAATTAGAGATAAAAAAAACAAAACAAAGAAAGACAATATAATAAAGAATAGACATCCTGACTTGTATTTATCCCTACTATTTAATTTGATCGTAAATTAAGGTTATCCGTGAATAAACATTATCACCCGTACCCGGAGAGCATTAAATAAGGTGCATTTGATCACGTACCGACCCGGCTTTAAAAATTAACATGTATTTACTTTTGTAGCTGATCCCTGGAGACACTTGAGAAAGAATCAGAAGGGTAAAGGGAGGGGATAAACATTCCCTGTTATTCTACCAAATCTGTAGTGAGCCATAGCTCTGTTTTAATCAGGTAATTGAAGTAATCCGTAGTGTAATTTGCGTAAAAGCAATGGCTTAGCAATTGGTGGGAAACATGCCAGTCATAATACGACCAACAAACTCAGCCTTGCTTTAGGTGATAAGTATAACACCTTTCTTGGATGTGGTGCAAAATGGAAAGAATCCTCAAATGTATTCATAATTAGAAAACGCCATGATAAATTTCACATATATACAAGTAACACATCATCTCCTGGTACTTTAGTACACCATTACTTAATTTGTTAAAAAAAGTTACATAAAAAATGCTACTCCTTAGTCAAGCGTCCGACACTACATGTTAAAATCATTGGTCTCGACGAGACTATAAAAACCGAGGTGCAGTGCCGTTGCAGGCTTTGGCGCGACAAAGAACGTCATTGCTCAAGGACCCTTAAGACCAAGTAAAGGTTTAATTCGAAATCGTTCACCCACTTAAAATCTTACAAGAAAGAAAATGTGCTTTTTTTAATGAATGCTACATGTTCATACATGTATGCAATCCACCAAACCAACACCACCATCAACAACCCCACAACTTTCCAACTACGAGAGACATATGTACAAGAAGTAAGCTTCAGGGTTTTGAAGTGCCATCTTCACTTTTTGCATTTATTTTCTAGCAGGAATATAATAGACAATCTGGGTTAAGGGTACGGTTACTCCTTTTACTCTCATTAAAGACAATTCTCATAGAAAAAAAAACCTTTACTAGGGATCTGGATCACACAAGAATCGACTGATATAACTACTGGAATACAAACAAAAATCGCTTCTTGCACAAAAACATACCTTTACATATCTCCCCCTTCTATATATCAAAACTACCACCTACATTTAAAAGAAAAAGAGGTAAAGAACCTGGTCTACCCGGCATACAGTGCATATGTATTATATGTTAATTTCTTTCGCTACAAAGGTGAGGATTTTTTTTTCTTTTATTAAAACATAATAGGCCACATACATCAAATAGTATTAACGTTAACATTATATCAGATATCAGTATTAATAAACAATAAACAAAAAAAAAAGAAAAGAAATCAATATCATTATAATATATTTACAGAAAATCACCTTAATCAACATACATATTGCTCCTAATCTGATCAATCTTCTTGAGAACATCATCTTGAATATAAAGCATAGATTTCAGTCTATGTAGGAGATTTCTTGCAGACAATTTCTTATTTTGTAATCTACATTTCATCTTATACATAGAAAAGCTAAAAAGGCTAACAAATTATAAAAAGGCGAAGTTTTCTCACTATTTTCATCATACACGTAAAATCCAAATACAATTAATATCCAAAAAATATCAAATTTTAGAAGAAAAAAGTTAACTTTTTCCAATATGGGTTTAATAATAATTTTACAATCAAACAGGAGATGTTTGTATGAACTACAATTTCACAATTATCACACAAAGGAGAAATACCTTTGATCCACTTGCTAATAGAGACATTGTTGTTCAAAATACCATATAATAATTTGTAATTAAATTCAAATATTCTCTTCTCGTACATATGTATTACTTTCTTTTTATAAACATTTTTCCATATACAACCATCCAAAACATTAAATATTCTTTTCCACTTGTTTTTTTAAGTTGTCGTTTTCACCCTTTTTTTTAATACTTTTACAAAGAGAAGCCTAATATAAATCTTTTAAATCATTCCAGAAAACTTTATACAATTCTGCTGCTAATCCGTCTTGTCCAGGAGATTTATAAATTTTCATATATATAACCACCATTTGACATTCATGCAGTGTAATAAATTCATCGCACGCTCTCTTTTCGTTTTCTGAGATATTTTGGGCACTTAATATTTTCAAGATAGGTTTAAATATCTTGATAAGATATATGTTTACTTACACAAGATTTTTCAAAGAACTTAATAAGACTATCAATTATACTTTTATTATCTGTATGCTCTGCATGATTTTCAGCTTAAAGATCTATCTAATTTATTGTATTGTTTGAGTGTTGCTTTTTTTTTTTCAAGATTTAAGAAGTAAGATGAGCTTTTTTCTCCCCTTTCTATCCATATTGATCTTGCGCGGATATAAGATCAGCTTCATTTCTCAGCGTAATAGTCGTCGACCTCCTTTTTAACAATCGTTTATAATGCATCTATGTATTTCAGAGAAGTTTTTGGATTCTAGTTGTTTTATTTTTCTTCTTATATTTAGCTACTTTCTTTGATAATTTATACCGTCACGGTAGCTCAGTCGGTAGGGCGCTCGCTCCTTGATCTGAATGTCATGTTTTCGAATCACGGCCGCGACTGACCTAAGTCGATAAAAAAGGTAGCAACTGTTCCTTTGCCAAGTGCTCGGCACTTTGAAGTGAAAGTTGCGGGTCTTTCTGATGAGACCTTAAAACTGAGGCCTCGTGTCAGGACAGGCGTTGGCACGATGAAGAACCCTCACTGCTCAATTGCCCTGAGTTCCGAGTAAAGGTCTAGATTGAAGCCCTTCACCGAGATATGGTGACATCTATACATAAGTAGAAAACGGGACGTAAAATAATATACAATCAATCAATTAATAGAACTATTTATTCAGAAGTTTACAGGTAATCCTTATTTTTAAATGCTCCCATTTACTTATTGGATCTTTAATTTCTAGCTGTTGAATTTCTTCATGTATGAAGTTTTTTTTTACAAAATGTATTTAGCTTCCAGTAACCATTAAATTTTAAATTTTAAGTAAATTTTGAAATTTCATGTAATGTAGCCACATGATCTGAAAATCTGCTACTATCAACATTTGGTGCTTTTGTTAAAAAATATATCGCTTACTGGAAAAAAATACGTTTTCAATATAAATACTTAATCTATTCTACTCTTGGGCGCAGTATCCCCACTACACCAAGTTAAACCCTGTTTATATGTTTTTCCACAGGATATCCAATAATCTTTAATATAAAGCGTTTTCAAAATTTTCTTCAAGATATTAACACTTTTGTCATTATTTGTAACATCAAGTTGTCAGTTAAAATCACCACAAAAAATGACAAGATCTATATTCATAGTATTTTTAGTGAAGTTAATAAACGTTTTTTTTTTATAGAGAAGCCACTTTTTACACAAATTTAATATCTATTTAAAAAAAGGTAAACAACTGAGACACTATGTAAGCATATAGTATTGTACATCTAAAAAGATCATCCAGAGATTGAGATTCATCCAGGATGCCCCGTCGCCTGATTTTTTTTTATATATACTTTAAAGGAAAATACATGCATTTTAAAGATCAGTATATTCATATTTAAAACACTTGATAGTTACATTATTTTAGAAAGCCATTGAGTCTTCTTTACTCGAATAAAGTATTTTTTTTACTTCCCTCTTTTTGAAATGGCTGCCTTGTGGTGGATGTGGCTTATTTCTTATCCAGGAGTATTTCACTGTTACGGTAAGTAACTGAATGTTTTTTGAAATTTCTGACATTTGAAATTATCTGTTCAATATGTCGCTCCAATAGTCACAGTGATTCGTGTAAATCAGTCTTAATCGAGAGGCTACGTTTTTGTATCCTAAAGTAATTGCAGTTTTACAAAATCTCTGATAGCGTATGTATGGTACATGTGTATATTGTAGAAAACTTCATTGTATTTATTTAATAATAATAATAATCAACTTAGCCAATGTTTTGTATTCAATTTCCATAAAAGGTTAAATAAATCATTTCTGACTATAATGATTATAAAATGTCTAAAATGTTATTTTGTTTTTTTTTTCTCCCTAACTTTGGAGTTTCGTATTCTTATTACAATAGAGCACATCTAAATATATTTTAATTTAGAAACATGAAATTTATTATTATAAAAAAGATATTTAAGTATTTCAGTAATCTTATACCCCATTCATACGACGAAAATTTGCTTATGTGTGCAAATTTACACATGAGTTAATTTACACACATAAGTAAAAGTTAATTTGCTCTGCGTTCAGACGAGTTTTATGTACTGTAAGTAAACCCTCATATTGTCATATAAAAAAAACGAGATGGACAGATTTAGAATTGTGAATTTTCACAGAAAAGGGGTATTTCCTTACTATTTGGGTAGAGGACTAACTTTTGGATGTTCCAGAAGGAAACTAGAAGAAAAATCATATCCACTGATTGGCAGACCGAACCGTTTACAACTTTAAGTATGAAGATTGGTATGAGTTCAAAAAATGAAGGAAAATTTCTTAAAACTTTGTGAAAAGTTGGAAAATGCTTTGATCCCGACCCAAAGACTGTAGAAGAGCCCTTGGATGTGAAGAAAAAGGTGGCTGTAACCTTCTACTTGTTAGTGTCTTCAGCGGTATAAAGGACGATTTGAAATCTTTTTGGTGTTGGGAAATCTACCGTGTTTGATTGCAAACGTCAAGTTTGCTAGGCCATAATGGAACATCTGCTTGAAGAATGTGTATTTTCCAGTAGGAGAATGAAAATGGTGAAGATAACAAACTGTGATCGATCTTAAAATCTTTAAACAATACAAATATGTAAAGAGGGAATACACACAGACCCCCTGGTAATTCCAGAGGTGGGATCAGGTGCCTGGGAGGAGTAAGCATCCCCTGTCGACTGGTCACACCCGCCGTGAGACCAATGTAATGATCAGGTAGACGGAATATTCCATAGTCAAATTAGTGAAAAATAAAGTCCTAACAATTGGTATGAAACAAGTCAGCCAAAACACGACCCTGAGATTGGTTATATTTGCTAACAATATCATTATAGTCATTATAGCCCCCATAGAGTTATTTTCCGTCAGTCTCCATATTGGACATCAACAAGCCCAGATTCCTTCATTATTCAACCAATTTAAATTTGTCATACTGGACAATGATGCAATTTAAGAAAACAGTTTTTCTTACGAATATATGTTAACAAAAGGTTCCTTTAATTCATGAGTTTAGTCATTTAAAGATTTTTGCCCTTATATTTCTGCCAAACAAGTTTAAAATTGGTTGGTCAAAGAGGAAAATTTACTAGTTTGACCCCCAAGATGGTGGCCAAGTGAAATATTTCGAATGGAAAATACTTCATACGAAAACTATCTATTTACGAAATGCTGACTTTAAACAAGGTTGTTGACATCCCCGTAACATCAACTTATCTGTCAGTAGCCTGCCTCGGTTTAAAAACTGAAAAAGGATGAAGAAAGTCATCAAGGGCTAAACTGTGGTGAGGCGATTGATGCACACATATTCCTATAATTACTCCTAAGTTTTCACATGGAGACTACTTGAACAGGATGGGGTTCGGGGTTCTACTTATTGAATTTGCAGGATGTTTGCGACCACAGCTATACCTTTAGAGACATAAAAATCGGTTTGGCAGGAAAGGTTCATGATAACCGCTTTTTTGCAAATTCAAAAATTTATTTCAGAGTAGATAATGGCTCCTTGTTTCCAGTGGAGAAAGCAATTTGGAGAAAGTACAATGCTAGAAAGTAGTACTTCTCGGCGACCCAGCGTAGCCTTTGAAGACTTGGCTTTTGAAGCCATACACCAACAGATATACCCTTAAACAAATTAAATTCACTCTGAACTATAGTTTCAGTAGAGCGAGAATGGCCATTGAAAATCCGCATTTTTAGAGCTTTGCTTTCTAGCCACCATCTTACCGACTGATATTTTACACGCCAATGCATACACAACAGTAACAATGCTTAAAATGGAAATTGATGCAATACACAAGACGAAAAACTTACATAAGTAAATTTGCTGCATGTTCATACGACAAAATTTACACACTGGAGCAAGCAATTTGCGACAAAGTGTATGCAAAAGTTAATTTGCACCTTGTCCTGACCAGGTGCAAATTTACACAACTGTGCAGAATTTGCATATGAGCAAATCAGTTCATACGACAAAAATTGCACATGTAAGTAAATTTACATATGTGTAAAATATACTGAAGTATGCAAATCGTGTCGTATGAATGGGGTATTAGATGATAATTATTCAAAAACTGTTTTTGCAAGAATGTGGATAAATGTATTAGAATAAAAGTATTAAATTGTTTAAGGAAATTATATAAATTACTTTATCTATTTGCTATTAGAGATGAAATAGATGTAATGTAATTCCATTAATATACAGTTAACATATGTGAAACAACTACATGTGAGGCCATGCAAAGTTCTATAAGAAATGGCTTATCAGCAGAAAAAGTGATCGACGGAAATATTGAACAAAATGAAAATAAATGTTCACATACTGCTGTAAATAAAACAGAACCAGCATGGGTTATGGTTGACTTAGGAAAAGAATATCAACTGAATAACGTTATTATATATTACAGAGATGAAGGTAAGTATAATTCTAGTAAGAAGAGACAACATGCTTAAAACTTTATGATTTGCATTGCATTATATGTGGATGTGTAGTACATGTACGAAGAGTTTCTGCAATGAATTGTGAAGGGGTATTTATCTGATTTGTCGGTCTATCCCACGTTAATTGGTGCTCCATTTAGCACACATGTTAATTCAGCCTGACGCCAGAAAATATAGTTTTCCATGCGAGCATGACTGTCCAAATAGGAATTTTAATGAATAACTTAAAAAATAAAAAAGAATTAAGAAATACAAGGTACTTACTGAAGATATTAGAAAGAATTCTAAAAAGAGGATTTAAAAACCATTCAACTGACAGTGCACAGTGGTGAAAACTAAAACGTAACATAACATTTCCTTGTCTACCACTTGCTAACTACACAAGATTATAGGTATGCTCGGTGCACCGCCTTGATGTCAAAATCTATTTTGTGTTCGTAATCTGATTTCTATAGATTCCTTTTCTTCTGAATCCATCAAACTTGCAAAAAATCAAGTCAAAATGAAATTAAAAAATTATATGTATAATTTGAATTACCGTATAGGGAGAATTTTTAGCGAGGATCCAATTTTTGACAAATTAGCTAAGATTCTAAGATCGCTAAAATTTAGTTTCGCTAACATTTTATTCCATATTTGTTGTTATTGCTTTTTCTCCTGACTTTATAAGATCGCTTAAACTATTTCTCCCTAAGTGTATATACCAAATTTTGTGGATCAATCGGTCAATTTATGTCTCGCTAAAATTTCCACTTATACGGTATTTTCGCTCAAACTATTGTTCCACCGGGAGTTTGAACATTGGTGTTAAATATTTTCAATATCTGATTTCGTGACTGCGCCGGGAACCCCTACCATTGACACATTAATATACCATTGAAAAAAAAAGAAATAAAACATTTGTAAAATATTTCGTTTTATTTATTCATAGTTTTTGTCAAACTTATGTGCCAACTATCACCAAGAGGGGTTCATTCAAAAGAAGAAAAACACAGTCTAAATAATTTCCGAACAGCCTTCGTATATATAAGTTATACTTCATATTTCGGAAATGCTAGTTTCTTTATAACAAGTTTCTTCAAATACTTATAAGGAGATAGCTTATTGTGACAGTAGATATAAAGTTGATAAACGCTTTTCTCAAAACCGTAAAGAAAGTTGACACGACTTATTTTTTTAAATGTTTTAACTTAGTAAACGAATTCTTGTATCTTTAATAGGTTCATAGGGGTGTAAGCCATATTCGCACCAGTCAACAACTGTAAAGGTCAAAATGTAATTTCGAACAATATTATTACTAAAATCTTATAAAAAATAGGATTTTGCTAAAATACCTTGTTCAAAATGAACATCTCAATTTAATTTCAAAAAGCCGGTTGCGGTACTGACTAGACGTCGCTTCTGACTGTGAGGTGTGCGTTTGATTCTTGATCCGGGGATTATTTTTCCACTGTGACCCCCCCCCCCCCCTCAATGGTACAAAATTGTGTTTTGACCAGAAAAAAGAATAAAAGTTCAAGTGATCTTTTCTGATAACATTTTATCTTCTGTCCGTCTGTCCCTTTGTCTGTTTTTAAATCCTCTTTTACAGAGGTACTTGACGGATTTAACCAAACTTGACACAATGCATTTTTTAGGCGAAAAAAAAAATCAAAATTGGAAAAAGGAAGGACCATGCCCTCTTAAAAGTAGAAATAATAAAGGAAAAGCAAATAAAGGGAGCTTATGTAAAAAAAAAAAAAAAAGAATGAATGAGCAAGAAAAGATGAATTATCATCAAATATTAAAGTTCAAACATAGACACAAGTTCTTTCAACTGACGAATGAATCCTTTCCTTGAAAATCTTGAAATGGTTTCAATGACTTTAAAGCACATAGAAATGTACGAGATGGCATTTGTATCATTACAAAATGTAACGTGATTTAAAAGAGAGTTTTGCTTTATTCAAATTTAATTTACCCAGTCCATGACGCAGAGAGTTACATGCTTCTTTTGGTAAAATTGATATGGCTATGCAACCTATCGTTCTATGGTCAATTCGGTGAGCATTGTTTTTGTATGTTTGTTAATTGATTAACATCCCATTTTTTTTTTACTTATTTTTTACTTATATGGAGACGCTACCACTAGCCGGTGGAGGGCTAAAAATTTATACCTATACTCGGCATTCAGGGTCATTGAGCAGTGAGGGATCTTTTTCGTGCCAACACCTACTGGACAGAGGACCTCGGTTTATACGGTCTCATCCGAAGGACCGGTCTACACGTTCTGCAGTGGATTCGAACCCGCGACGTAAGAATAAGCTGTTTACTTCGCGATTCTAGAGCAGACGCTCTAACAACTGTGCCACACGGGCGACTGGTGAGAATTGTAACCCTGGTATTAATAAATCAATTTCAAACATCATTTTACATAAAACATGCAAAAAGTATTTTCTTTAAGAACAAAAATGAAAGAAGGAGATACGTACTATGTATTTCATACTTACTGGTATTAATTACCTTGGGGAAAACAGTGAATCTAAAAAATTGAATTATTCTTTAACATTCATACTCTACAAATTTTTACATGTATTTTTTGTATGACTTTAGCTCCCATTTGTTAATCATCTTATAAAGCATTGATTGCCAGAATAAAATGACAAAATTGCATATATTACCTGCACCTTATATTCAATTTTCCTAATTAATAGAGATTGATTATTATGGCAAGCAACATTTACTGACCTCTTGTTAATCTTTGCTATAAATTTTTGCAATATCTTAACAGTTTAGATATTTTCAATATTATAGATCAGAATTTTTCTTTCATGGAAAAATTGACAAAAGTGAAGGGAAAATACGAGGGTTGTCCAAAAAATTCCTGGGCGATGACGTTTTTGTCAAAATGAATGGTTCAAGATATATGTATTGTAAATCAAAATGTTAGTTATGAAAATCCAAGTCAGAATAGTTTGATTTTTATAGTTTGAACTCAATATTTTTGAAAAAAAATTAAGGTCATTAAAGGTCGCCGATAGTGCGCAGGGCCCAAGGTTTAAATGCCATAAAGTGTTCTGCTTAGAATGATTTTATTTTAATATAAAACAAGTCAAAGCTGAATGAAAATTCAACGTGTTGCAAATAAAGCGGCTATCGCCATTTTCTAATATCTTTAGCATCGCTTACTTAATAGACAGAGGGAATACTGAGCAAAAACCGCAAGAAGTATGTTACAAAAGTTGACAGAAAACGCGACGTAGGCCATTCGAACGAAACAGCATTCAATCCTATAATCATGATTTAAGATGGTTGAAACGACGTCAGACACAAAATATTCTTTCAAACAACTTGCAATTATTAGAATATATTTAGTTCATTGATTTGTTATAGGTGTATACGATTTTTCAGCGGTGTGTAAAGTTTCGGAGACACTAGCAGAAGTAGAAAACCACTGTCATTTTATGAAAATATGATATTCCTATTCATGATGTTGTAATAAATCTAGCGCTGCTGGACTGGGTTGTGCAACCTGTGTATACGAAATGTTTATATTGATATTAAATTATCGTGCATTGTTTTGAATTTCAAAAATTAGATTAATTATGGTCTATGCATAAATATTTTTGCACACATTTGGCAGTGTGGCATAATAAAGACAATTAGCGTGTGTCCATGAACAAGCGGTAAAAATTCAAAATCTATATTTTTGACATTATCATGAAATTAGCGTTACGTCAGATTGAGCCGTGTGGCTTGCAAAAGTATACAAAGTATTCACCTAAATGTTCATTAATCATGGTCTATATTAAGATATTATCGTATTGGACTTTATTAAGAAAATTAAGCATATGTAAACGTACTTTTTGGACAACCCTCGTAATATAATACATGCATTGACACCCTTTATAAGTAAAATTTATGAAGTGAAGGAAAAAAATAACACATGTTTGGGAATATTGCCATACCTTTAGGAAACCTTCAAACAGCCTGGAAACCGTACCGATTTAGGCAATATGGCATAGAGGTATCCAATACCTCTCATGCAAAACAGTGGACCCTATGTTACAAAGATAACACAACGGATGGTATCACACCTTCAAGTATGCAGAATATCTCATGTGAAAAAGCAACCAGATACATACGAATTATAACAACTTATGATGCTCCTGAAGATAATAAATATGGAATCACGGGTGCTGTGCTTGAAATATGTGAAATTCAATTTTATGGTAAGACAAACTTTTTTTACTTTAATTCTGGTACAAGATCGTAGACAAAAAATATACATTGTATTTCTTTTTCAAACTAAATTTTTCAGGAAAAAAAAATAACTTTAGGTTGAAGAATAAAAAAAGGCGTGTTTGTTTCCACCAATAAGTTTGCCATTCATTCAGGTTCTCACCCAAACGAAATCAGGGGTCCTGAGTCCATCTCTTGGGATCCTTCAAAAACTGCATTCGAATTGGAGGGGGATTCTTGTCTCATTGATAGGCACCAATGGGGTTTCCTAAGTCGACAATAAATATAAACATGAAAGCAGATGTCATATCAATACCCGTATCACTGGTGTTTTGTCATATACTAATATCATTGCTCCAATTCTTTTAAAAAGTTCTTTTAATTCTTTTTTTTTTTAAATAAAAATTTAGAATTAAAAAAAGAAATCAAATGAAAGTGTATATATATAAGTAAAAGCCCTTGTAAATGAAGTATCACAGCTTTACATAAGGTTCTCATCTTATACAGGGTGATCATGCACGATAACGCTAGGTATATATTGAAATATTAATGTAAAATTATAATGACTGAGGCCAAGTTTAAGATGATGTTTATTCCCCCCTCCCGACTCATGGGGGAAAATTGGGCCAGAAAGTACACGAGAAAATATTTTTTGAAATATATATATTTTTTTTATTCTTAATGCCGAACTTTCCCTGTCTACTTTTCGGAATGAATTAAAAAAAATAATTGCTTCCTGGAGGCCATCTTTTTGCCAGTCGGTCTGGAGAGGGCAACCAAGCATTTTTTTTTTAAAGATGGTCTGATCGACATGATATGAGATGTCATAGATTTTGTTAAAATACAGACCATCCTTTTTTGGGGCTTAAATTTGAGATGTTATACAATTGTGAACTCTTTCGTTGGTGAATATGGTTTGTCATTCACCAGAAAAATATCTGGTGAAGCCTCAGTCAATATTGACATTTTTTTTTCTTGTGAATAACAAACCATATTCAACACCAAAAGAATTGAAGACTGGGTAACGATTCCATTTTCATTAACAAACTTCTTTTCTAGAAAAAAAAAATGTACAAATTACAACTCATAACTTCCGTGCTTTCCTTTCGCTGTGCATCAGACATCAAATTGTTTGGAAAATAAACTTGCGATAGACTTGTCTTGCAATTTTCCTGCTCAGATATTCAGCTGGTTCCAGCCGTTGCAAACCATTGTTTTTTTTTATGGTTGTTTGAGGTATTTATTCAAATCCAATGAATATGTAGTATTATGAACTGTTTGCGTTTATAAAGATTATATAAGAAATATTTATAGACTATATAATAGTTGTGGATATGAGAAAAAAATCTGTATCATCATCTGTAGCATGAATTTATTTCAATTAGAGAAAGATATACACCGAGTAACTTTTTATCTGCTGCAGAACTTCCGAAAAACATGCATGCAAACATAGAGGCGGATATACAGAGAAAACATGGTTGAGAACATAAACTCTTACATTATATTCTTTAGAGAAAGCATCATAAAAGCAAACAAAATGTGCTTGCCATTTTGCCCGTTGTTGAATGAGAAGAGAGTATTTAGTAGGTCATAAAAATATTGCCAATGCGAGAAAAGCATTGTTGGAAAACGACCTTTAATGCGATTTGTTAAAACTGAACGCGATTCGTAAAAGAAATTTGTCCGCCATATTCGATATCTGAGGTCCCCTATATATAGAGCCGCTCACTTAGTCACTGTTCAGTGTAATCATTCGTCACCGGTGTAGTCGGAGGTATGCTTTATAGCACTCGGTAGCGACAAAAAAAATATGTTTACTTCTAATGCAGGAGAGTAAGATACCAAAGGGACTTACAACAGTTGCACAGGTCAGTGCAGTAAACAACTGCAATAAAACGTAAACAAAGGTAATACAAGATAACTAGCACGAACACGGTTCGCCATTCCACGCCGATACGCCTGACAATAAAGCAGTCAGGTGTATCGGATGCGAGGAGTATACCATGGTGCCGATATCATGGCTAGTAATATCAAAAATAGCGTATGCCTATTTACGAGTCGTGTTCAGCTTTAATTTCCCAGTTTACATAACATTTATTGTTAATCCGGAAATGTAAGTTACATTATAAATGTCTCATATTAGACCCGCTTATTCAAGAGTACAATTTTTGTGCTAAAATAACAATGGGTAGGATGTATTATAAGCAAACTTCGGACCTTAGATTGAGACGAAGAAGCATTTACTTAGTTTTACACAGATATGACATTATTATTTTACAAATACTTTCAAGGATGTCTTCCTGGGTATTATGGTCATGCATGTCAGCCGTGTAGCAAGAACTGTGGCGATAGCTCTTGTGATGGACGTGACGGTAGATGTATCAAAGGATGCAGTCCTGGATATTATGGATCCTATTGTAATCGGATCTGTAGTAAAAACTGTGAAAACAAAATCTGTAATCAGAGATATGGCACCTGTTCCTGTGTCCATGGATGGAAGCCACCATATTGTAATGGTGAGTACAAAAAATGCTGGTGTACTTTACCAGTATTTTCTATGATACCCTATACTACTTCTTTAATAATGTTAATATATTCAGTAATGCTAAAAAAAAACTTTATTTAAATTACCTCATATCTGATTTTATATAGCACAACGTCGAGAAAATGTCTCAAAATTCATTTCATACAGGGTTTGTAGCGTCTTCCCCATTCATAAAAAAAACGTTTCCATAACACCTGACACCTAGTTTGCTAACAATTGTTCGAGTAGCTTAAATTAAATATCAATGTTTTCAAATTCTTTCCTGCATAACTCTGCTTTCACAAGTTCCACAACAGTGAAGCGCACATCACGTTTCATGACGTTACTCTCTCTTTTGACATTTTTTAAAACTATAATATGTTTCTTCGCAGAACACCCATCGTCCGATTCAAAGTCTCTAACACTCAAAAATTATCTTTTCCATTATGTACAGATGCACGGCTCACTTTTTTAAAAATTTATTTCCTGGTTCCTCCAGCATTCTCAGAGTTGGTATTAGACGTTTCCCGAATGAATAACAAAAATTTATATTTCCTCGCTGCTCCGTGACGTCCTCCGTCATTTTTTTTTTTTAACAAAGTCTATCTGTCTTAAGAAATTGATATCTTTTAAACTAAGCAATGTATAACATTAAATTTTAGTATGTGAAGTAATATTTAAATTTTACTTGTACCATAGGACTGGCGATTAATTCAGATTTTACTTTGATGTTGCTGTGGTGTATTTGCCAGAAGAATCACAGTTTTTTTTAGTCACGCCCATTTTTGGCAGCAAGCCATAGTGTCAAGACCTTGACTTATGAATGAATGATCAGTGTAAACTTTAGACCTTGCTGCTGAATGAATGATGTCAATTTCAGTCATAGTTTGACAGGACATTCAAAGCTGCTGAATGAATGATGTCATTTTACACAAACAACCTTGCACAACTGCACTAAATAGACTTAAAATAAATACAATTCATTCCAAATACAAATTAAAACATTTATAAATTTACATTTAATTATGCTATAAAAGTGTTTCAACTTTGATTTCACATTTCTTTTTAATTTCTGTGTACCTCACAAAGTTTACCAAAAAAAAAAAAACAACCAAAAAAAAAAAAAAAAACAAAACCAAAAACAAAATACACACATGATTGATTACTCAGGAATTTAGCATTGTACTGTCAAAATTTGAACTCAAACACACAATTGTTATACGCAGTAACACCAGTGCAGGCAGATTTAGAACACATCCTCTCGGTGAATTCGGACTCCTCCATTTCAACTTTCTCGCGTTTCACAGGTGGTTCCAAAACATTCGAAATTTCTTCCAACATTTCGGCTGAAGGCCTCTTGTATTTTCTTACGCTTTGTACACTACGATGCCCAGTACGGCCCATTATTTCCTGCTCGTAATTCCAGCTTGATAAAGTTGCGTTACACAGGTTCTTTTCCCTGAATGGTTACTGAATGCGCCTTTGAGCCCCCTTCCTCACAAATACTTTTCATAAGCTTTGACAACTTATTGACAACAAGACACTGATTACTAAATGTTTTTAAGTTATTATTGTTTTCCAGAGGACGCCTATAAAATGGTTCAGAACCATTCCCACCAGTAGAAATCATTCGAACAAGTTGAATTTATTCCTCGCGAATAAGGAAAAGCTTTGGGTCAGAAAACACGTGCTTAATAGTTTTGGAGAAATGTGCCTTTCATTCAGCCCACCTAAAATTAAAATACCAATTAAATTTCTCATATTTTTTTTCTTTCCTATGAAACTTTTTTATTTCTCAGTCACAAATGTGTTCAGACCCCCCCCCCCCCATTTTTTTATACATGTAACATAAAACAAACAGACAATTGAGAAAAATCTTCAGATATTTAGCAACAATAATTGAAAAGGAGGATACGCTTAAATATTGTCGCAATTTATTTACTCTAGGAAAGAAAATATAGATATAAACCTAGAGGGTGTAACTTACCCTTCTAGATTTTGTTAACTCTCCCATAGAATGTAAAACTCATTGGCTCTTTGTCCAGTTGAAATTGATTCAGCTCCAAGTTTCTATGTTCGTCTGTCCCCCTCATCCCAAACAATTTGCAATTTGCAATTGTAGAAGAAAACTGTACATAAAATTGATTTTGCTGTTCCTGATCCAAACACTCCTCCTCATTGTCACGAGATATGGGGTCCTGTTGATGTGTTACTGTTCCAACACACCTTGCACTCAAATTACGTCGAAACGGAAAGAAAACTGGATTTTTTCATCTAGAAAATTCATAAAGTTTCCGCTTTCTTTTTGTACCCTCATCAGTCCGGCACAAAGTTGACAAGGTTAGCTTTTTTAAAAAAAGCTGAGAGTCAGCCACTGGAATACAGAAAGTTTCTTCTTGTTTTGTGATGGTATATGATTTGTTTTATCCATCATGTTGTGTTCATTAAAAGTCATTGTCGTCTAAGTTAAAATTCGCCCAGTCGTTTTCCTATTTGTAACATAATGCTGTACATAATAAATAATAAAGCATAGAATAAATTTTAGTTAGACTACATCGTGATCTTTATGATGACCTCCAATTAATTTTTCTTGGGCGCGGACATCAGATGCAGGCCCGTAGGAAGCAATTTCAGTTGATGGGGGGGGGGGGGGGCACAGCCATACATTTTCAGTTGGAGGGGCACTATTAACTACTAAAAATTCCTTGACAAGCAAAAAAAAATAAAAATAAAATAGAAAAAGGTCATCGGACGTTTTTATTGAAGGGACACAAGCATATAGTAGCTATGTTTTCTACAGTAGTCTATATATCGGAAAAATTATTTTGGGGGGGGGGGGCGCACGCACCCCCATGCACCCCCCCCCCCCCCGGTTCCTACGGCCATGAGATAAAGTTCGTCTCAGAAATGAACAATGCTACTATGATCCCAATCATTGAACGTTGAAGAATGTATACATTTTCAATTTTACTGTTAAATTCTATAAATGATATAGATTATGATGCTTAAAAGGAAGGTAGACCTTGGGTTAGATTGTGTTAATTATTATTAGATAAAAGTTTTTAATCGTGCAGGTTCGAGGCAATGCATAATAGGGGAAGGGGTAGGGGTGCATACTGTATGTATATTTAATTCAATTTCTAAATTTAAGCATTCATTTTAGTGTTATTAAGAAAGAAAAGAATTGCTTCCAAATAAAAGTAATAAACTGGAAATTCAAAATATTTTATACATACAGTACGTATACCCTAAAATGATACTGGATTCCATCTCGCTCACTCTCTCTAATTGGGGGGGGGGGGTGCTGTCTATAAATCCGCGCAGTTTCTCTCAACTCTCAAGTTCTACTGAGTGGATTATTGTGTGAATTCCGACCCGTACATGTCTTATGCAAGGTATTGATCGAGGGAGTCTTGCATCAGGCATTCAGAGGAATACACACAAATCAGTGAACTTGCAACGGCGATTGAGGGTATATATATCAAGTGTTAAATGTGCTCTGCATATAAACTTCTTATCTTCTATAAGAAGCACTGAAATATTTTCATAGTATCATATTTCCCACTTAGAACAATCTCTTCTTTAATTTTTCGTCGAGAACGACGAAGAACAATGCAGTCTATAAATAGATCGAGGTCGCGTCTTTGTTTAGAGGGTGTTTGTGAAGAATCACGCCCTTTGGTTGGAGCAAATAGCAGGAGTTTCTTTAGAACAAGTCGTGTACATCTTTTTCCCAGAATTCCAAATTAAGCAAGCGCACTTGCAGTTTCATCCCACCGTAACTAGTCAGCCCGGGGGATGACTAATAAAGCGCGTTAGGAGGGTACGGCGCTCCATCTTTGCGTCTGGCTTCAAGTACAAATCTGCTCAACCACACATTTACATCGTTTCCTGTAAAATTTTCGATCTCAGGTATAGGGACGTTTGTCTGGCTTGTTCTGTACTCTCGCCACTCATCAAATGTTTTCTTACTCCAATTGGAGTTTTTCATGTATGTTTACTCTCTGTATCCTGAATTAGACGATTTATGTCCTATTCCTCTTTTAGATCTCCGAAGCGCGACCCAGCTGAGTTCACATCAGAATTCTCCATTTTTATTTTCACATCAAGACTTGTTATATCAATACTTTCCATGGAAAAATCTCCAAAATCAATATCAAGGAAATTACTCTCACTTAAGGATAGGTTTTCAAAATTTGATTCAGCCTCAATAAAGTCTGCAACCTGGCTCAAAGTAAAGTCATCTATCTCATGAACATTCCAGAGATCCATTTTTGTTAAACTATTGTAAATTTTAATTGTTTTAAGCTTTTATACAGGAGTAGGCAGTGCAAAACAATATCTTGATTTTTTATTGGTCCATACACTGAGTGTTGAATGTTAATATATGATCATTAATATGCAGCATGCAGTAGGCGGTACGAAACGTTAGCTCAATTTTTTGATTGGTCCTCTGGTACAAGTAATTTACACAATAGATATTAACTGGTTATTGGTAAATACACTCACAATTTTTAATTGACTCGGGTCTCCGCCCCTTGTGAATTAAAAACTATGAGTGTATTTACCAATAACCAATTAATATCAATGGTGTGAATATAACTTTGTTTTAACGTCATTTATTAGAGGTATGACTATATAGACATTATAAGGTGTATAAATAGTGAATATGTTTTATGACCCTGCTCCGTGACCACATTTTTGCTATCCTAAATCTTTGAAAATTCTGATAATTATCAATAAATATTCTATTTTTTAAACTCATATTATTTGAATCGATTGTTAATAATATGTGTACCAAATCTGGTTATATTATGACGTTAAATAAAAAAAAATGTGACAAAAGTCTACGAACTTTTTGAATGCCCCTCGTGTTTTGGAAATTTAAAATGTCAAAAATTCACAATACATGATTTCTTTATTTCTTTGAACTATGCATTAGGGAAAAGAACGCTATGCTATTTTAATATCTTGGAGAAGCTGGTTACGAATTTTTTCTGCAACGATTGCAACATTAAAATATTGTATTGTCAAACAAAGAAATATATTTTTGTTTTATATTAATTTATGTTTATATTAATTAGTCGGATGAGTGAAATAGATTTAATTGTATAATTAAAAATATTCTAAAAATTGTATAATTGATCTGCACATAACGTTGATGGAAGAGTATACTTTTTTACAAAATCTTTCAAACAAACGGCTTCAAAAAATGGCTCCAACTAGTACATTGTATATATACACAAATGGGAGTCATAACAGTAGTGGTTATTAACCATAATCCAGCATTGACAGACGGTCAGAGAAAAGGCCAGGAAAAGTTCTGAATGCACATACTGAATAAGACGGTGTACAATTAACTACTTTTCGTAATCAATTAGCGATAATTAATTCGTTCAATTTTGTGAATGGCACTTCACCAGAGTACACCCGATAGACTGGTCGTATTTCATGGCTGGCTGGATTTCTTTCTTTACTATTGCTTATAGACATTCCAATTAAACATGTAACGTTGTGAATATATAGTGTTTGGCAGTTTAGTAGTAGTGCTAATTTGTTTGTTTGTTTGTTTGTTTATATATATATATATTTTTTGTTTATCTTTTCCCTTTGTTTTTTATGACTTCATAATTTTTTTTCTTTGTCCTGAGGAGGGGAGAGGGTGTCTCGAAAATTTGACAATTTTTATTGTTCGTCTCGTTGACCATGTTTATCATGTTTATTGCTCTATGCACACACACACACCCTAAATACAAACCCACCTTGTGTGTCTGTGTGAGTGTAGTTGTGTATGTATCTATGAGTGCATGTATGTGTGTAAGGGTGTGTGAGTTTGTGTGTGTGTGTGTGTGTGTGTGTGTGTGTGTGCTTGAGTACATTACGATATTTTCAGAAATAATTCTTATCAACAACACTGGAAAAGTTTTCTAAAAATCATGTTAATACAAAAATGCCAGGATTTCCAACCTATTTTTCTTTGAACAGCAAAAACACATATTAAGTTTTGCTTTTATTAAGTTACAGATATTAATACAATGATCAGTACTATGACTTATTTTGCTCTGCTTGCTAATAGGTCATTATTTATCCATTTATTTGAATCTCATCACCATTACACTACAAGTGTAAAGTATTGGAATGCTATACCGGGGAGCACATTTTATTTATTTTCTTTATAAATTAATATAATTTTCTTAGGAGGCAGTGTTTACTAATATTCATAACTATGTTCTTAAATTTCATTTGTTTATCGAATTAAAGTTTGAAAATAATTTAATATTTTTTTTTTAAAGGACGTAATTACATTTTATAGATTTCGATCTTGTAACCACTATTCATCGATTGAAAGTGGACTCCAGGTTAATATAACTAGAGAAGACAGAATTTGTACCCATTGCAATCCAAGAAAAATCGGAGGTGAAAATGTCATTACATGATTGATTGTATTTTGTTTAAAGTCCCATTCGAGATTTTTTTTACTCATATAGCGACGTCACTATACCGGTGAAGGACTTTAAATTTAGACCTTTATTCGGCACTCTGGCCACTGGGCACCGAGTGACGGCAACGCCTGCCGTAACATTGGGCCACAGTTTTTAAGTCTCATCCGAAGGATCCGCATGTTTCACTTCAAAGTGTCGAGCATTTGAGGAAGGAACAGTTGCTACCTATTTTTTATCGACTCAAGTCAGTCGCGGCGGGAGCTCGAACCTAAGACCTAGGATCACGGAGCGATTGCTCTTCCGACTGAGCTACGTGCTGGTCAATTCGTCTTTGTATATCCAAAAGTTTAATGCTTTAGGTGAGGTTTGAATAATTGATTGCCAACTAAAATGATCACTTAATGCGAGTTTGAGTTTCGTCTTTAACCATTTTATATTCCTTGAGCTTTGTTCTAGCCAAAAATTAGTCCACAATTGTTCAAAATATTTTTAATATTTAAACCAACCAATTTTTCATCCTATTTCATGATTTATAATAAATCCCTTAATATTGCATGAATTTTCAATGATCGTTTAATGTAATAAATTTTGACCAGTAAGATATCATGTGTGTTTTATTTGAATTTTCAAGGGGTATGGACAAACTTAACCATATACCATGAGTTGAGTCTTTTAAATGAAGGAAAAAATAACAAAATTTTAGTTTAATCGTTTCTGTAATTGCATTATCTGAAAATCCCAAAACTTAACATCTATGTTACAATATAGATTAAAGAATTTTGTCAACTAAATCAAGTCGACACTGTATTGATAGATTATTTAAACTTCCTTTCTTTAATACATCATATGCTTTTGTTGCCTTTTCAGCTATTTTCTTTTTGGCTATTTTAAAAAAGCCGGATTTACTTAATACAGCGCCAAAACAGTTAAATTCGGTTAATACTTCAATAAACTGATTGCTGATTGTCAAATCCCATCTGTAAATTTTCGTATGTTGACGTTTTCCTGAGTTGTTGAATTATCTTTTCTAAATCCTGTTTGATTATCATGTAGTACTTTGAACTCGTCCTAAAAAATATACTTAAGCATTCATTAAGAATCGAAATGAAGGTGCACAATTTCGATATCCGTTTCGCTCAGAGCATTGTGGTCACCTGCTAAGATCACAAATTTATCCTCAGAAATACTCCTTGCATCTTTGGTTCAATTGTACTAAATAAATCCAAACTACTGTAATTTGAATTTTCTGAAGTTATATATATTATCTCAATTAAATCATTTTTTTTTCATGTATAGTGATTTTTTTTTTTTTTTTTTTTTTTTTTTTTTGAGATTTCCAACTACGAGGGCCGTTCAAAAATTACGCGGACTCTGCGTCATATAGATTTGAAATTTCACAGGAACATATTTCTTAAAAATTCCAATAAATTCTTGGTTAAATTTTTTGAATTTTATTTAATATCTCATAAAATTATTGCCGTTTTGTTACTGCTGATGGTGATATACGGAGCACAGCAAAAATGTTGAAAAACTAACATGCGGTATCCAAAATTTTATTTGCCTATTTTCCAAATTTCACGATATTATTCAACAATTTTCTCTAAAATTTCTTTTCATTGTTTTATTATTGAGTATTTAGATTTCTGGCGTAATATTTGAAGTACTAACAGAAATATTGTAATTTTTCTCCGATGTGACCCCTACGAAATAAACTGCAAAAATGACGTCTCGTGATTTGACGGAGCAGCGCACTTTTATCAAATCATGAATCATGCTGGGAAAACGCCAATAGAGACCCAGAATAATCCTAATGAAACATGTAGTAAACAAGCGGAATACCCTATACATCTCTACAAAATGTAAAAAAAAGAAAGAATTTTAGACTGATAGACCTTAGTCAAAAGGCAATACGGGAGGAATAGAAGAAGTTCATCGACAAAACACGGATCTGGGCTGTTAAGAATGTGATTGAGATCGACTGATGTCAAACTTTACTTCAGAAATATCTGCAGTTTTTGGGTTTAACACAAACTAAAACACACAATGATAGTTTTATAGTTTTTAAGCTGAATCGGAAATGGTATATGGATGTTTATACTGAGTGATTAAGGTAACCAAAAGTATACAGTATCAAATACTAAGGGAAAATATTGAGAAAATGAAAGCTCCGATTTTTTTAAAATGCCCGTGACGTTGAAAGTTTTACTGCGCCGTGACTTCATGAGATGTCCTGTTAAATAACTTGAAATTGATACCAATTTACAATATTTTGATATGAAATTTTGATGATTATATATGAAGAGATTCTTTTACATTATTTATGACTTTTTGCTTGATTATGTCGTCAAATATATTTTTTGTGCAACAAGTCCGCGCCGTGACGGAAGGTCTTGAGTTCGAATCTCGGCCGCGACAGACCTAAGTCGATAGAAAATAGGTAGCAACTGTTCCTTCGCAATGCTCTGGGCACTTTGAAGTAAAAGTTGCGGGTCCTTCGGATGAGACCTTAAAAGCCGAGGTCCTGTGTCACGGCAGGCGTTGGCACGATAAAGATCCCTCACTGTTCAATAGCCCTGAGTGCCGAGTAAAGGTCTAAATTTGAAGCCCTTCACCGGTATATTGTGACGTCTTTGTATGAGTGAAAAATTTTCGAATGGGACGTAAAACAATATACTACCAATCAATCAATCAATTTTTTGTTTATGATAGACCACATTTGATAGGGGAAAATAAAGGTAAGTTTTAATAGAATTAGATTTAAAAATATGAAAAAGAGTTTCATAAAAGTGCAAAAAAATAAATTATTTTGGAATGCTTTAAATGAAACGAAAAAAATCGTTCTATCCCCCTTTACTGCTTTTTCCCTCCCACCTCTTTTAATAACAATATGAATTATATTGATATAAAGAATATAAGTAAAATGTGGGATACTCTTTAACACAGTTGTGCCACACACAGTAGGGATTTCTTGTGGTTTTAAATGAACTTGACCTACATCTGAAGGTCAAAGATGAAACATGCCAATGCAGTTGGTCCCATGTCTCTAGGATACACCACTTGAAAAGAAAAAGTTTACTTTAATTGTAATTTAATTGTAAGCAGCGTGAACTTTCAGGGGTAGTAACTCATAGAAAAGGGCCGAAGAATGATATTGCGATGAATAGATTGAAGAGTGTGCTAAATTAGTCGAAGACATTGATAAAAGTTTGGAATCTCTAAGGTTTCGGAGGAGTAGCGATAGCAAGGTTTTATTGCAAAAGGGGTAATAACTCTTGAGGGGTCAAAGGTCATTAACGCAGTGTCAACTGCAAAAATCTTTTAGGAAGTACATTCTTCTAGACTATAAATGTTTTCGAAAGATCTTGAAACTAAAAAAAAAGAAAAATAAAAAAAATAGTCATAAACAGATGAATAATAATAGATCTTTAAACAGGTTGAAAGACCTAATGAAATGAATAATATTAAGAGGTTTGATGTATCTTTATTTAGACACCTGCAATTCTAGTTGCCTAGACATGAAATGCGATGGAAATGGAAACTGCGTCCAAGGATGTGTTCAGGGACACTGGGGGGATACATGTCAGTACAACTGTCCATCTGAGTGCTCAATGAACAAATGTAATAGAAATAACGGACACTGCAATTCTTGTAACGGAGGGTACTATGGGGATAGTTGTGAAAAAAGGTGTCATTGGTATGATAAATGTTCTGGGAAAAAATGTGACAAAGACAATGGAAAATGTACAACTGGATGCGTTACCGGTCACTATGGAACTTACTGCGATAAAGTCTGTGGTAAATGCAGCACTGGTACTTGTGAAAGAATAACTGGGAATTGCGAGGCTTGTAATACAGGCTTTTATGGAGAAAAATGCAATCTGACATGTAGTAAAAATTGCCTTCATCAGGAATGTATGAAAATAAGTGGAAATTGTACTAATGGTTGCATCAGCGGTTTCTACGGTCCATTCTGTACTATGCTATGCAATAACAACTGTGCACAAAACAATTGCAGTCAGATTGGTATTTGCATCGGCGGATGTAAATCGGACTGGACTGGAGATCGATGCAATAGTAAGTTGGGTTTTTTTTTAAATTTTCACATTTTTAACACATGTTATACTATTCTACCTGCCAATCAACTTACAAGTTGACATATAAAGAAGAGAAGAGAAAAGGCATTGTTATAGATTATTACATTTTCATAGGCATATTAACGCCAATAAAAAAATGCATCATTTTAACTTCCAGTAGATCTAATCAATATTTTTGCGTTCTGAAGGAAAAAAAGAGTCCTTTTTCAAATTGCAAAGGTTATTATACGCTGGGTTTTTTTTTTCTTTTAAACTTAAACTTTATACAAATATAACAATTATCAATCTTGCAATAGCATTAAACGAATAATGATGGAAAAAATGTCATGTGTTTTATTTAGTCAGATGTAGACGTAGTTGTAAGGACATGAAATGCGATGGAAAGGGAAACTGCGTCCAAGGATGTATTCAGGGATACTGGGGAGATACATGTCAGAACAATTGTTCATCAAAGTGCTCAATGAACAAATGTAATAGAAATAACGGACACTGCAATTCTTGTAACGGAGGGTACTATGGGGATAGTTGTGAAAAAAGGTGTCATTGGTATGATAAATGTTCTGGGAAAAAATGTGACAAAGGCAATGGAAAATGTACAACTGGATGCGTTACCGGTCACTATGGAACTTACTGCGATAAAGTCTGTGGTAAATGCAGCACTGGTACTTGTAAAAGAATAACTGGGAATTGCGAGGCTTGTAATACAGGCTTTTATGGAGAAAAATGCAATCTGACATGTAGTAAAAATTGCCTTCATCGGGAATGTATGAAAATAAGTGGAAATTGTATTAATGGTTGCATCAGCGGTTTCTACGGTCCATTCTGTACTATGCCATGTAGTAACAACTGTGCACAAACTAAATGCACTCAGAATGGCATTTGTACTGGTGGATGTAAACCGAACTGGACTGGAGATCGATGCAATAGTAAGTTTATTCAATTTAAAGCGCTCGCTTCGTGATCGGGAGGTCGTGAGTTCGAACCTCGGCCGCGACTGACTTTAGTCGATAAAAAATGGGTAGGAACTGTTCTTTTGTCATGTGCTCGGCACTTTGAAGTGAAAGTTGCGGGTCCTTCGGATGAGACCAAAAAAAAAAAAAAACCGAGGCCCCGTGTCACGGTAGGCGTTGGCACGATAAAGAATCCTCACTGCTCAATGGCTCTGAGTGCCGAGTAAAGGTCTAAATTTAAAGCCCTACACCGGCATATGCTGACGTCTTTATATTAGTGAAAAATTTTCGAACGGGACGTAAAGCAACACTCCTATCTAAAATGCTGAGATAAGCGATGTGGCCCTTAAGCCTCTTGTTTTTAAGTAGCAAAGTCTAGTTAGGCTTTGCACAAAAGATGCACTGATTTTCAAAAATATGTGTCATCAATAACGTACTATTTAACGCACAGAAAAACTTTTAAGTAAGAGTCATTAGACCTCTACTGTTAATCAGATGCATTGCAATTCTTCTATAACAATATATTTCTTTTGCAGATTTAAAATGACGATCTTTGAAACTTATTCATAAACATGCTCAAACTGAAAAAAAAATTGAATCAACTACACAATTTGTATTTTAAAATGAGCATAAAAGAAAACGGTTCATGTTACTGAATTGCATATAATATTTTCCGTAGCCAGCAAAGTTTTGTTACGTTATGTTAAAAAATAAAATCAACTGGAGGATTGGTGTATGTAAATATATAAAGCAATTTATCTGAAAAAGGACACATATTTTGTTCAGAGCATAAATAGGGGAAGGAGCTTGAATAAATAATGCTCGTATTTCTATCTGAGAACATGACTTAGTGTAAATTTAATTCCTTTCCTACTTTCGCCTTAACTTTTTTGTGTGTTTTAATGTCCTAAATATTGATTATTATATAACTAAATATTACATGAATTTACTGCTTAACTTTATGGGTTTGTATTATTGGTAAAAAAAAAAAACATGAGACTGCTGATATTTTACAGGATGCGATTCCAATCATTACGGATCTGATTGTTCACGGGAATGCAGTGTTAACTGTAAAAGACAGACGTGTAACAATGTCACTGGATACTGTACTTATGGATGTAAGAGCGGATTTTATTTAGAAAAGTGTGAACAGAAGTGCAGTACATCATGTCCGTCAACCTGTAACAGATATTCAGGGAATTGTGAGGGCGAATGTCCAGAAGGAAAATATGGAAATACTTGTAATAAAACGTGCAATAAAAATTGTAAAAATGGATGCAGTAAAATCGATGGTTTATGCGATTCTGGATGTGTTGTCGGGAAATATGGAACTGACTGTGTCAGATTTTGTGGTGGGGGATGCGTTTCAGGTTGTTCTCAAAACAATGGAAGTTGTCAATGTAAAACAGGATGGCAGGGTCAAAACTGTGACAGTAAACAAAATTATTACATTCAAAAACTACAGTTATTTAAATATTTGTTCAAGAGTAGACAAAGAATTTGTTACAAACCAAACTTCATACATTTAACCAGTGACGTTCATATAATGCTATTATTCTCTTCATATCAAAACGGAAAAATGAAACCATTCTATTTTATCGAAGTTTATAGTAATCCTCTAGTTAATATTGACAGTTGATCATAGAAAATTTTAATATTTCTGATTGAAATTTACACTCTCTTTTTTTTAAAGGATGTGATTTAAACCATTATGGACATGATTGCTCCAACAAATGTAGTGTAAATTGTAAAAGGCAGACCTGTGACAATGTCAATGGATCCTGCATTGATGGTTGTAGTAGCGGGTTTTATTTAGAAAAGTGTGAACAGAGATGCAGTACAACATGTCTATCGACTTGCAATAAACACTCTGGGGAATGTGAGGGAAAATGTCCAGTTGGTAAATATGGAAATTATTGTAATAAAACATGCAGCCAAACATGTAGAAATGGATGCAATAAAAACAACGGTTCATGTGAGTTTGGATGTATTGTCGGAAAATTTGGAGTTGATTGTCTTCGGTCCTGTGGTAGTGGGTGTATTTCCGGTTGTCATCAAAGCAATGGGAGTTGTAAATGTATAACAGGATGGCAGGGTCAACAATGTGATGGTAAATCAAAAACAAAATAAGTGCAATTTAAATCAAACTTATTTTATGTTTTTGCTAAAAAGGATAATAGTTTACACCTGATATATATACTACTTTATTAATTGCACACGTGCTTATCATATTTATAATCATTTATTGATAAAAACATATTTATTCACAGAATTTCTTTCTTTTTTTTTTTAAATCTAACAATTGGCTTTAACTTTGTGAGTTCTTCGAAGACGATTCAAAACCTTTTTATATTCAAGTATGACCTCTTTAACATATTTTGTATTTACAAAAAAGAATGTAGATCAGATTATTACGGCAAAGAATGTGATCGGCAGTGTAGCTCCAACTGTCTAAACAAAACTTGTTTCTCAAACAATGGGTCGTGTATATGGGGGTGCAAAGGCGACTTTACGGATGAACAATGCAAAATAGGTAAGTTAATTTTTTTTTTAAAATAAATTCAATAATTACAAGAACAAAAGCGGAAAAAAATAAACAAATAATTTCCTGAATTAATTCAATCAAAAGATTTTTTGTATCAAATTAAATACACAGGATAAAAAATTCACAGTTATATATAGGGAAATTTTATCTACCTTTTCAGGTATATTTTGTCTACATACCAATAGGGCATATATATATATATATATATATATATATATATATATATATATATATATATATATATATATATATATATATATATACCTTTTCAAGTATATTGTGTCTACATACCAATGGGCATATATATATATAGAGAGAGAGAGAGAGTAAGGTGACAATCACTTTTTCTATTATGATTATAGTTTTTAACTCTCACGCGAACTTTTCTAACAACCCTCGTACATGTATATATAATTCATAATAGCGAGCACAGCGAGGCGCACGAAGCGCCGCTCGCGTAGCGAGCTCCATTGACAACGTGTACGAACGGAGGAAATTTGGTTGAAATCTGCACATATTTCAAAGAAATTTTTATCGTCCCACGTGAAAATATTCCATACTCCCAATTATTCTTTGCGGTGCATAGCAACATGGTTGCTGAAGCATAGCAACAACTTACTTGATAAAAAAATAAACAACGATTTAATTCAATTTTCATGCCATAATTGCCCACAAAACTATCGTTTGCGTTCTTGGTACACACGACTTTGTATAAGACGTCATAATTTCGTCACTTCAACGACTCGGTTATTTCCGATTTTGTGGGAAATATCCGAGAAGTTAGGTATTTCGATCCCGATGCAAGGGGAGTCTCCAACGTTAGACAATAGATACTTCAATAACGGTTAAAAAAATTATGTACAATACACAGTAAACGCACGATAAAAGTGTAATAAGAAGAATGTAAATGACATTTGAGGAGATGTGTAGAGTTTTTCACCGTCGGGCTTATTACATGACATAAAACATTTTAAAAAAAACAATTAAAACTGACCAATAAACATATCTATAGAACACTGCGTACACATGATAACTGAAAAAAAAAGTTTGTTCTATAGATAACTGATTGGTTCTGACTTGGGCGTCGAATATAATTCCGAAATATTCCTTCCTAATTCATTGCAGAATGTTTTCAGCACGCTGATATTTGTGTTGTTAACTTTTGTTGTATCTACGGAATTACTGTCCCGAATCAAACTGGACATTATCCAGGCATTTTAATTTTCGCCGAACTTTTTACATTTGCTTGGCAACGTACTCTGCGAATTTCGAACCCGAATTAATTGATATGGAGAATGATTGTACGCCAAATAATATAACTGTATTTGGGATTGTTTCCGGTGTAATATAACTATATCCGACGTGATTCAGCAGTTTCAGGGTATACTGGATAGAAATATCACATTCGTGACAACATGAGAAAACTAAATAAAAATGCTACATATTATTTTATATACGAAAAAAGGGACTTTGATTTGGATTAGCATTTACAGCTGCAGCATGCTTATTTTTTTTTCTTGGAAAAAATGTGATATACAGTCAACACACATTTCTTTTTCACTTTCTTTCTTAGCTCTCGCTGTAAGTGACTCGTCATCTTTACCAATAACAGCTATTGGTGCTGGACTGGGAGCTGGAGTATTTGTGTTGTTTATAATAATCATTATTGTCATTTTTCTCAGGTTTGTTTCAAAAACTAGGCTGAAAATTTTATTTTATATAAAAGATTTGTCTAGTAGCATTTTAAGAGAGAGCAATCAAAAGCTGTACAACGAATTATGTATCGTAAGGATTTATTCATTTTTAAATTATTCATTCAATTATGAATTGAAAAAAGCTCTCTTTTTTTTCTTTTTGACACAGACGACAAAAGAATTCGTATTCCAAAGCAGATGCAGTTCTCTTTCGAAAGGAGGGCACCCTCTCTATAGGTTATTTTTTTCCAATTAAAATCATAATTCCTCTGATTATTCAAGGGCTTGCTAAGATTTAGTCCATTTCAAAATTAACTAGTCGTAATAAGTTTGTATTGCTCATTTCGTATTTTTATGATTGCAATCAAGTTCATTTCTCATATCAGAAAACAAGATTCACACTAACATAGAAAACGTTGCCTATCAAATCGAGGACCCAGAAGAAGAGCCACAGATAGAAAACCCAGAGGAGGCGGTGTATTATAATGATCTATCTGTGGCTAAAGATATTGTTGTATCAGACCTACTGAATGTAATCACACAGAGAGAAGCCAAGGGAAAAGAAGGATTCCTTAAGGAATTTAAGGTTATCAATAATTTATCACAAGTATCTTAATTTCAGCTGAGTGAAACTGCAATCATTTTGTAACAAGTAAAGATAATCTAATAATATAAAGGAATATAGGAAAGAAATATTGATTATTGATTTATTCTATTTCCAACAGTTAAATACTGTTTTATATAATATGATATAATATGACATGATTCAATACAACATAACATAATATAATATAATAATACATATTTCATTGCCGAGAAATATATTTAGTCGCTTCCATATGGGGAAAGATTTGATTGTGAAATCGCTAAAACAGAGGAAAACATGCCTAAAAACAGATTCAAAACCACCTTTCCATGTAAGATTGTAATTTTCATTACTTTATTTTAAAGTTAAAGGTATATGCATTTATCAATTAATCATATAATTTCAATGCAATTAGAATTAATTTAAAACTCTAAAACATGATACTGAAACATATATCTATTTCTCTGTGAAAGTTCAAATAATAGAAAAACTTATTTAGAAATCCACTTTTTTTTAAGAAGCGTCTCAGAATGAATTCAAACTTCCAATCATCATTATTTTGCTTCTCATCTACAAATTTTGTTTATTTATGTTTTTTCGTAGATGATCATTCCCGCGTTATTTTAGAAGCTAGTAAGGGCTTTACCTCCGATTACATAAATGCTAACTACATTGAGGTAATTTACAGAACAGAAATTCAGATTTTGGTTAAGATAATGAATTTAAATACATGATGTCTTAAATATACTTGTATTTAACATTTTCAAATACTTTTCATTCTTAGAATCTAGATGAAAAACGGGAATTCATTGCATGTCAAGGTTTGTTGATTTTGAATAAATATGCGAAAAATCTTAAAATACTTGATAATAAATGTTTTTTTTTAGAGAATCTTATACATTGTACCATACTACGGTTATCAAACTTTACATTTTTTTTTCTTTCTTTCAGGCCCACTCAAAAACACTTTAGTTGACCACTGGAGAATGATTTGGCAGGAACATGTAGATTACGTCATCATGTTGACCAACCTTACTGAGGGACCAAAGGTTTGATTAAAGATATACATTATGGTTCGTTTTATACGCTCTACTGTATATGTGAATTAAAATACTCTGTCTCAGTATTATATACATATATTAAAAGTAAAGCATTTCACTCCAATATTGTTCAACTAATCACTCAACTTTCGCTCACTTGTTCACTTGTGCCAAACACTCATTTTTTTAAACAAATTAAAGTCTTTACGATGTCGGTTCGTCTGTCTGTTTCTCTCTTAACTTTTTACGTTTTCAACTTTCCAGCTGATCACAGAACTTAGCCATTCTAATCAAAATCATTGGATAGAGCAAATTTAGACTTGTTCAAATGATGGGTAGCACTTTTTTTACATGTGTAAATGGAGATATATACTAAATAGTCACAATTTGGGTTTGGCCATTTAAACCTCTTTATTAAAGAACCAGTAAATAATGCAAACAAAAGCTATACTCATTTAGTGCAGATTCAAGTTTTATTTTTCTAATTTTGCCCCGAGGCCTTAAATGGAGATACAAGCAGATAAAAGTTTGATGAAATTTTATTTGGAAAAGATCGAATTATTTCCCTCAAGAACAGAGTGCTATAAATAGTATTTTGATACGACAACATTCTCATCTAGTGCAGATTTAAGTTTGTTTAAATAATGCCCACGAGGATAACAAAAGAGGGTAAAAATTTGATCGAGATATATACTGAAAAATATTTCAATTCCGAGAATATAATGACGACAAAAAGTCATAAATGATATTCAAGCATCCAAATTAAAGGAATTTGAAGTTTTCAAATTATGCCTGCCAGGCCTAGAAAAGATAAAACAAATATAAAAATTTTTTCCTACTAAAAAAAACAGCATGGCAACTGTCAGTTGCAATAGGGAATAAAAAAATTTCAAGGAAATATATGGGAGAATCTTTATAACTTTTCATTGAGATTGATATGGCCAACGTTATGAAAGTGAGCATCTTGGTCCGTTAGCCCTTTGTTTTATGTATTTGAATCAATTTTGAAATGAAATTTATTACATGTAATGTAATTTGCTATCATACAATAAACATAAACTGTCAATGTCGAACTTAAATATCATGATCTATATATTTATCAAATTTGGATATCTTTTTTTTTTTTTTTTTTTTTTTTTTTTTTTTTTTTTTTTTGCTAAAAATAGGTGAAATGTCACCAATATTGGCCAGACGAAGGAAAGGAACTGAACATTAATCCATTTTCTGTAACCTTGTTGGAAGAGAAAAAATATTCTCATTTCGTCGAACGAAGAATGACAGTGTACAAAAAGAAGGTATATAAAAAAAACAGTGTTGTAATTTTCAAAATGTAAAATATTCCGTATGAATGTAATACTTGTTAAAAAACAAAGCAGAAATTAACACAAAATGTTTAAATTGTATCATAAAGCAGGAATTGGGTTGACATTTATCTAAAATTAGGTCACTGGGTCAAGGACGGTCGTGCAGTATCACTTCATCCGATGGCCAGACCACGGAACACCAAATCCCTTAAACTTGATTGTATTCCATCGACATTTTCGACACAAGATCATGCCTTCCCATCACCCAATACTTGTCCACTGCAGGTAATCACAGAGTTTATGAATTATTTATCAAGACAGCTATGGGTAATACATTGGCAATATTTTCACTTCCCAAATGTAAACAAGATTCACAAAGATGAAGACCATGTTAGAAGATCATTTATTGAGGATATTTAGGCATAAAATGTCTTGTAGACAAAGAATTTCTTGCAATAATTTCTTGTAAATAGCATACATATCCATGTTTATGCTAATAAAAATTAGCTGAAATGTGTTTAAAAACAAAATGTTTCGTGGATTTTTTTTTTTTGGGGGGGGGGGGGGGGGTATTTTCAGATTATCAAACTAAAATAAGAGAAAAGTAACATTCCTTAGGACAAGAAAGCAAATCATTTGAAAAAGGGAAACTACTTATACTTGCTTTTCTAGTTACTTTCTAATTGCAAGAAAACCACATCAGTTGCATGGTTTCAATTTATTCTAGTGCTGGAATAGGGAGGACGGGTACGTTTATAGCCTTTGACGTTTTGTCGAGGTATGGCAAGGACGAGGGTAAGGTCAATGTCATAGAGTATGTCAAGGCAATGCGTAAAGACAGGATGACAATGATTCAAAATGTGGTAAGTTGCATACATTGCAATTTATTAATTATAAGTTTTCTGTTGACAAAACTCGACCAAACTTTTAATAATTGAGAGAAATGGTGATTGCCAGAAAGAATCTCATTCATTTCAAAGACATCATAAAATGTACAACTTTTGTTAACTAAAAAGCCAATATACATTTTACAAATAAAATTGTTTATAGAACCAATATGTGTTTCTGTACCATGTACTGTACGAGTTCTTCAGAAGAAAAACGCATTATAAAAAGAGAGAAAAATTTCTCAGTCAATATGGAGATATGAACAAAGCTGATAACCAGAAACAGATAACAAACGAATTCAATGTAAGCATCTACATAGTATATAAATGAGGTTCACATATTTTCTATGATATCTCGATAAAGAAAACTTGAAAAAGTATTTTGTCAACTGTGAAAGGTGAAAAAAAGCAAATATAAAAAAGACTTTGATAAAATGATAAATTGTGCAAGATTGAAATAAATCGAATTAATCTATCAAACTTAACATTTCTACAGGAACTGATAAGTTTAAAACCAAGAAATGTTGCCCAAGATTTCAAGAGTGGAAAGGCGTTTTCAGAACTGAACTTTTCCAAATCAGTTTTACCAGGTATCTAAGACCTGAAACTTTTTTTTTGACTTCCAAATATTTAAACATGTAAACTTATCTTTTTTTTTTTAGTTCATCTGGGCCAAAGGCTCAAGTGAGGTTTTCTGATCCAAGAGTGTCCGGCGACAATCTGTCGTGTGCCGTCTGTAAACTTTTCACATTTTCGACTTCTTCTCAAGAACCACCCAAGGCCAATTTCAACCAAACTTGCCACAAAGCATCCTTGTATGAAGGGGATTTAAGTTTGCTCAAAGAAAGTGTCGCGACCTCTTTCAGGAGAGATAATTAAGAATTCGTGAAAATTTGGTGGCATCATTTAAAAATCTTCTTCTCAAGAACCAACGGGCATGAAAAGATGAAAAAGATTCTTCACATAATTTAGATTCAAGTTTGTTCATATCATAACCCCCGGGATTAGGGCGGGGCCACAAGAGGTGGTCGAAGTTTTACGTGGGAATATATAGGAAATGACTATAAAAATCTTCTTCTTGAGAACAGCAAAGCCATGATTAGTTATATTATAATAGAAGTATCCTCAGGTAGTGTAAATTCCAATTTGTTCCAATCATGGACCCCCCCCCCCCACCTGGGGGTAGGGTAGGGCTGGAACAGGGGGTCAAAGTTTGCCATATGAATATGTAGGAAATATCTTTAAGAATCGTCTTTTCAAGAACAGCTAAGCCATTACTAGTCATATTAATGCAGAAGTATCCTCAGGTAGTGTAGATTCAAGTTTTTCAAATCATGACCCCCGGGGGTAGGGCGGAGCCAAAAACATCTGTAAATCTTAAGAAGATTGAGGCACCCAGTTCTTATCTATCAAGGAGAAGGGGAGAAACATGGTGCATTTAGAATCTTACCAAGTCCCCGTCTCTAGGTAAGAGAAAATGTAAGTACTGTTTGATATACTCTCAGAGAGAGATGTCTTCATCATTCTAATCATTTACTCAGAGTAAAAGGAAAACATATAAATCCCCTGTTAGAACCTGGTTATACACGTTACGTATGAAATATCTTTAAAATCATCTTCTCAAGAAGAACTAAGCCATTATTAGTCAAATTTATACAGAAGCAACTTTAGATATTGTATAATCAAGTTTGTTCAAATGATGACCCCAGGGTGGGGAGGGGGGCACAACAGAGGATCAAATATATAGAATCATCCTTAAGCAGTGTAGATTCGAATTTGTTCAAATTATGGGTGGGTAAAGTGGGGCCACAATGAGCAATCAGAATTTTACACAGGAAAACATAGGGGAAAAATCTTTAAAATTCTTCTTTTTAAGAACAGCAAAGCCATGATTGGCAACATTGATCTGGAAACATCCTGAGGTAGTGTAATTTAAAGTTCCAGCCCCGTTCAATACTGAACTTATTTCTGCTTTTTTCTAGTCAATGTACTCAGGTGAGCAATAATTTTTTTTTTTTTTGGGGGGGGGGATGGGGGTGGGGTGGGGGGGGGGTGAAATTAAGAATGTTGTTTTTTGTGCAACAATATACTGCAAAGCATCACAAAGACAATGGTTTACATTGCATTTTGCTATTAAATTGAAGTAGACTAATTTTGTCTAATATTTTTTTATAACGTTTTTAATTATAATTTCAGTTGAGCAATATCTAGTATATTTGACATCCCACGTTCCAGGCCGACAATGTTATTACAATGCAGTGAATGTTTCTGTATGTATAAAAGTTCTTCAAGTTTAAATATTTGTTATCAAAATGCTAAATTTCTATGTGTGACACATATATTATTTGATAAGTTAAACGTTTTGTGCACAATTGTAGTTCCTGTAGATTACCATTTTCTTTTAATTCTTTAAATATAGTCGTTCACCCGATCTGATGAATTTTTGTCTGCTCAATTTCCGGTGCCTGGAGCTGCCGTAGATCTTGTTCGTCTGCTAATTGATCAGGAATCAGCATTTTTGATTTCACTGAACCCTTTTTCAGAGGTTGAAGAGGTTATGACAAACACAATCATCAGACCATTATTGCATTCTCATAGAAATAAACTATCTTTTGCATATTTATTAGATTTAATTATGCAACATTGTCTCTTTATTGCTATACATTTATAAACAATCTAAATATTTTGATTTTTCAAACCTTCTACATGTATTTGTTTAAGCTACAAAGCTGGGTTGAGGAAAAAGTAAATCCCCTCAAACTTAGTCCTTATATAATCACTAAGGGTACACAAGAAGTATTGTCCGGGGAGATAAGAAAGACAAATATAACAATCACAACAAAGAAGGTCAGTTTCCTTTCTTGTAGACGAAAACACCATATTTTTCATTATGATTAATATTTTTAGATATTTTCATTCAACATTTCCTAAATGTTGTATTAAGAAAAATAATCTACAAAAGAAACTTCACAATTTGGGTTTCACATTCTTTGCATAATTAAAATTGTTTATTTTTTTCAATTAAATGTATAATTTTTCTTTAACAAACTATTTTTTTCTTTTTAAACTTTCGTTTATATTTCTACTGCAAATAAGGAAACCCGTGAAGTAAAGATATTTGAATGCCTGAACTGGAGTTCCAGTGATGCACTTCCGATGGAAACCTCTGTTTTAACAACGCTCATCAAACAGTTCAGCCTTTATCGCAAATCTCATTTAAAGGGATGTGTAACTGTCATATCGAAGTGTGTACTTAATTTCTTTTTCAAGCTACATCTTTTACATTTGTTTGAATAGTTGTGTCATACTTTGAGAAAAGGGGAGAAATGTGTATTCTGAGCAATAAAATTTAATTTGGGAACTTATTCAGTGATATCGTTACTGTTAAATAATCTTTTCTAAGCACAAAGTATTCATGGTTCCCTTGGCGAAAAAATATTGTATTGATATTAGACCTGTGACTGAAATATATCACCAGTGACATGCTTTTGTCACTTAAGTCAGAAAATACCAAATTAATATGGGAATGGTGTTGTTCATCATCCATGAAACTTCTTTGACTTGTCTTATTCTAGCAACCAACTCATTCAAATATTAAGATTACTCTGCCTGACTAGATTATAGTGTTTTGACCCTCTGAACGCACAACAGTGAAATACAATTTAAACACAATGATTCGATGCGAAGAATCCTTTTCTATTATTGATAAAAACCCACATTAGTTGAAAGAAATGTACAAACAGTTTCTAATAAACTCTAATCTAATATTTCAAAGAAATCATTGCCAAACGTGCTCTATATTTTCTGTAAAAGGGATGGTGCGACATGTTGTGGAGTATTTTGCGCTGTGTATAACGCCATAGAACAGCTACAACAGGACGAGGAGGTGGACATATTTACTATTGTTCAGCAATTACAATGTCGAAGACCCGAAATGATATCAACAAAGGTACATATTAAGGCATTTTATTCTAGTGTTTCCATAAATATACCTTTACTCTTACTGTCATGCAAATAGTTAATATGACTCTAGTTTTATAACTGATATAAAGAAAGGGAGTTATTTAAGATTTTTTTTTTCTTTTGCATAAATAAACATTTGTTTGTCACTGAGAAATCATATATTGCAAAACTTATTAGTATAAGATTCGAAAAAAAAGGTTTTACATTCAAATAAAAACATCGAGGACAGACATTTAATCTCAGTTTTTGTATTTCAGGAAGAATATGAATTTTGTTTCAAAGCAGTTTCTGACTTTCTGAATACAGAGAGTGTATATGCCAACACATAAATTGAATTCATCCTTGAAGATATCTTAAACAGCTACTCAGACGATTTTTCGCAACCAGTATAAATAGTATTGTCAAAATTATGTGTAAACATATATTAAACCTTGAAAATTACAGGATAATATATTTATATTTTAGTTTAGAGATACATGCATGTATGTTTATGTATTGTTTTTAAAGCATATATACCCAGGTAGCACAAAACATTTTCAAAACATTTTATTGCAGTTATAAAAATGTTTTTTCAAAACATTTCAGAGTAAACATTTTTAAAATGTTTTAAAAACATTTTTCTTTCCCATTGTAACATTTTAAAAACATTTTAAAAATGTTTTAAAAAAGGTTAAAGTAAAATCTTTAAGGAACATTTCCAGAAAATGTTTTTGAAATGTTTTAAAAATGATTCCAAAGGTATGTCTTCTTTACATATATCAAACAGTTTCTTATTACGTTATAAAAATGTTTTTAAAACCTGAAATAAAACATTCCTCTTCTACATATATGAAACATAGTAATGTTACGTTTTCAAAACATTTCGAAAGAACGTTGTCAAAATGTTTTTAAAACATTCTCAATATTGCTTAGAGTTTAATATTTAAATGTTTCAGTGTTGGTCGTGAAAATGTTTTTAAAACATTGAACAAAACGTTTTCTCCTCCTACAACTGAAACATTTTATTTATAATTTATGCAACATTCTATAGAAACATTTTCAAAATGTTTTCAAAAAGGTTAAAGTAAAATCTTTAAGGAACATTTCTAGAAAATGTTTTTGAAACGTTTTAAAAATGATTCCAAAGGTATTCTTGTTTGCATATATTAAACAGTTTCTTATAACGTTATAAAAATGTTTTTAAAACCTGAAATAAAACATTCCTCTTCTACATATATGAAACATAGTAATGTTACGTTTTCAAAACATTTCGAAAGAACGTTGTCAAAATGTTTTTAAAACATTCTCAATATTGCTTAGAGTTTAATATTTAAATGTTTCAGTGTTGGTCGTGAAAATGTTTTTAAAACATTGACAAAACGTTTTCTCCTCCTACAACTGAAACATTTTATTTATAATTTATGCAACATTCTATAGAAACATTTTCAAAATGTTTTTAAAACATTTATATCATTGTTAATATTAATGATTTGTTTATTTTCAAAGTATGTTGTAAAAATGTTTTTAGAACATTGACTATAACGTTTATCCTTTTAAGGACTAAAACATTTTATTTAGCATTGATGCAATATTTTGTAATGTAATTTCCAAAATGTTTTAAAAATATTCATGACTAACCCAATTTTTTCCCGAGAAAAAATATTATCCCTGTATTTTTCTTTCTTTTTTCAAAAATTCTTATTGAGTTGACAGACATGTAATCAATACAAAGTTCACTGAATAAAGTAAAGGTACTTTAATTTAAAAAAAAAGAAAAAATAATAAGCAAACAGTTTACAATAATTAACACAGCCTGATTTTTGACGTCGATCTTGTCTGTTTGCATCATATTTCTTTAACTCCAAGACAGCAGATTAGGAGTGGCTACACTGGTCAGTTTCAGTGTCATGATAACCTTGTTATGCAATTCTCCTGCTGGGCAGCGCGTTAGAGAGTATAGTGGTTTGCAGCTTATCTATGCCAAAATTTGAATTCTGGTAAACAGGATGTGTACGTTTTCTTGTTGCTGATTTTCAAACAAGATTTTTGCATCATATAAGCCAGAATTAGCGCTGGATTATTAACACCTGCTTTGTGAGTATAATTTCTTCAGAGATTTCAAAAGATAATTTTTTTAAAGTGACTCTTCTGTTACCAGTACATCATTTTATTTCTGAATACATGTATACATATGAGTAGCAGAACAAAGCTATTATGTATTTGAATTTGAATACTTTAGAAAACAACAAATATGCCTCCTTGTCTTATGTTGATCAAAATTCAAAATATCTTATTATTGAAACATGAAATCATATTGCAGTTAGATGACAGTTCCATCAACAGACTTGAATTTCATTCAAATAGCCACATTTGAAAGAACCGCCTCTAGCTGATAAAGGCATGTTTTTGTACGTAAATATCATTGCTCTTCAATAATATTATTGTGTTTTAGTTATGAACATGCAACAACTCTAATTCTTTTCATTAATGCAAATGGAAAATTTTATGTGATTTTATTATTTAAAAAAATGTTCGTGTACATTTTCATTATTTAAAGATCTGATGTAGACGGATGACTTTAACACTGTTGCCTCTATGTTTACAGGTTCTGCTTTACAGAAAAGAGCTTCTTGTTCAATTCTTTCCTAGGACAGACTTCTTGTGAACTTTATTAATGTGTGCGATTCCATTTACATAATAGGTAGCTGATCCGTCGCTCTGTGGAACCTACACGTGTACATGTAGATACAAGCTTTTTGCGGGATCGTATATGATAACAGTGATCTATAGGCCTGTTTATTCTTTCTAGTTGGAAGGATTTATGTGATTCTGCTGTTTTTAAATTCAAAGAATGGATTTTTTCCTTTAAAAATATCTGTTGGATTAAAACAGAATAACTCAAAACTTGTACTGGAAATAGAACTTAAATATGTGTTTCATATTAAATAAGGATTTGTATTAAAATTTGTAAAAAGTGAATTCATTCAGATGTGATTAATTAATTAAGCTGGAATGTATGAAAAGCGCTTTGAAAAATCATACAAATGATGTTGATATCATTTAATGAAAACGTTAAGTGACATTTTAGGAAAGAGATGTCATTGCGACATTAGGGTAAAATGTTTTGAAAACGTTTTAAAAACCATACAAAATCACGTGACTAAAACATTTTCAAAAATGTTTTCATAACATTTTAATAAAATGTTCTGATAACATTTGCTGAAACATTATGCTAAAATGTTTTAAAAACGTTTAAAAAACCATACAAAATCACGTGATTAAAACATTTTTGAAAATGTTTTCATAACATTTTAATAAAATGTTCTGATAACATTTGCTGAAACATTATGCTAAAATGTTTTAAAAACGTTTAAAAAAACCATACAAAATCACGTGATTAAAACATTTTTGAAAATGTTTTCGTAACATTTTAATAAAATGTTCTGATAACATTTGCTGAAACATTATGCTAAAATGTTTTAAAAACGTTTAAAAAACCATACAAAATCACGTGATTAAAACATTTTTGAAATGTTTTCGTAACATTTTGAAAATGTTTTAAAAACATTTTTAAAATGTTTTTGTGCTAGCTGGGTATATATATATTTTTAATATTTGTCATATGTTTAATCAAAGCTTTCTTGCAAAGATAATTCTAGCCACGTGATAAATAAAAATGTATTTATTAACAATTTTAATCTCACCTGAGCCACAGGCTCGGGTGAGCTTTTCTGGAAAAAAAAGTGTTCGGCGTCTCTGTCGTATGTCATCTGCCGCGTGTTCACTTGGTTAAAGGATTTCATGTTTGTTTTAATGAGGGTCCACAACGTTATTCAATGGTAGATAATTAATAAAATTCAGTGGGGTTTTAAATTTCTTCTCAAGAACTTCCGGGACAGTAGAGATGAAACTGATGTTATATTTTCTTACATAATGATAAATCAAGAGTTTACAAATCATTGTCCCTGGAGGTAGGGTAGGGCAACAACGTAGAGAATTTTAACATTGGAATAAAAATGAAAATTTTCAACAATAGTTTTCTCTTAAAAACAGCAGAACCACGATTAGTCATAAAAATATGCAAGTATTCACAGAAATTGTTTTTTTTTTCAAATCATAGTTCCCGGGTCACAATATGGAATCAATATAATTGTACATGGGAATGTAGATAGATAAAGAAAAAAAATATAAATAATATAATATTTTTTATAGAAAATTCGGACCAAGCATAGTCTACATTGAAGCTTCCTCGGGTAATGTTGATTCATATTTGTTTAAAGGATAATGCCCTAGTAGGTGATCAAACATATAGAAAAAAAATATCTTTTAAATCTTCTTCTTAGCAACAGCAGAACCATTATTCGTCATTTTAATGTTTAAGCATCATTCGATTAATTGCAACCGCAAAGTAAGTGGTGAACATTTTACACGATATTATTAACAAAATTGATCAGAAAAAGTATCATGAATCAGAGCAGTGCAACACTGCTTGCTTTTAAATGCAAATATTGTTGTGTTGATTTTATCAGGCATAATAGTCATTGGGATTAAAATGGGGCTAAAACTAGGGATAAACATTTTGATAATGCATAATGTATACCAGGAAATAAAATATCCGGAACACCAAATCCATTTTATCATTTTGATATTGAAGAAACTTCGTTATTTGATAATGCAAGATCATTTTTGTCACAATCCCTTGGGCTACAATAAAAGTTCATAGCTTTCTTTATGTGAATGAAGAAAAAGAAATTTAAAATCTTCTGAAGAACTGCAGGACCAAAGAGTATCAGGTGAGCAATGTAGTCCTTTCGACCCTATGTTGTTTTATAAGGATATTTCAAATTTCTTGAGCCAAATACTTATTTTTCTTTTTTTTTAAATATGGATTATAAATACGTTTATTACCCCCTGTATGTAATTATTTTTTTGTCCAATCATCTCTTAGGAGACTGTTTACCAACTTTGTTTGCTTTGAAGAATGATGCATTTTGATTTCATGTTTATTCTATATACATTACATTTACTTAGATTTTCTATGTCTTTATAACAATGATATTCAATGTAAAAAAACAAAAAACAAACAAAAACAAACAAACAAACAAAAACAAAAAACAACAAAACAAAACAAAACAAAACAAAAACACAAAAAAAACTAACAAACAAACAGAAACAGAAAACAGAAAAAAAAAATCATAATTCTTTAATCATCGTTTTTTAATTTTTTCCCCTTTAATTTGCTTACATTTTTTCTTTTATTCCCAGATTAATTAATAGTAAAATAACGCATTCGTTTAGTGCTTGTACTGTAATCTATATACTCTATATAGTCAAACTGTGAACGTCCGTGAAAACTTTTTTTCTTAGTCGAAATTTGTTTTTATTTTTTTCTTTCTGTAAACCTGATATATGTAAGACTGAAAAAAATGTGAATGATTTTACAATTTATCAGTGAACTTATACCAAAAATGCTACTTGAGGTGTACATATTTCAGCATTTTACAAACCGTAGTGATATAATTTATAAATATAATACATCACTCATACAATAGCTGGGATTGTACAAAAAAATTTAGAAAAAAATAATAATAAAACAAACATAAATTACTTTTTAAAGGGAAATCAGTCTCTGTTGTTACTTGGACATTTTACTCCTTAAGAAACATTTTTTTCATAATTTGTTTAAAAATTTTAGAATACAAGTATCAAATATTTAGTGAGAAGCAATCACATTTGGCATAACTACTTGTGTCACATTAATTTATTTTTCAAGTGACAGTCATCACATATATAAGAATAATTAATTCGCCATTTTTCCCTATAAAATTTCATATCCTTGATTTCAGAGTCCACTTTGTTTTGTATTATTTCTTTTTGTCTTTATTAAAGTATTTCTTTTTTATCTGAGTTTGTCGTTTTTCAATTGACGACTATGCTATGCAAATACAGTTAAACCTCAGTCGTTATCTTCAACTGTCCGAGATATCGAGGGTAAAATACTTAAAAAATACGTGGTAAGGACTTCCCTGTCACTTCGACATATCCATGGAATTCGAGATATCCGTGTTCGAGATACCGAAGCTCAACTGTATTTGTATTTAAAGGAGAAGGGTTTGCTCTGCTCCCGCTATTGGTATTGTTTTAATGGACTTTTGGGCTAGATTACTGTTCGTTATCTCCATCTTATATAAAAACCTGCATAGTGACAGCAATGAACGTCTTTTCGTTTTATTTTTAAATTATATCATAAATTTATTCATTTTGCTAGTTTGCAGTTGACTGAGAACAAGCTTCATATTTTTACCTTTTTTGATGATGACGGTTTATTAATTTTCACTTTCATCAGGATAATCAAATGCAACAAAATCCAAAATATTTTGTCAGAGAAATATGCATTCTGTTCTCAAAATAAGGGAAACTAGATATCATTGAGATGGTGGCCATCTCAAAGGGCCCCGCTTTCAGCAACGAACATGAAAATGTAAGGTAGCTGAAAAGGGTTTATTTTGAAGAGGAAAATTTGTTTACTATTATGGGATGTGTTGTTTGAGTCTAAGGGGCTTCTATGTCATCCTTGTTATAATAAAAAATGGCACGAAAATCACAAGTGCTCCATACCCTTTATCAAAAAAAAAAAAAAAAAAAAACGGCTCAAAAATCACAAATGTTGCATATCCTTTATGAAAATTGTTGCATATTCTCTATCATATGGAAGGAAAATCACAAATGTTCTGTACCCTAAGTCAATTGGTAAAGTTTGAGGCTGACTGGACTTAAGAGAAAGAAATCATGCACCGAACAAAGATTTTAAAAAGAGAGGCTATTTTTACCTTGACCCTTGACCTAGAAACTTCGTTCAAGGCCACTGCACATCCATTGACCAGTGGCACTCTGTGAGTGAAGTATGAGCCACATTGGACCAAGGGGAGAGAAGATATGCTCCAGACAAGGATTTTTCATATAATTATGCTATGACCTTAACCTTAGACCTAGAAACATGGTTCAAGGTCACTGCACACCCTTTACCCAAAGGCACTCTGTGGGTGAAGTATGAGCCAGATTGGGCCAAGGAGAAAGAAAATATGCTCCGGACAAGAATTTAAACAGAGAGACCATTTTTGACCTTGTCCCTTGACTTAGAAACTTTGTTTAAGGTCACTGCATATTCATTGACAAGTGGCACTCTGTGAGTGAAGTATGAGCCACATTGGACCAAGAGGAGAGAAGATATGCTCCGGACAAGGTTTTTTCATATAATTCTGCTATGACCTTGACCTTAGACATACATGTAGAAACATGGTTTAAGGTCACTGCACACCCTTTACCCAAAGACACTCTGTGGTTGAAGTATGAGCCAGATTGGGCCAAGGAGAGAGAAGATATGCTCCGGACAAGAGATCTCGGACGGACAGACGGACAGACGGACGGACGGACGGACAGACTGATCATTATAGGGCGCCCGCAGAGCGGGGCCCTAATCAATAAAAAAAAAATGACATTTTGATCGTTCAAAAATGTTTAAGAATTGTCAAGTCAAGATCGCTGATACATGTAAGCATTATTTGATAAACATCCTCTTTTGACTTTTTTAAAGATCAGATATCTATAATACAGTTTGGTATAACCAGAGTGGGATCAAATCCTTGAAAGGACAAAGGATGATCATTAAATGTCATGAAAATTCCTATATTAGTTTTTATCATTTTATCGATTTAAAGCTTAACTTTTAGCAACGTTTCTAGAGAATTGAACAAGGAGGTCTGAATTATATGAAAATATTCCAAATTTAGAAATGACATAATATGGATGAACCCAGGAGAGACTAATTGAGATCATATTCACTGGTAATATAATTACCGTATAACATGATATTTTATCGAGGATTCAATTTTGGCATTTTTAGGGTATTGACATTGCTAAAATTGAATATCCCTAACAATTCATACTGCTTTGGAGGTTACCGTTGTCTTTCTAGGCGTCATTAAATCGCTAAAAAATATTTCCCTCTAAAATAAAATGCTTATTTTTAAGGACAAATCGCAAAATTTGCGTCTCGCTAAAAATTCCACTTATAGGTACCTGTTTTGTTTGTGTGTGTGTGTGTGTGTGTGTGTGTGTGTGTGTGTGCGTTTGTAAACACCTTCAACTCAGCTCAGGTACTTATTGACACATCAATCAACTCACTACAGTTTTCCAAGTCACTACAGTAATCACTGTAGTGAGTTGCCGTTTTACGAAAAATGGGTAGTTCTCGATTATTTATGCCCAAAAAATCGAGAAAAAAAGTTGGTGTCATTTGACGGTTTACACCCGTATTTTCACACACCGACTAATGATCAAAAAATGGCCCTTACACACTTTACTCGGTTTTGATTCTAGCGCATGCGCAATGCAGACTAATACTATGGCCGACTTCCGGTATGTAATGATCTCGATTTTTCTACAAAGCAACAAATGATCTCATCAGGTAAGTTAATTTTCTGTTGATTTTACCGTGAATTAAAGCGTTAATTACAAAACATCACATCGTTTCCATATACAAAGATATTAATCAATCACTCGATAAACATAGAGTATTTAGATTTCGTTGTTTATATGCCCTTGAAAAATTTATGTTCAAATCCCTTAGTTATAATCCACAAAATAAAACTTTAAGGTTAAAGAATTATTTAAATATATTTCCATATAACTTTAAATCCACTACATGGCCCAATCCATTTGTTAAGCATAATTTGCAGTCGTCATCGAGTCTAAGTTCGAATTTTCTCGAATTATTCATAATGTTGACATGTTTCTATTTCATGCACTCGTATCAATTAATTATGTTCAACTTTTATAAAAAATTATACTTCATGTAATATATCAAACGTATCTGGTTCTTTGTTCTAGTTATGAACTGAACTGGAATTATCTCTATCCTTTATAGTCACACATATTGCCATCAACACATCTTCAGTTCAGAAGTTAAATAAATTATTTTATGAAGTTAGAAATTATTTATCTTATTTATCTTTGTCCAAGACATGCACTTCATTTGTAATTTATTCTTTATTTTAAAAAAAAAAAAAACTGCTTCAAATATGTATGATTACAAAAGTATTTAACAGTACGTTCTCACTATATAAGAATCACACTTTTCGATTTTAAATGTTTCTCGACTGATTTTACAGAATTTCAAATGAACAAATTCATTTAAATATTTTCTAATACAATTTCCCTGATGTATGTCACAATGGAACACCTGCACATGTATTGTATAAAAAGAATTTAGAAAGATTAGATATCTTTATAATGGAGGTATGTGTATGATAAACTGTTTTGATCGGAAGGGGAAATGCATTTTTAAAATACTACGGCTAACGTAGACAAGATCAGAGTTCTCTTTCATCCAAAAATAAAGTATGCTCAGTTCTTCTTGTATGTGTCCTTAAAGCTGGTAAACTAATCAAAATATGAAAATCTGCAAGTTTTTGTACATGTATTCAGATTGGAAACTTTAATCATTAGTTGCTTACCTGTCCGTGTAAGAGAAATAATTACAGTCTCTAGACTTGATGAGGTGTGATTACGGTAATTGTAAAATGTGGTTTCCAAGACTTTACCTTATTTATTCATTAGAGTTAGTGATTCATGTTCACTATTGTTTCCTCAGAAGGAGATGATCCAGGAATTCTTTCGGGGGGGGGGGGGGGGGGTCCATGCCCCCCCCCCCCAAAAAAAAAATCCAACTGAGAAATTTACCCAAAACTTAAAAAATAAATAGATAAATTTTAAAAAACGCAAACTTGTCCATCCCCCCCCCCCCCGAGAAAAACTACAATTTGAAAACTCAAAAAAAATAAATAAATAAATAAATAAAAAATAAAAATAAAAAAATATGAGTGGACTGGACTGGATCGGTGCATGAATTGCTAAACATTGTCCATCGTATATATAAAGAACTGCATAAATTTTACACTTAGTCTAATCAGGGACTATATATAGAAATATCTATTTGAACATTGTTAATGCCTCCCCCCTCCCCCCTCTCCATTTACCATGTTTATTTCTAGTTTAAAAAAAATTGTCTGATTAACCTATTCTACTCAAATTTACTCAAGTAATAAACATTTTTTTTTCTGTGTAAAATTTCATTCCGAGTCATCACCGGAACGAATTACTACTTAATCGTAACTGTTGTGGCGTGATGCTTGATTGTGAACCTAATAACATAGAAATACTTATTGGATTATACCTTCGATGTCATTCTGTGATTTATTTTAGTATGTAAATACCCCTCATGGTAAGTATAGAGTAAGAAACGTTATATAAAGGTGTAAATGACAAGTTCAAAATATTTACATGATAAACAAATCAGAGGTCATTCGAGTCACGTATAAAATTATTAAGTCATGCATGTGATATCAGTCAAGTGCAGATGTTTCACAAAGGTTTGGTTGTGCATATATTTTAAACCTTTCACTGTGGTGTTTGTGAGCGTGATACGTGATACAGCTGTGATACCAACACGTAAAAGAAGATAGGCTAAGTGAGACTCTTGTAAATTCACATACACACACAAAAGATGTAAAGGTTGCTCCACACCTCTTCAAATTAAGGCTTTGCCACACTACAGCATGTACAAAGCTTAAAAAACTTGCATCGACGTACATAAAGATTAACATACTCGCTGGCATATGCTGAAGGCTTGTGCCATGCACCATAATCATGATAATTGCACTGAAGTAAAAAAAAATTTAAAATGGTCATTAAATCAACCATATTAGCACCAAAGTGTGCATTCAATTTTCCCTTGGCTCTGTTCATTGGAAAGATTTCGACATTATATCTTTTAAAGGAAAGGTTTGTTTTGTTTGTATGTTGTTTAACGTCCCTCTCGAGAATTTTTCACTCATATGGAGACGCCACCACTTGCCGGTGGAGAGCTGCAAATTTTGTCCTATACTCAGCATTTATGGCCATTGAGCAGCGAGGGATCTTTTTTGTGCCAGCACCTACTGCGACATGGGATCTCGGTTTATACGGTCTCATCCGAAGGACCGGTCTCCACGTCCCACAGTGGGATTCGAACCCGCGACGTAGGAATCAACTCCTTACTCCGCGACTCTAGAGCAAACGCTCTAACCACTGCGCCACACAGGCGACTTTAAAGGAAAGGAATTGTATAGTTTGATATGTGCACACCCTAGATTTTGGAAATGTTAATGCTCTACTTTTATTGTTTTAATTACTTTCATTTTCAGATGTTTATTTTTTGCGAATGTGTGCATTTGGCCGGAAAACAATCTGACATTCCACCTTGAGATGTTATTTGAGAGTTGTTCCATCCTTAAATGTAAAGCAAGGATTTAAAACAGTGTGAGAAAAGGTTAACATTGTCGCCTATGGGAAATGTATTGGTGGACTGTATACCCCATATATATTGAGTACGTCTATTGGTAAGCATGCTAAGAGAAATTCTACTTGTTAAAAAAATTGTACTTTCAGGCTGAGTTGAAGTTTGTAATTTAATAATATTATCATTTCCAATTGTTGAAATCTATGAAATACACAACTTTTATTTTGCTTAATGTGCATATTTTAAAACAAATCGAGTCACAATATAGTGTCCTTCCAAAATTTTGAGGTGAAATAGACATAGTGTATATAGACACAGTTAAGGCACGGAACCCATATATGAAATTTAGAAAAGATGTACGGGCTCCACAGACCCAAGATATGGACAAAGAATCTGAGGTTGAAAGCAAGGTGTTCTTGTGCACAGAAACCAATGTGTAGGCAAGGAATACTTGTCCCAAGAAGACAGTTTCTAACTTACAAAATTTGAATGAGGCAGATTTAGTTCAAACTATATACATGTATTTTTAATCTCACGGCCTTTTACATAGCATGATCATAACTTCCTTTGTGCAAATCAGATTAGAAGGATTCATGATCCTGAGCTAATATAGCTTGTGTCTTTCTTAATTTATAAAAGATACATAACTAATATATATGTATATCACTTGGAATTGTACTTAGGTCAACTTGAATGATTTTGTCACTTTTGAACTAAAAGTCTAAGTAAGTAAGTCTAATATAGAAGCCATTTGAAATCTTTATCCTTGGATGTTTCAATGCAAGCTGACAGACATTGAAATAGTCTTTGTTGATCAATGATGATTTAACCTAAGTTAACAATCTCATTTCATTTTGTGTCATCACATGATAAAGAAAGTCATGATTTTATTAAATTCAAATTGAACAAACTTAGGCTGAAAAAAACAACAACATGTATTTCCCATAACCCAGCTGACCTAATTTTACCCACCGACTCTACTACTTTTTATTCCAAATCGAGATTTTGAATCGTACTTTTGTTCATAGTAAAGTTTTCTCGTAGTGCAGTCCATAAAATGCATGTCTCGTACACTGTAAAAACCTGTTTATCCAAGAGTCTTAAAGAGTACTCCTACTTTATATATATATATATATATATATATATATATATATATATATATATATATATATATATATATATATATATATATATATATATATATATATATATATATATATATATATGTTTGTTTATTCATATACATGTATGTTTATGTACATGTATATGATAGAAAAACAATGTACAGAATAATTATTTGATGCTTTCAAAATAAAGTGTTGCTTGTGTGACGCAGTGGTTAGAGTGTTTGCTCTAGAGTCGCGAAGTAAGGAGTTGATCCTTAGATTGCAGGTTCGAATCCCACTGTGGGACGTGAAGACCGGTCCTTCGGATGAGACCATATAAACAGAGGTCCTATGTCGCAGTAGGTGCTGGCATGAAAAAGATCCCTCACTGAGAGCGGAGTATAGGTCTATTAATTTGCAGCCCTCCACCGACAAGTAGTGGCATCTCCATATGAGTGAAAATTTCTCGAAAGGGAATTAAACAACAAACAATCAAGTAAACAAAATTAACAGTAAAGTAAAAAAAAAAGTTATTCCCTACTTACCTAGCCTAATTTTTTTTAGCATATGTCACCAGAAACACATAATTTTTTTCATTTGGCCTAATTAAGTTAAATTACTATAGAATTGTGCATTGAATCATTTGATTCTTAATAAGAAACTACTATAAATTGTTAAAATGATAGTGTAGATAAGTTCTATAAAAATGAATGTGGCACTCTCATACATGTATTAATTTCAAACTTTAAAAATTCTAAATCTAATCAAATTAATAATGTAAAGCATTGTAAAGTTTGTATTCAGTCTCTATTTGGCATCTACAGCAACATCAGGGGATTCTCCAAGATCCTAACCCAGATCTAGATGAATTAATTAAGGCACATGCAGATCTCATGACTCCATATTTGGTTATTTTTTGACATGGTCGGATTCCCAAATCAGGGTCTCCAGATATGGAAAATGGCACAGGTTTCTGGTACAGGTTTTTCAGAATCCATGAGTTTATGTAGGGAATCTAGCACAACTTTCTGTGAAGGGTTTATTTGTAAAACTGTGTTATGTTATATTTCAGTCATTATCCCATGCCTGTTCTTGCCTTGACCACTTTTTCGCATGGCTTTCTATACATATTTTACATATATAGGAGGAGAAATGCTAGTCTGTTACAGGTTTATGGAAGCTAAATTTGTGCCTGTGGTTAAACCACCCAGACAGTTTCATATGGGAGTAACCCCCCCCCCCCTCCCCCCTTATGAACATACAGCTAATTCTCATACCTCCTGTTGTTTACAGTTACATGTATGTAGCGAATAAATTTAATCAATGTGTCAATTTATATTATTTATTAATTCAAAGCTAAGTTGAATATATTTTTACATAAGGATTCAATATGTACACAAAAATTCACAAACGAGGTCGGAATCGGTATTCAGTCAAGTTCAAGTTCAAAGTGAAAGTAGTGTACTCAATGTACAGGCCGGCAGGGTCTTGCAGTATGTAAGTGACATGCATGTGTCATTTTATGAAGGGGTATAAATGAAAACTATTATCATGGAACAGGATTACATGAATGAGGACATGTACATTCTTTGGAAGCAGTCAGTCAACTTATTCAAGTGTGTGTAAACATGCACACTAACATTTATCATATTTTATTGATAGCATGATCGATACATGTATTAATTTTGTCTAATGTATTATTTGTCAGCATGGTCAGTAAAACATGCTTTTTAACTGTATTATTTATTTAACTAAACAATGTTGGGACTTAAATCAGTGCAAGATGAAGCAAATTCACAATTTATGATTATTTTCAAATAATGAACATAAATGGAACGTGGAACGTTTGTATGTGTGTAATGTCTGTCTGTGAATGTTTTAGGATGGATGTTTTGTGATACTGAAGTATAACATCGATTTTTTTAGGTTCATGGTGATACAGGAAAACTTCAAGGTTCCTGCAGATGGTGTTTAAAACTATTGGCCAGTGAACACAAACGCATTTAATTATATTTTGAATCTTCACCAGGAGAAAAAAGATGGCAGTACTTCTAATGCGTAAGTAGAATTGTTTTAAAAAGCTTCTTTTTTTTGTTTTGGGGTGGGATGAATGATTAAACAAATACATCATGTACATAAGCGTTGAAATCCCTTTAATACAGGGTGTTTCAACAAACATGTCCTTCTTTTACTACTTCACATGAGTCCGTCAAAAAAGGAAAGATCAGTGTTTCGTAATGATTTATCTAAAAATAAACATTACAATGCAGTCTTTGCCAAATCTTTTTTTCAGTACATGCCCTTCGGGCAGGTTTAACCACTTATTACGCTAGCCCGAGCAAATATTCACATGCCCAGAATTTTATCAAGTAATTTTATTCTTATTTGCCTTTTCATGGCAAGGAAATGATCCGAAATCCATTTCTATCGATCTATTGTCTAGCCATTAATATTGTTTTCAACCTGTACACTTTTTGTGTTTCTTTTGCAAAAGAGTTCCCTGGAAATCGTGGTAGAATAAACTATCGTTAAAATTTTATTTGGTGCTCCACTTCAGATGAAAAATCAGACTTTTAAGTACATTTAATGTTATTGGTATTACTTAATTTGATAATACGGAGGCTTAGGCCTCAGAATTCACATGCCCTTTGGGCTTGTAAGTAATTTCCACATGCCCCCTTACAATTTTACCAGGTCCCGGGCTTCGGACTCCCGGGATTTGTCGAAGACTGATTACAATGTACTTTTTATAGTTTTTTGAAAGTACATGAAGTGTTTTATTCCAAAGATTTTTAGCTCACCTGAGCCAAAGGCTCAAGTGAGCTTTTCTGATCAGAATTTGTCCGTTGTCTGTCGTTGTTGTTGTCATTGTCGTTGTTGTTGTAAACTTTTCACATTTTCATCTTCTTCTCAAGAACCACTGGGCCAATTTCAACCAAACTTGGCACAAAGTATCCTTGGGTAATGGGGATTCAAGTTTGTTCAAATGAAGGGCCACGCCTTCTTCCAAGGGGAGATAATTAAGAATTTGTGAAAAATTAATGGCATCATTAAAAAATCTTCTTCTCAAGAACCACTGTGCTTGAAAATATGAAACTTATGTGGAAGCATCCTCAGGTAGTGTAGATTCAAGTTTGTTCAAATCATGACCCCTGGGGGTCGGGTGGGGCCACAATGGGCGATCAAAGTTTTACATAGGAATATATAGGAATAATCTTTAAAAATTTTCTCTCAAGAACAGCAAAGCCATGATTGGTCATATTTATATGGTAGCCTCCTCAGATAGTGTAGATTCAAGTTTGTTCAAATCATGACCCCTGGGGGTCGGGTGGGGCCACAATGGGCGATCAAAGTTTTACATAGGAATACATAGGTTAAATCTTTAAAAATCTCCTACTCAAGAACAGCAAAGTCATGTTTGGTCATATTTAAATTGAAGCATCCTCAGATAATTTAGATTCAAATTTGTTCAATTCATGACCCCCCCCCCCCCCCCCGAACCACTTTTTTATTTAAACTTTTCAACCTTTCAAGACTGAACTGAATTCTGCTTTTTCCTAGCCATAGTGCTCAGGTGAGCGATGTGGCCCCTGGGCCTCTTGTTTAAAATCTCGTGATCATGCAGGAAGTATGAACATATTCCTGATCTCGTTCATTATACTCAAAACGTTTGACATCTTTATGTATCATACCCTGTACAAAATGTTCCACCTGGAAAAAGGCATAATCAAGACAGAATTCTCAGTAAAATTCCAGGCGTAAAACTTACTATAAACATGATAAATGTTAAAGCAATATAAGCAGAAACCAAGCGTTAACCAAGCGGAGACTAGCTTGAGGCGAAAATGTAATTAGTTCCGCCTGGAAATTGACATTCTGCCTGCATGGAAATTGAAATTCCACCTAGAATTGAAATAACAGGATTCCGCCTGAATATAGATTCCATTTAAACTGTCCAAAATATTTCTTTTTGTAATTTCCAGCTATTTTCCCACTGAACTAAATTCAGCCTAGAATTTGATGACTGGAATCTGTTAAATTTAGGCGGAATCTCTGAGAGCCTGGAATTTGTGGATTCGGTGGAATACCCTTGGTGTCCAACGAAATTCTGGGCGGAATCCACCTTAATTGTTTGTACAGGACTAAATCATAATCACTAAAATGTTTAATTTCACATCAGTCAGTCGTAAAATTAAGTGCCAACTTGACTCAGAATTACCTTACTACCTGCTAAGATGCTAGAAAGCTAAAAATACATGCAGGGTTTTCTAGTAAATGTTGTTGAAAATCGTAATTTATTCATTTTGTTTTCCAGAAATTTTTATTGGTCTGTTGGGACTTACTAGCGACAGATTTTATTAGTCCAAATGAAAATGTATTAGTCTGATCAGACTAACGGACTAACATTAGTGTTGAACCCTGACATTAAAATATCTCAGGCATATATTTAGTCAGGCCATGCTTACACTGTATAAAACATGATGCTGGAAAGTTGAATTGAAAATTTAAGTCTCCTTTATCAGTCTCTAACAAAAACTTTTAACTAAATCAGTAGAATTAATTTAAAATTCATAGTCTTTTCGAAATGTTTAGACTTTATATTTTGCAATAATTACTTAAGTGTTCATTATTGATATCCCTTATCTTAATTCCTGAAACTGACAAATCACAGTAGCCTAGACGGTAGTTGTTGTCGGTACTCGCATTATCATTAATAGGTCCCTGTTCAATTCTTGTTTCTAGCACCTTGTCAATCCAAGATGTTTGAAATAGGTAATGAGATTGTTCGGTTACTAAGCTGTGACTCTATAAGTGAAAGATGCATGTGTTTTAAATGAAACCTTAAAAATCAAGGTCTCATTTCATGGTAGGCAAAATATTAAAAAAAACCTCCAGTGTTAAGCTACAAGTATACATTGTAGTGAAACCAAATATCGAAATTTTATGATATGGTGTCATATGTTTTTTTTTTTTCAACCACAAATTAAATCCCCTCAAATCATGAAAATTTAAACCAGTGAAAATAACCAATTTTGTATTAATTGAGAAACTTGCATGTATTTGAAAGCTTCCTGAAATACCAGTAGTGTAGATTCAAGTTTGTTCAATTCATGGACCCTAGGGGTAGGGTAGGGCCACAGAAGAGGATCAAAGTTTACATGGAATGACAGAAACATGATTTAAATTAGTCATATTTATTATATCCATGTCCTTACCAAATTTCTGTTGCACTTTTCTCAGCAACTACTCATCGAAGGTGCTTAATATTTTAGCACGCTCTCTGTTTAGGCATGCCATATGGTAGGATGTATTTTTGTAGGAATCCCATGTTAACTTCCTGTTTATCCCTCCATCTGTCCGTACTAAATTTCCATCACAGTTTTCTCAACAACTGTTAAGGATGATGCTTGAAAGTTTAGCACACTTTTAAATTGTTTAGGCATGCCATATGGTGGGATTCATTTTTGTATGAATTTGACGTCAACTTCCTGTTTACCCCTGTGCTTGTCCGTACCAAATTCAAATCAGTGCGGGAATTATAATTACTAGTGAGCATTGGCTCGATCACAGACTTCTTGTTTTCTATTCGATAGGAATGTCTTTTACTTTAATTGGCTAAAATACTTATTTAGTTCTTCACAAATATTCTAAGAATGTTTTTTTTTTATAATATGTGTAACCATTACTGTTTCTTGAGTCAAGATTTTTTTAATTTATTTTATTGGTATTTATTTCTACTAGAAGCAGCTACTAGGGAAGATTTAATGAAGGAAGATGAGGAAGTGGAGAAAAAGCTGAAGAACAAGGAGGACAAGGTGAAGAAAGGACAAGGTTATTACATTATGTATCTCACAGTATTTTTACAAAGCCCTCTCAAATCCTGATTTATATAGTTTTTTTGTAAAACTTAAGAATGAATTCTTATTTAGTTCTTGATCCTTAAATATAAATGAAGAAGGTAACAATTTTTACAGGGCACAGTGACTTGCAGTGTGTGTCATGTAACATTATTACAACATCTATATCATGGGTCCATAATTTTGAGTAAGTCATTCATCAACCACTTTATCTGTACTGGAAACCATTTCTGAGAGGGATGAAGTGATGGAAGATAATGAGCCAGAGGGTGGAACGGAAGAGAAAGGGAAAGAAATAAAGAAAAAGGCAGAATGAAAAAGGACTAGGTAATTATTATCACAGTACCCCCCCCCCTTCCCCATCAATGTATTTCTTCAAGTCAACAAAATTACCATGTACTTATCTTATTCTTTCATAAATATTTTGAGAAAAAATATCAAAACATCAACTTTGACTGGATGTAGTGACTTGCATGTGTGTAATTAGCTATGGTCGATACAATGACCTTGTCAGCAAAAACAATCTTTCATTACATGTAAGTCGAATGCGGACTGATGTTTTTAATACTAATTGTTTGGCCATCATTTACACATTGAATTGTCTGTTTACACATTGAATTGTCTACAGACTTTTCCGTTTTCCCGATCATGACAAGGAGCACACATCAAATGTGAATGATTGGCAGAGGATGTTTACTCCTATATTGCACCTGATCCCACCTCTGATGTTTTTAGTGGTCCGTGTTTGCTCCTGATTTGTATTTTTTCTATGGACTCTTGAGCTTCGTTATCTCCATAATTATATGATTGTACAGTGAAAACTGTCTAATCTGACGCCTGTGCAATCCGTCACACTGTAAACTACAAGGTTAAATTTCATTCCCATTTTACTTTTTTCTATGTTTTTTTTACACTGATCAATACGACGCCCTATCTATTCCGACAAAAAATTTGTCTCCCAGTGCATGTCGGATTACACAGTTTTCACTGTATGATTAAGTGGTATTTGAGTACTCTTTACTGGAACCCAGGAACATCTTTATTTTTTTTTACTTTGTGTCATCTAGTTTAAGATAATGAGATTGGACTGTATATAGGTAATTCATCATGAAAAATGTTACATGTTACATGACTATGCCCTGACTTTACCTTAGGCTGAAAATGTCGATCAAGACACATTTCTAGTCTTTGCAAGTACTTGTAAATCTGTTCAGTCATGTTTTTTTTTTCTTTTGTGTGAATCAAGCTGCACACTTTGAAACTTTGAATCATAACCTTGTTAATTGATGCCTGTTATAGGGGAAACGTTATTTCTTGACCAGGCTTTAATAGCAGCAAGAAATATAGGTGAATTTGAGGTCATGGAAATATTTTAGGTAATAACAAAAGTATGTATTTCACATTCTAGTACCAAAACGTTTCTGTCGAAGTCAAGCAGGTACATGAAAACGAATAAGTTACTAACCACTCTTTTCTCAGATAAATCACTAAAAAGGTTCAGTATGCCAAGATTTTTCATGAATCTGGTAAAATCCGAAACTTGACAAATTGAGTTTTTGTCAGTTTAGTAGTTTATCGAATTGGATTTTTTTTTTTACAGAACTTGCAATAGAAGAAAAAGTTGAGGAAATGAAGAGGAAGAAATTGAAGATGAAAAGAAGAGCTCTGGGAGGAAAAAAGTGAGCATAGTGCAGTTATTTCTATCATTTTACATTTTATTGCTGCATTATCAGATGCCGTCTGAATCATAAACCTTATCTACTGATAAAGATGATGGGCAAACAAGGCAAGTAAATGCCTATTGTGTGATAAAAAAAGATGTAAAAAGTTAAATCTTAATCATGTCAAAATTTTCTTTGATACTTCATGTAACATTATTGTATACCTTATGTAAAATCTTTGCAATTTGCTACAATCTTATAACGATTAATATTATTGATCTATGAAATAGCAGATACACACCAAAAGAGGGCAAAAATGGTCATTTTTTCCTCCTATATCATACTTTTTAAATATGATTAGGTCTTCACTCCATATTTTGGTAAGATTATACTCGAAGCATATTTAAAACTTTTCTTATTTCGTTTGACAAAAACATGGTGAAATGACCAACTCTTCTAAAAATAGACTTTTATGTCACAACTAGTGATGGGAATTGGTAAGAATTTCATAATCGATGATCAGGCTACTGTAACTAAATAACTATCAATTATAATCGGACATTTACAAAGTCTGTCAATTTTAGTTTATTAAATGGTAAGAATGGTTGAATAACTACTTTCTGTGGTGGTCCAGCTGTAGTTGGAATAACTGTGTCTCGGAACAACCCCTAGTCCTTAGGACAATATCATTTTAACGACAGAATATTCTATCTAGTCAAGCTGGTTCTACGCTCATTTTGTAGAATCCAAAGTACGTCCATACCCAGGAATGAGCGTTGTTACCTGGGTATGAATACAATGTCTCTTTGTCTGTGCCATTACGATAATTATGCATATAAGTTAATAGAAAAGTTGCGGCTGGAATATTTGGCTTAAAAACTATTACGCTTTTAAAATAAAATAAATAACCCGATTAATCAGAATAAAAAATTTGTAATCGAGTGCTTGGATTATGCCAGCAATTGACTGATTTTCGATTATAATCGATGATTGGAACACCACTAGTCACAACAACATTCATATCATGGTTTGACATTAACTTTTATGAGTACTAGATCAGTCGTGCTACTTCCCATAATTTTTACTAGCTCTGACCATAAATTCACTAGCGCTGACCAAATTTGAAAATTTTCTATTTATAACCTCCTATTATAATGGGAAAAAAGTTTTGAAACCATACTACAGTGTATCTCTCGCATGTGTTCATGTATACATTTTGACAGACTGTTGAGCCCATAGGTAGCAGCCCAATGAGTGAACATGCGAATGTTATAAGCTTTAAAGAACATTAATTCAAGGAACTTAAATAAAATTATTACCGTAAATATACATGTAAATAAATTAAAAACTATAATATTCAATGAATATTTATACCAAATGATACTGAACAAAGCTGAGGTTTCGATTGTGACTTGTCTATTACAGCCGGTCTAAAAAAAATAGCAATTATGTCATGCAGGAAAGTTTTCTTTTTCAGAGCAATGGCTGTGTTTGCAATCTGAAAATTAAGAAAATTTCTTTAAAAAGTTTTAAGTCAGAGCATTTATTTGAAAGACTGAAATGAAAGTTAACATTTATTTCATCCACACAACCAGTCGGGCAAGTTATTGAACATTTAACATGACGGACCATGCATTTACTAGACTGGGTCAGTCGGACGTGCCTTAGTGTCAAACCCTGCATATCTTTCAGAAATATATTTGAAATCCATTTAGTCAAGAGCCACATTTTTAAACGTGATTTACATATGTAAATGCCCATTTTTGTCATGAGCTACATGTATGTAGTTTAGTAGTTAGCATGTTAGTCTCTTAGAAAAAAAACTGATATTCAGGATTTAATTTCATTGCTTGGGTTTCAGCCCCTAGAATACCACTTTTTTTTTTTTTTATCATAGAATGATTTTTGCTTAAAGAATTTTCCACAGAAAAGTTTTGTTTGTAATATAATGTTATACCTTTCAATAAGAAGAACTTTACTCTAAATACTAAACTCAGTATTTGAATATGACTTTTATACATTTGAAGCTATAGGCTTTTTGCATGCCTTGTTCACCCATCTCCTTATGCACATTATGAAACATGTAAAACTAATTATTACATATTACTGTTACTTGGTAGACTTTTAGTGTAATTAAAATTAGGTCTTTCGTTTTACTCCATTTATTGATATATGTTACTAATGAGAGACAGATAAATATACAGGAAAAGCTAAATGAATCTTATTTGTGTAGCTTGTTGAATGTTTTCATTTATAATATTCTTATAAGTGACTTGCTTGGATACATGTTTTCATTTTGAAAAAATCCTTATTTGTCTAGATGCATGTATTCTGTTGTGAGTACTTATATAGTCCTAACTATAAAGATTCCAACCTTTTGATATGTAAATTATAGAACAAGATGAGATTAAAGTTTGGCACTTTAAACTGGAAAGCTTGATAGGAAACCAAAGGCAAGGACAAACGAAAAGGATAACCCAAAATTTCAGAAAGTGTTTGTTAAGTTGTGAATATACTTTTCGCTGTGTATTCTTTTTAGTGCCTTTGTCGGAAAGCAATGTCCGCTAATTCAAGTACAACGCTAAATGTCTTGCACAAATACACATAAAGAAGAACATTAACAAATGCTCTAAATCAAATCTCCGCTAACTTGCTCAGTAATCAACTTCTGCCAAATATCGTACACGCTAAATATTATACATTTACAGTAATTCAAAAGGCTAACAAGTTCTAAAGGATAATCATTTAATACAAATCAAATACACAAAATGTTAACTAGCTGTTTTAGGAATTTTAATTTTAAAATTTATTCTTGTCCTTTTGCTTTTAAAGAAGTGTTGTTGTGTCTTAATTAAGATTGGAAACTTGATCACTGATATATTTTTATTTCATTTTTATGTAAAAGCTTTAATGGTTCTATTATATAATTATGTATTTCAGTTCCATTTGTAAGATGTGTGGACAAAAGAAAAACAGCCATAGAGTGCCAATGTGGAGTGGAATAAGTCAGTATGACTTAAACATGGTCAATTGAAGTGTTTGAATGCCCCTCCAGAAAGCAGAACAATCTTTGAATTTGCAGGAAAGAGTATAAAATTTGCTGTTAAAATATCATAACAGCTAGACAAAGATTAAATAACAACTACATGTACATCTAAAGAATTCTTTTGTCATAATAGTGATTCATGTGCTAGTACATGTGACAAGTGCTATAACGACCTAATATAAGTGTGTTTTAGGAGCATGTTGACTCTATTGTAAATGTATTGACTCCTTATATGACCTCATTTATATATAAGATTATATGAATGGTAGTGTAGTGACTTGAAATGTGTGTTTGTAGTATAGCTCGTTATGTGTGGTAATTTTGTTATTAGTTTTACATGTATGATAGTACATATAGTATGGTGACTCATGTGTTGGGAATTAATGTATAATTTTATGTGTGTTACTGGTATAACTCATAATGTGTGTAAATATTGTTTTTTGTAATATATATTAGTAGTGTAGTGACTCGACATGTGTGTAAGTAGTGTAGTGACTCGACATGTGTGTTATGAGTGTAGCTTATGATGTGTGGTTATTTTGTGTACGTATGTAGTATGGTGACTCGTGTGTTAGGAATGTATAATTTTATGTATGTTACTGATATGCCTCATCGTGTGATTTAAAATGGTTATTTGTAATGTATATATTAGTAGTAAAGTGACTCGACATGTGTGTTAGTAGTGTAGTGACTCGACATGTGTGTTAGTAGTGTAGCTTATTATGTGTGGTAATTTTGTTATTTGTTATGTGAGTTGTACATGTAGTATGGTGACTCATGTGTTGGGAATGTATAATTTTATGTGTGTTACTTGTATAACTCATTGTGTGTGTTTTAATATAGTTATATGTAGTGTATATATTAGTATTGTAGTGACTCCACAAGTATGTTAGTGTGTAGTGACATGACATGTGTGTTAGTAGTGTAGTGACTCGACATGTGTGTTTGAAGTGTAGCTTATTATATGTGGTATTTTTGTTATTTGTTATGGTTGTTGTATATGTAGTATGGCAACTCATGTGTTGGGAAAGTATATTTTAATTTGATGTGTGTTACTGGTATAGCTCATTGTGTGTTTTAATATTTTTTTTTGTAATGTATATTTCATTAGTGTAGTGACTCGACATGTGTGTTAGTAGTGTAGTGACTCGACATGTGTGTTAGTAGTGTAGTGACTCGACATGTGTGTTAGTAGTGTAGCTTATTATGTGTGGTAATTTTGTTATTTGTTATGTGTGTTGTACATGTAGTATGGTGACTCATGTGTTGGGAATGTATTATTATATTCTTGCTCCAAAAGATACTGTTTTACCCTTGTCTGTCTAGCTGTGTGTGTGTCTGTCTGACTGTCCATAACAAATTTTTGGTCACAGTTTTCTCCGCAACTACTCATTGCAGATGCTTGAAATTTTAGCATACTCTTTGTTTAGGCTTGGTGGGAATCATTTTCATACAAATCTGATGTCAACTTCCTGTTTATCCATGTGTCTGTCCATACCACACATAACACATTTTCGTCGCAGTTTTCTAAGCACTACTTATTGCTTGAAATTTTAGCACACTCATTGCTGAGGCATGTCATATGGTGGGATTCATTTTTGTATGAATTTGATGCCAACTTCCTTTTTATCTGTGCGTCTGTCCGTACCATACATAACGAATTTTTTTTCGCAGTTTTTTCAGCAATTACTCAGAGCAGATGCTTGAAATTTTAGCACATTCTTTATTTTGGCATGCCATATCGTGGGATTTATTTTTGTACAAGTCTGATGTCGACTTCCTGTTCATCTGTGTGTCTGTCTATACCATATATAACAAATATTTGTTGCAGTTTCTCATCAACTACTTATTGCAGATGCATGAAAGTTTACACACTCTTTGTTTAGGCATGCCATATGATGGGATTCATTTCTGAATTTGATGTCAACTTCCTGTTTAACTGTGCGTCTGTCTGTATAATATGGAACAAATTTTTGTCAAAGTTTTCTCAGCAACAACTCATTGCAGATGCTTGAAATTTTAGCACACTCTTTGTTGACGCATAATTGTCATATGGTGGGATTCATTTTTGTATGAATCTGATATCAACTTCCTGTTTATTCATGCATCTGTCCATAGTTGAACTTGTGAATATACACATGATAGTGTATATTCAAATCACAGCGGAGGTATTACCAGTGAGCATTGGCTCACAGACTTCTTGTTTTATGTGTGTTACTGGTATAGCTCATCATGTGATTTAATGTTGTTATTTGTAATGTATATATTAGAAGTGTAGTGACTCGACATGTGTGTTAATAGTGTAGTGACTCGACATGTGTGTTTGTAGTGTAGCTTTTTATGTGTGGTAATTTTGTTATTTGTTATGTGTGTTGTACATGTAGTATGTTGACTCATTACATGTGGGGAATATGTGATTTTATGTGTGTTATTGGTAAAGCTCCTCATGTGTTCTTATATTGTTATTTGTAATATACAGTGAAACTTGTCTTATTCGGATGTTGTGTACTCCAAAAACTTGACTTATACAATGTTAACTTTAAGTCACCTGCAGTAGACTCAATTGTTTTAAATGTTGTCTAATCCGGAATGTCGTTTAATCCAGCGAATTTCTCGACATGTGTGTAAGTAGTGTAGTGACTCGACATGTGTGTAAGTAGTGTAGTGACTCGACATGTGTGTTATGAGTGTAGCTTATGATGTGTGGTAATTTTGTTATTTGTTATGTGAGTTGTACATGTAGTATGGTGACTGGTGTGTCGGGATTGTATAATATTAAATGTGTTACTTGTATAACTCATTGCGCGATTTAAAACTGTTATTTGTAAGCTATATATTAGAAGTGTAGTGACTCGATATGTGTGTAAGTAGTGTAGTGACTCAACATGTGTGTAAGTAGTGTAGTGACTCGGCATGTGTTTTATGAGTGTAGCTTATGATGTGTGGTAATTTTGTTATTTGTTATGTGAGTTGTACATGTAGTATGGTGACTGGTGTGTCGGGATTGTATAATTTTAAATGTGTTACTTGTATAACTCATCGTGCGATTTAAAACTGTTATTTGTAAGTTATATATTAGAAGTGTAGTGACTGGACATGTGTGTAAGTAGTGTAGTGACTCGACATGTGTGTTAGTAGTGTAGTGAATCAACATGTGTGTTAGTAGTGTAGCTTATTATGTGTGGTAATTTTGTTATTTGTTATGTGAGTCGTACATGTAGTATGGTGACTCGTGTGTTGGGAATGTATAATTTTATGTGTGTTACTTGTATTGCTCATCGTGTGATTTAAAATTGTTATTTGTAAGGTATATATCAGTAGTGTAGTGACTCAACATGTGTGTAAGTAGTGTAGTGTCTTGACATGTGTGTAAGTAGTGTAGTTACTTGACATGTGTGTTAGTTCTGTAGTGACTCGACATGTGTGTAAGTAGTGTAGCTTATTATGTGTGGTACTTTTGTTATTTGTTATGTGAGTTGTACATGTAGTATGGTGACTCATTTGTTGGGAATGTATAATTTTATGTGTGTTACTGGTATAGCTCATTGTAAGTTTTAATATTTTTACATGTATTTGTAATACATATTTTGTATTGTTATTTTGATTTGTTTGTTGTACATGTAGCATGGGATTCATTTTGTGTTGGGAATGTAGAATTTTACCTGCGGTAGTGTACATGTAGCTCATTTTGTGTGCTAATATTGTTATTTTTATGTGTAATAGTCATGTAGTGACTCAATATGTGTGTAAGTAGTGTAGCTCATTATGTGTTTTCATGTTGAGTTAGTTTAGAAGAGTGTTGACTTACTGTGTAAGTTAGAGTAGCCTCTTGCTATGTGTGAGCATAATATAAAAAGACACTTTTTTATGATGTGTATATAATTATTAAAACATTGCTAAATATAATATTATATCAACCTCTATTGATAAACTTGCATGTGTTTGAATTTCTAATGTAATGTAAGCTACATGAATAGATCATATTTTGACTGAATTTTGAATGAGCACAATTTGTGATGATTTTTATTTTTGAAATAAACAGAAATTTAATTTTCTTTGTATATGTTTATTTTTTCGTTAGATTGCAGAATAAAACTACATAACTTTTGCAGTATTAAATATCTAGAAATGCTTTTCATGACCAGAATGGTGGATACTTATACAGTTAAAATATACCACTGAGGGAGTTAGCAAGATTCCAGTTCCCCAAGGCCAAGACTATTTCCCGAGGCGAAGCCGAGGGAAATAGTCCTGGTCGAGAGGAACTGAAATCTTGCTAACTCCCGCAATGATATACTTTTAACTGTTTTATTATACTGATAAAAACTTAAAATTTAGAGTTAGAGGATTCAGATAGCATGATTTCATAGCAGGGATTAGCTCACTAACTAACTAACACACGGGGATTAGTCCATTCACATATCATACCAATGTAAAAGTAAAATCTAGAGGATTACGGATAACCGGGAATTAGCTTTCGAAGCAGGGATTAGCTCACTTGACTAACGCACGGGGACTAATCCATTCATTACGATTTATAGGGAATTAGTCACATCTAACGATCTAATGTTCTATAGGGAAAAAATCAGTAGAGATATGATAAAACTATATAACATGTTATTCTGCTTGGGAGAACGAGTTAAGGGGAAGATCAAATTGGGTAAGAATTATAGACCAATGCAAACTGATGTACAATGTATATAAAAGCAGATAAATGTTTGTCGGTGGTATGCTGTAAATTTTAAATGACAAAAGCTTGACTTCAACTGTAGGAAATTCTCGAATGGGACAAAAATACACACAATCAATCAATCAGCTGTAGGAAATATCCCTACTAAAATATCATGGTAAAGTTAGATCAAAATAACGATAGTGGTTTTATAATGCACATTATTGTGAAACCTAAAAGACATCTTAAAAGAAACGGGGCGTATAAGGCGGGGACAATCACCCGCTCTGAGATAATAAATTTCTCAATCTTTAAAGTTCATGGAAAAGTTATATTTTTCTAAAATAAAGTTTTCAGGAATGGCATTTTCAACATATTTGATTCATTTATTTTATTAAATGGCATTGGTTGATGATTTGTTTTAAAGTTGTAAGTAAAGCATATTTAGTGGAAAACTGGTTTTTTGGAGCCACACAAAATTATTTTTGAAAATGAATGGGACAAGTTCCCTTTCTACATTAACCTTTAAATGACCGAAAAGTAAATGTAAAATTAACTTAAAGTTTTAAAAAATGGAGTCTGAGCCCATTCCATTTGAAAATCGAACATTATAGAAAAAAATACGCTTCAACAACCTCTTTTATTTTAATCACACTGAAACACATCAATGACAAGAAGACTTCGTGGCGAAAAATAAATTATTTATCAATAAATTATTCAGTAAAATGAAGGAAGCTAATGTGTAAAAGATGATATTGACAATACATTTTTTTTTGAAAAATGTAAATTTTCAAGAACTTTCAAAATTGAGAATCGTGTTTTTTCAGGCTGGGAGATTGTCCTCGCTCTGTACCAGGGACCTTTACAGCGAATATAGGTTTTAAAACATATCATATATAATGTATCCATTTAATAATTGAAAGGGGATTATGCTTTAGAGGTTATTGACTCACACAGCACAGATTCTATAATTGGTCTTCCAAATTGAACATAGATTACCCTCTCCCCCCAAATAAGGAATAGAACAGGAAGTCACAGTCACGGTCTAGCCTTGATATTAAACCGGGAAATACTACGATCTGAAGCATGCAGTATCGAAGGGGTACAGGGATGCCCCCTAGTGTTTTTTTATTCTCCCGAGAAAATAACTGTTGTTAATGTACATAGGAAATTTTAATATAAGGCGTGTTGTCATTTTTTCTTCCTTTTTGCTGCTTAAAAATCGATTTTTAACGCGGGAGGGGGGGGGGGGACTCCAAAACAGTTTGACAAGCAGGAAAAAAACCTAAACCTATTGTCTAAACTCGAAAATCTTTTCTACATGTACATTCGGGCCACAAAAAAGAGAGAGAAACCCCAACCATTTGAACATGGGTAGGAAAACGAGATTATATATATATATTTTTCTTTTTGTCCTTGGTCTTCTTTTTGGATATCACCAATCCTTCACTTTGAAGCGGTGTTCCACGTTTTCGCATATTGATAATATCTTTCCGCAAAAAATGAGTCACAATTTCTCGAATATTTTTTTTAATTACGATTCCGCATAAAAAAGGGGGAAAATGTATTACGATTCCGCAAATATGTTATCTGGATCACTGGTACATAGATAAAATAAAAATTACACAACAGATTAAGATACAAACAGGAGTAGCTGAATAGATTGCTCCCATGCATGTAGTTGTTTTTTTCTTAAATTTCATTAGAACGCCCTTCTTGTCTCTCTGAGCTGAGTCGAGTTTTCTACCAATTGGTCGAACTGGATTTAAAAAAAAAATCACGGAAATAAGTTTACGGAGGGCTTCTGAAATAATACACACCGATCGATGCCTTAACTACATGTAGCACATGTATAATTCTTGTATGACTTTTTAAATAACTTTAAATAACTTAATAAGTCATACCAGATTATGTTCAGTTTGAGACTAAATGAAAAATTGTTACAATTTTCTTAATTCAATTGCAATGCATGTTTCTAACACCGACTATACTACTACGTATAGAACCATGTGAAAATAAAGTGGGTCAATTCTCTTCACTTTGTTGGACTTTCATTTAAATGTACATGTAATTATAAATATATTTCGTGGGGGACTTAAAGGTGGAGTAAGGGTGAGATTAAACACTTTTACCAACAAGCAGTTTTCCTTCACATGCATATATGTATATAACGTCCTTACTTATAAGGGGTCGTGTTTCCTGAAATGGGGTGTGTATCGAAATTCATAATTTTGTTTCTTTATTAACTCTGAATAAGATGGAAGGCTTCAAAGACCCCTGACCGTCCTGCAAGTTTCGATATTGAGAAAATAAAAAGCTATTTATAAAACGAGCATTAAAGTGTAAAGAATAAAACAAGAGATTACAATTAAATTTGTCCACGGCTCTCCGAAAGGTTCCGGATTTTTTTTTTACTATTAAGTAGGGTCATAAGTATGTTTTAGGCGCAATCTTAAGACCTGCCTAGGTACTACTTAAATTTGTCTTAAACCGTAACATAAAATGAACTTAGCTAGGTCTTAGCTAAGTCAAACTTACGTTCAAAATATTTTATGAATCATCATAATTTTCATATTTATTTATATATATACATGTATTTTTAAAAAATGATTTAGTTGCGTTTTTAATTACACATAGATTAAAGTTGACGTCCTTACCTATCGGTTTTAGCTAGGTTAGATTAGATTTCGTATTAAAAATATTCTGTTTAAAATTAGTCTGAATATTTGAAAATAAATATTGCACGGACACAAAATAGTGGTTCACTGTAAATGCATGAATATTGTTTATCACTAGAGACTGCAATGTTTGTCGTTATTCTTTTGTTTTGACAAAGGTTCACTTGCTTTCAAATTGTCACTTTCGCAGAGATTGCACGATAACCGAACGTCTATGTACTTGAAATTGAAACTCTTAATAAAACAATAGGGACATATTAAATTCTTTTTACTCCGATGAATCAGCACATATCAGCAGGCAAAGACTGCAGACGTTTTATGATATACTTATTTACAATTCTAATCAAGGATGGAAAAGAAGATAATTTTTCGTATACCTCCTACATCTCTCTCTCTCTCTCTCTCTCTCTTATATTAGTGAACTCTGTCTGAATCCACGCTTGTTGCATTCTACGTTTAATCTTATTTAAGCAGACACTCTTTATTAGTTTTCTAGTAAGCACCCTTTAATTCAACGAAAATTTTTCTGTGTTTTTTTTATATAAATCTATATCATCTCATTTTTGAATATAAAAATCCATGATTACTGTGTACAATTAACTTATAATGCTTAGTGTTTATAACCTAGGTCCCACTAACATTCAATCGTATCCCAAAAATAAAATTTTGCCTTTACATGAATGTCATTTAGAGAGTGAAATTGGAATCAGTGATCAATATCACCCCCCTCCCCCTTCCCCCGACGAAAAAATAAAATTCTTATATATACCAATATTAAATAGAGAAAATTATTTTCTTTAATGTATACTATGATTAGATGAATGTTTTGACGTCGAAAGTCAACCTTTGAATAGTTCTAAATATGTGTTTAAAGAAGTTAAAACATGCTTAAGTCACCTCTACCGACTGCCTAAGTTTTGCTAAGATTGTCAAATCTTAGCACGCTTCTAGTTATGGTCTTAAGTTTTAATACTGTACTTAAGTCCTACTTTAGCATGGTCTTGGACTTAAGTACATTTATGTCACGACCCTCTGAACCGTAATCATGCTGAAAAATTCATTTAATCAAAACAGATTATGGGCAGAGCAAAAATAGACCCCTGAAAACAGATCAGGTGCCATGGAGGAGTAAGCAACCCCTACCGATTGACCGGTGTTGCATATTATTTGTTCCGCCTCGTTTAAAGATCGGGGGGGGGGGAGGGCTAATACGATAACTTTTTAAAGAAAAGGTCCAGCGCGTATAAGAAAAGGTCTGCTTACATTTAAAGGTCCAGGTAGTGCAAAATGCTACTTGCATAAACCTTGACAATCACATAAATTTTCAGAGAATGGGTTTATATCATTTGAAAAAAGAATTGTTTACCCTTGTCGTTCAATATGATCTCTAAGGCAAGACTTGCTATTCCCTGTTCAGCTGCTTTGAGTTGTGCTGCTTATGCCCCAAAAAATAAATGTAAAAAGTGTCACATTTATGGTGCTATTGTTTGTTTGTTTGTTTTTTTTACCAGCGTTTGCTTCGATTAAAGGTGTTAAATCTGCCTGTGTGTTCAGGTAATAAAACAAGGGGGGGGGGGGCGGTGAAGTAATCATACCTCTACCTGCAGGTAGGTAGCAATGGCAATGTAATGGCCATGTATTTGCCTTAAATCAATTGCTCTGAATTCTTTATTTCAATAATTTATGCCAAGGAACAAATTATAGTACTATTATGATATTCATACTTTAAAATTGTAATTTATATTATTATAGTCTATTTTTAGTAGAATATTTTAAGATATTTCTTATCCCAAGTGTAGATTTCAATACGAAAATCGATTTAAAAAATATACGAATGACTATTCTTCAATTTTGTTTTAACAATCGCCATTTGTTTTCAGTTTATAATTGCATTTTAATTATTTACTTTTGGATAGGGTAAAATATGCATTTACCTAATGATGTATTCTATGTATATCTACTACTGAAATAAATACATTTAATGCTTAAGCTTTAAACAGGTAACTCAATGTTGAAAACATACATCAGAATGAAAGTATGGTTGAATAGATTTAATTCTTTGAAGCATGGGGGAGGAGGGAAGGGGCTATTAGTTTGCAAATATTTACTCAAGAATAGAAAATAAAGCATATTTACAGTTGGGCCCATCGAAAATAACATCAGTTGATCCTTTTTTTTGCGTACCAAGGACTTTCTAATATGTGCAACCCCCCCCCCCCCTTTTAACTGAAAATTAGTTCAATGTGTAAGCCTGTATCTGTACCTGTAGGGTTTCTGAACATTATCATTGAGATTCAGACATCAGCAGAGTACGATTTGGGTATCTGGATTAACCGGGTGCAGCATGCTGCATACACCCCGGGCACAACATTGAATTTTCGTCAATATCTTTAAATACGAACTGTTTTATAAACAGACAATTTATGCATACATTTATACAGATAACGTGTACTTAACAGTAATATGAAAGTGGTGATAAAGCGAAGCTTTGTTCTGATATGTAGTAGTTACCCCATATAATATTGTTTGTTATGTACAGATAACCTACACTTTTATATGGCCGTAGGAACCGGGGGGCACGGGGGTGGGGGCGTGCCTCCCCCCCATAATTTTGCCGATATATAGATTATTATAGGAAACACAGATACTATTTGCTTGTGTCCCTCAATAAAAACGTCTGATGCCCTTTTTTATTTTTTTATTTTTTGCTTGTCAGGATTTCTTGTGTCCTCTCAACTGTCAACTGAAAATGTATGGCTATGCCCCCCAAACTGAATTTGCTTACTACGGGGCTGTTTTAATAAAAGAAAAAAAAAACCAGCTAACTAATGGTACAATTGATCATAAACACAATGTAGCGTCAATTTTGCTCTGATCCTCGGAATTGTGTTGAGGTGTTTGATAAAACTAGAAAGTGTACAGTGGATTCATAGGTATCCATATACTTCTTAGATAATGCTTTCTTCCGTATGCATATGCTTTCCGGCGAAATATATCCATACATGTAAATTGAAATATTGATAATGTACAAAAAGGATACATTGACCCCCTTTTTATCGCCCCGAAAGCATATACCCTGTGCACAACGTAGCATACACCCCGTATGTTGGAATATACGCGATGTAAAAGGTCGACCCTCTGTATTTCAGATACAGTGTATCTTTCTGTTAAAAAGTGAAAATTATGGACAGGGTTTATTGGATAGCGTAAAAACTAAAGGTTTACGTCAAAACGTGGCCAACGCACATTTATTTTTCAATACTTCCCTCGAAAATTTTACCAGATGTGAGAACAAAGCAGTCCTGTAGTTTTTTGTTTTTTGTTTGTTTGTTTTTTTTTTGTTTGTTTGTTTGTTTTTTTTTTTTTTGTATACCGTATTTAAGGAAGGCTGGTTAAGTCCTGTGCGTCACTTTCAAGCACCTGTTCGACTTCGATAAACTCGCTTGCCTGTCTGGAAGTTTTTGTATGCTTAGAAAGCATTGTCTTATAAAGTCTGAAAAAAAATTCTCGAGGAGTTTGTTTTCGACGAGTTACATGTATGTCTTCTATAATTTTCGTAATTTTGGTAATAATCAATATATAATTATTGAAATTTGATACTGGTGTGCAACCTAGAGTAAGCCCCAGGGCGAACTTAAAAATTCAATTTGATATAAAAGGTATCCCCTCTGTATTCCCAGGTATGCTTCAGTCAGAAACTTAATTAATATACATGCTATGATTTATGAATATCGCTCATTTCTGATATTTAAATAATATCAATTCATACGTAAACCTGTATGGCAAGGCCATACAGAATATGATGAGGTCATCTTTAAAAAATTGTTTGTCCTCTCCCGACCGACTGCTTCAAAATGGCTGTACTCAAACCTTTTTTAACCTCCAGAGAATGCTAATTTTCCCCTTTTATTCCCAGATTTTCTCATCTTGTCAATATGACAACCATTCAATTTTTTTCAGACCAGTGGAGAGCTACATGTATATATCTGCAGCTAGATATGACTAAAAATTTTCGATAATATATATATAATATTTTGTATTTTATAAAACATTTATACCTCGTTCACCACTCTAAACAATTATTTATGTTATATACATGTAGTAGACTTTATCCCTAGCCCCCCCCCCCCCTCCCCCCCCCCCGATCTTTTATTACATAGTGCCATTGTGCAACTCGTATATAACTTTTTGATCTGTCACTTATTTCGGGTCTCTCAGAGCAAAACATGGACTTTGCCTTTATAATCATATCGGAGGCGGGGGGATCCTTCAGTGAGTTCAGTGCTCACAGTACCTCTAGTTTGTTATGTGAGTTGTACATGTTGTATGTTGACTCATGTGTTGGTAACGTATAATTTTATATGTGTAACTGGTATAACTCATTGTGTGTGATTTAATATTGTTAGTTGTAATAAATATATATTAGAAGTGTAGTGACTCGACATGTGTGTTAGTAGTGTAGTGACTCGACATGTGTGTTAGTTCTGTTATGGTGACTCATGTGTTGGGAATGTATAATTTTATATGTGTTTCTGGTATAGCTCATCGTGTGATTTAATATTGTTATTTTTAATGTATATTTCAGTCGTGTAGTGACTCGACATGTGTGTAAGTAGTGTAGTGACTCGACATGTGTGTTTGTAGTATAGTGACTCGACATTTGTGTTAGTAGTGTACCTTATTAATATGTGTGATGCATAAATAAACCTTCAGAAAAGCATTTATGGAGAAAGCAATACATTATATATGTAAACTTACGTTCATGTGACATCAAAAGTTTAACCCAATAAGTAATCATTCGTGCCTTTATACGTATTATTAAAGGGTATCGCCCAGTTTCCCCATATATATACCATACAATTTGGAGTGCTGGATTCAACATGTAAAACAAATTTCAGAAATTTTAAGTGTATACCGTAAATTAAAATACCTTATTTTTCTAAGTACTCCATACATGGCTTTTGATGCTTGTTTAGTTAAATGTGTTTTGGCACTTCTGAAGAAACCACTACGAGACATGATAACACCTACATTGTAAATATTTAAATTCGTTCACAATTTCAATTGGTGCACCTCTATACAAAAATATTTTCTTTGGTATTCTTCCTCTAGAAAAAATTACTATTTTATTCTTGTCTGTATTTACTTGAAGCTTACAATGGTCACAATAATCAGAGAAAATATTCAAAGATCTTTGTAAATCCTCTGGATTATCAGATAATAAAACTGTGTCATCAGCATAAAAAAGTCTAAAAAAGTTAAATATTATCTGCATTTCAATTTCTAATTTTTCATCAAATCTCGTAACCCCTTCAATATTATTCTGCAATAAATAGTTTTCTAAATTGTTAATATATAAAGTAAAAAGAAATTGGGATAAATTTTCCCCTTGTCTTACCCCAAGGTTACACATGAAAAATTCAGAGATATTTTGATCAATATATATCTTCGATTTAATACCACTGTACATATATTTGATAAATCTTAGACATTTACCATCTATACCACTTTTAAACACTTTGGACCACAAACCAGATCGATCGCCAAGCAGCATCAAAGGCTTGTTTAAAGTCAATAAATGCACAATAAAGTTTTTTCTTACTAAAAGAAACAAATTTACAAAAAAAAAATCTAATATCAATATGTTATCTTTTGTACCATATCCTTTTCTAAAGCCAGCTTGGGCTTCAGTAATCAATTATAATTCATCAGAAAAAGTATCCAAACGCTCACATAAAATACTGGTAAATACTTTTCCTAAACAGCTTAATAGTGTTATTGGTCTATAGTTTTCAGGGAGAGGTGGGTCTTCCTTGTTTTTATAAATTGGCTTAACGATACCAATAAGCCATTCCTCGGGTACAAAACCAGTATCAAAAATCAAATTGAAAAGGTCAACATATAGTGGCAAAAAACATGATATTGTTGTACTAATATATTCGTTACAGAATTGATCATACCCTGGAGCTTTATTATTTTTCAGTTTGTTAACTGCTTGCAAGATTTCTTCTGCAGAGATTTGACAATTTAAAGGGGAGTTATTATCGAAATTGACATCATTATCATCTACATCACCTTCATCATCTTTAGATTCATTATTTTTTTTTTCTTCAAAAAATCGTACATTGCTTTGATATCAACTTCAGTTTTACATCTAGCCTTCGAACTATTTAAAATTCTCCAATATTCCTTAATATCACTTTTCTGTAAATTTTCTAATTTTGACGTTATAGATAAAGAATATTCTTTAATACATTTATCCATTGTTTTCATGTATTCTTGTATTTCTTAAACACGAAATAGTGAAGTCATCTTAAATTACTTGAAATATATCATTAAATCAATCATTGCTCTCAAAAGAACTGAAGTGCCAATCAATTATTGCTCTCATCAATTGAATTAATGCGAATTATTGATGCTGGCAAACATTAGAAAAATTAAGGCGCGCATCATTTGAATTGATGAGATCAGTAATTGATTTGATGCTAGCAGCAATTAAATTCAGTCATTCTTCTCATCAGTGGAATTTAACTCGAGCCCCAACAATGTGATGGCATTATTAATATTGCTGAAATATTTAAAATTTCTAACCAATTATCACATGTTTTTTTTTTATCATTTCAATTTACATGCTTTATTTGAATATATCTTTAACACAAGTAACATAAAAAGTATGTTAATTTGGCTGGTATGGCAGAGCTTCCATATTTCCTTATATGCTCAAGCATGCACATCGTTTAGTCTCCCCCAAAGTAAATTGATTAAAAAAAATTAATACTCCTTCAGGGCATAGGATACTCAAAATCAAAGGTTGTACATATTTTATCATTGACAAAACTATAATTATCACGAAGTTTGCATAGAAAGCCATCTTCGTATATGAATTTTCTCTTAATTTTTACTTTCATATTTATACTGAAATTCATTGTAGGAACACGATACAAAAATGTTATCACTAAAACACCCTTTTAAATTTTCTGTTTATGTACACGTTATAATGTATTTCATTAACTTATGATTGATTTATCTTCTTTAAAAAATTTTCAAATACTCTATTAATGTAGTACCGAGAAATTTCAGTCGCCCAGTATGCCTACTAGAATACTACCTGCCTACTATTGTACTACAGTATGCCTACTATGCCTATACTAGAATAAGAACAAAAATATATCTATTCTCCAACTTCTTCTGTGAATAAAATGGCTTTGCATCGTCAAAATTCCGGAGCTTTCAGGGACTTTAGTCCTCTGCGCCATCATCTGGGCTTTGCCCTGAATCTATCAAGGGTATTGAGGCGGCTTGAGACACCCTGTCCGTTTAGAGAATGCATTTTAGCATTTTCTAGCTAAACCACATGTTTTTTGTTAGATAGCGTATTTTCAAATCATTGAAAGTCTCCCCCACCGGTCAATCTGAGCAGTAGGGTGTTAAAACACACTTTCCCAAGCGGTCAGGGAGTCTTCGCATCTTCTTAACTATACATTAGGGTATATGACTATATGTAATCTTTAAGAATTTTCTCTTGAAAATGGTTAAAAATGGAACGGCGAAGTATTTTTATCATTATCATTATTCATTTTTTATCATGTTTTTGCATTGTATATATAGATATTGTACCTCTGAACAGTTTATATGAAATATATATATATATATATATATATATATATATATATATATATATATATATATATATATATATATATATATATATATATATATATATATATATATATATATATATATACGTTATAAATGTATCCCATGTACTATTATTTTGGGTTGGGTGAATAAACTGAACTTGCACTTGAACTTGGGCGATTATCATTGGGTATTAATGAGAATGAATTATCATTAATACAATTAATTCCACTAACTTTTTGGTTACCCAGATCACGGAATATTTACTGTTTTGAAACTATGATGAATTGACGTTCGACTTCGTTTTTTTACTAACTGACCACACGATTCTTCACACAGGGATTTTTTGGGAAAAATTTAAAGAAAATTCGATGCTGAAAGAATATATATTTCAAACATGCCACTACTCTAAATTTTGAAAGAACTTATAAATCGCAAGTTATCTAGCTTAATGCCGAGCAGCTAATATTGACTGCTGATAATAGCAGTATTGCTTCGGATGCTGCTTTTTCCTTCATTATCAGCAAAAGTGACCATTTAGGTGCTTAGGGAGTAGCTTTTTTCGTAACTTTAACAAGCATTTTGAGAGTATTGCATATGCAATGCTAGCACCCTACCGGCAAATGTTATCTGGTTCTCCTAAAAAATTGAAATGCCCTCAATTCCGTCAAAACTCTTGAAAGCGGAAATTCAAACTTGATCTGTAACTTAGTAAAGGTAGACTCACATACCAAACATCACTTCAATATTTGCAAGCTGTAGAAAAAGGGCGGAAAATTCAAGTGCCATGGGAAGGACTTACAGAGGGACAGACAGGCAGACAGTTGAGGAAAGAACCGTTTTTACCAGTAGGGGACTAGTTTTTAGCTTAACGAATCTTGCACAGATGTTACATGGAAAGAAAAGATACAAGACATGCTTAGGATACTGCTTGAAATACATTTTCTGAATGAGTGAGAGCATCAGATCAGTTATTCCTCTCATCAGCTGGATTTATACGCGCAACTATTCAATAAAGGAGAGCAATAATTGATTTGATGCGCTTATCAATTGAATCGAAGATAGGCCTATCAATACAGTGGCGGAAAATTTACTCGCAAAGAATCAATTTAGAGATTGTCTTAAAAAAGATTTTTTCCGTTCTTTCATTAAAAGAAAGTATCGTTCATTCCATTATTAATAATAAAAAATGAATTGATGATGTCCTTGATTATTAAAAGATATCTTCAATTATCGACTCTGAGATTAATGTTATTAGAGTTTATGTTAGACCGGCGCTGTACATGCTGTATACATGTATATGTCAACATGGGAACAGCTCTGATAACATACATTTTTGCCGTATATCCAATCTTTTCCTTTGATCTTGTGTACTGTCTTGTACATACATACACCATTTATATCAGTAAATAAAATAAAATAAACGGTGCAATTAAAAAATTAAACATGATCACTAGCTGTAGCGATTTTCCTGTGTGTTTATAACCTTGTAGTGAATTGACGGTTGAATTAGCTGTACTGATTTGCACGTGTGTGTTCAATAAGTGTAAAAATGTAGTGAGATTCATGTCGAATTTCAATATACTTAAAGTAAAAGATATCAAAAATTCCTATGGATACAGAGAAATCCTAAGGTTAACCTCGGTATATTCTGGTCTTACTTTCTCTTTTTCAAGCCTCTAAATCGGTGAAGCGAGATGAAGGTAAAATTTCAAATGTAGTCAGTTGGCTGGATTTACAAACAAGGGGGTGTGTGTGTGTGTGAGGGTGTGTGTGTGTGTGTGTAAGGGGGGGGGGTAGTACTGTATGAGTTGTGAACATATTTTAGTTGATCCTAGTAACATGAGTTGAGTAGAAAAATTGACATTACATTATACATGTATATAGTTATATGTAGATATGATACGTGTATAGTTATATGTAGATATGATATGTGTATATAGTTATATGTAGATATGATATGCGTATATAGCTATATGTAGATATGAATAAAAGTAGAAAACATCAAGTTAATAAAGCGGGAAGATGTATCGTGTCTTTAAACATTTGAAGTCTTAAGAGTAATCGCGCTTGTCATTTGTTTTATTCATTAATTTTAAGTAAAAATAGTATATGTTCTTTTTTCTTTTTTTACCAACAAGCAGATTTTGAAAGTTAAACTGTCCAAGAAAACTCATTGCATTACTCCTTAAATCAAAGATTTTCCAGTTTTGTGTGTGAATATTATTTAAAATAAAATTATAAATTTGTATCTATTACGCGTATTTGACTGTTGTATCGGATGGTTCTAGGAAAACAAATCAAAGGTTTTGACTAATTATGTACATGTATGGATGTCCTTTCACAATACTGACAGAGAGTGTGGATATCCCTGCTTATTTTTGCCAGAGCTTATGGATATCCCAGTTCAATTATTCCACATTGTGCACACATCTCATTATTAGTGCCAGAGCGTACGGACAGTCCGGTTCATTCATAACTGCAAGAGTGTGCAGACATCCCTGCTCATTACAGCCAGTATGAGCGGATATCACTGTTCATTCCTACCAGAATGTGAAGATATCCCTGATCATTATTGCTAGGATGTGAGGAAATCCCTGATCATTACTACCAGAATGTAAGAACAACCCTGCTCTGGACTTGGTATCCTTACTTTGTGTTGACATTCCCGTTTGTCTTCTTGGAAATTCAAATATGCAATCTTTCCTGCAAGTATATCTACGTATATCCGACTCAGTGTCATGGTATCAAGGGTTATGTAAGTTGCATTTTCATAAAAGAGTATACGAATTTCAAAGTTTTAATCGAATTTGTTTTATCTACTAATCTATCTACAATCTAGATTCGTTTTATCTACTAATCTATCTACAATCTAGATCAAGAAGGTGAATTCTATTTGGGAACCTTTGTCTGGTAATTAAGAGAATAAAATTTAAGCAGCTACGAATAGTTCAGAAATCAACAAACAGGTATGGTTGCCCTTTTTTCTGCGAATCAGATCAATGTACAGATCCTCCAAATTTTCTCTTTAAGGTTATCACAGTGCTCTCTTTTATTAAACATTTAGCTGTAATCAGACTCGAAAGATTAAAAGACAAAAGACAATGCTTCTACAGATATCCTGGAACACGTTTTTGTTTTTATTTTTTGTTTTGTTTTTGTTTGTTTGTTTGTTTGTTTTTCCTTTTTTTTTTTTTGTTAATCTCCCGAAATGCGGTTTTCACCCTAAACTGTACATCATATAAACTTTGCTTCCCATAGTTTGGCAAAAAGAATGACGAGTACTATTTCCGCCTCGAGGTCGTTTATTATTTTTTATTTTATTTTTTATTATTTTGGATATATTACATGTATAATTGCATCATTTCATATTTGCTCTTCTTGTCTCTGTCTGTAAGCTAGTCAATAAATATTTCTTCCTTGCTTGTGTCAAGGAAATTATTTTTTAAATTAAAATCGATAATTGTTATCTTGTTTCTATTAACGTCTTTCTTGGAAAAAAACATTCATTTATCAAATAAAGCAGGAGCATAAATCGGTTATCAATCGTTAAATGCATGAAACCTGAACTTGATATTGAGTATATATGTTTGTCTTTTACATTAAAAGAAAACCAGTTTATCCCCTGCTAGAAAACTTTTCACCCTGAAATGGATGGCGGAGGTTTGATTTCTGTATATTACATATAAAAACGATTTATTTATTTATTTATTTTATTTCCATTGAAGCAAAAAGATTTGAATGAATTTAATGTACCTAACATCAAAATCATACGCAATGCACACGTTCATGTACTTTACAAAGTACCCGATAATTTTCCAACACAGTTTTGATTTAGAGACATATTACCATAATTTGGTTTTAGACCAAAAAATAAATAAATAAAAAATAAAAATTCAGTATACATTTCATGGAGTTTCGAACAGATATAAAATGCATGACATCCTTTTTTTAATTAACAAAAATATAGTTTTAGCTGGCATATCCTCAAAATTTTATTCCCAGGAGGTTTACAGGATAACCATACATCACAAGATCGCATGAAGGACCTTCAGTTATTTTTTTAATTTTAAATCATACAGGAAATATGAAAAATGGATGAAAACTACATATACCTTGCTTATGTCCTCAACATAATATTCTTGATAAGGAAGATGTATATTTTATGAAATTTATCAAAAAAATTGGTAACCAGTTTCAGCAATAAGGAAGTTTATTACATTTTCAATAGTGAAATACTGTGATTTATTTATTGAATAAAAGTGATATTCTCTCACAGTGTGAAAGGATACCAAAGTGATATTCTCTCACAGTGTGAAAGGATATCAAAGTAGGTAAAAAGATAATTTCTGGCCTGTCATAAGATAGAGATAGTAACTAAACCGTCTTGATAGAGACTAAAACTGCCAAATTTTCTCCAAATATGTTGTTAAAAATCCGTTTTTCAATCTCACAATCGCTTATACATGTAGCTATCATATGACGTCTCAACCGCTCAACTATGACGTCACAGCTTATGACACCCTGTTACGAAAAGACAGAGTCAAATGGAAAATCAAAGAAAATGTAATAAACAGAAAATTCAATATTTTGTAGATGAATATGGAATTTATTTTACGAGTGGGACTGGATTTTTTGATATTTTCACTTGTGCTTCGCACTCGTGAAAATATCAAAAAATCCTGTCCCACTCGTGATATAAATTCCATATTCATCTACAAAACATTGAATATCCTCTATATATATTAAATTTTCTGTAAAGTGCAAACAAAGATTAATCATCCCCAGATTTAAGTCCACTCATGTTAAATTGTCTTCCTATCGATTAATTGTTTGTGCTTAAAAGGAATGTTGACAGCGATGTTTAAATCCAAATGTTAACCTTTTTACAGATCCTCCAATTTTTCTCTTGAAGGTTATCTTTTATTAAACATTTAGCTGTAATCAAACTCGAAAGATTAAAAGACAAAAGACAATTCTTCTACAGATATCCGGAAACATGTTATTTTTTCTTTGATATAAAAATTACGAAAAAGCTATGTATAAATTCAATTTTTCGGAGGGAGGAAGATGTCAATATTTTAAGAAAAAGAAATTGCAACAACAACCTCAGCAATTAGTAACTCAACATTGTATGTAGATTAATTCTCCGAAAATGTGGTTTTCACCTTAAACTGTGCATCATATGAACTCTGCTGCAAAGAGTTTACAAAAAAGAATAGCGAGTTTACATCGGAGAATTACAGAGAAGGAAAAAAATCTGTAGAGTTTCGTTTTTATGGGTCATAAAAATGACTGTACACTTTCCCTTTTATCTCGGCGCAAATAACAGGACAAACTTCTCCACACACTAGGAATGAATTGCTCTGCAAATAAAATTTTCACAGATAAAAAGTATCTTATTTCTTTTTCAATCAAGATACATGAGTTAAAAAAATAAACTTTGGTATTTCAAAACCTGTTTAAACATATGTAATATTTGCATGATATTATATTTTTTCACACTGAACCGGATAAACATGAGGAAAAGAATTATGAAGTACATATTCTTAAAATAAACAAGTGAAGCCAGGGTAAACAGGAAAGTAACGAAAAAATGTTATCAATTTGATCAGTAGAATGGAGGGGAATGTCTCTAAGTGTTACCGTTAAGGATGAGCGACACAGGAGAGATAAGGGCGGAAATGAATGCTGGAGACCGGAAGTTCACTTGTTATCACCCAAATACTGATCCTTGAAATAACACGTAGCACTTTTCTTTTATTTCAGTACAATTTTATTACAATTATTGTTGTTTTTTGTTGGTGGTGGATGTGTTGATAAAAAGATAAAAATTCCTTCCCTTTTGCAATATACGTGATGATTGAGGTGTACATTAAGTGTACTTGCAATGAAATATTTCTCTGTCTGTTATCATATGTCTTGATTTTTTCAGAAGATCAGGATGGATAAATAAATGAATGAATAAATGAATGAATGAAAAGATAAATTAATTTAATAATAATATATCCATAAATATAATATAATTCTCACAAAGTAACGTTTACCCTGAATTTCTCGAGATAAACAATGTTCTGTTCAATGCGTCTTTTAGGATATTCGAGGGGGGGGGGGGCAAACATCTTTTTCTTTTCTTAAAGTACTTATTACACTATATCTTAACCATATATTAGGTCCAAAAGTAAACATTAACCAAATATTTACTTTATAAATGAGACTTTAGATAAGTAAACCTAAATAAAAGGTTATAGCTTGTGAATTTTTATTTTATAATTGAATTTACACCTGTATTTCACGTTAGACTTCCAAAGGCAGTCCTGTTATTCAAAAGTTGAAACCAGTTTTCAGAAGACAAAAATGAAAAAAAAAATGTTAAGGCTTTATTTGGATCAACTTTTAAGGCTTAAAGCATGTTTAAATCAGAATTGTTGATTGGAAACAACTGGCCTGCAGATTACTCTTATCAGGGAGATTTATCTTGATAAAATGGAATTATTTTAGGGGCTTTTTTGTTTTCATTTTTCTCTAATACCTAAAAGTAGTACTTAAATAGAAGTATCATGAATTAAAAGGCGTTAAACATTTCCTCGGTGTATTCAAGAGTACCACACTTGATTCATGATTAACAACAATTAATATAAAAGTAGCTTAATCATTAGCGTGTACAATTTTAAAGCAGAAAAGCATATCTGCTGCATTGAGGAAGTTCTTATTTCTTCCAATCGTATGCGGAATAATCACCATGCATTTGTGAATGATTCATCATAGATAGAAATAAGAAGAAAGAGCTTTGTCCGTCTAAAAATGCAATACCATCAGGTGCCCTCTGGCGTTGGTTGTCAGTAATTATTTCTGTACAGTTATTAATAATCGTTTCAGACAAAAAGATAACGCAATGTTAGTTTTTAAATAAGAAGTTTTGTTATTGCAGTGTAAACACATCTGTTCAATTCGTATCACGAAGGCATGAAGTAAAAATTGAAGAAAAAAATAATGCAACAGTGACTACTGCTCCACACACCTGACATAAAAAAAACATAAACATAAAAAACCCTGCAAATAACCATTATTGTCTTATTAAATTATATTTCTCATTAAAATAAATCACATGTATGTATTTATTCAGTCCATTGACAGTACTGATCAACAGACATATTCGCATTAACGATAAAGGTTTTACTATAGTTGGAGATTAACTTCTCTCCTGGTTGGAAATAAGGATGGGTTCCACATGGAGAAGCCTACATTTGGTTACTGTCTGTATGTCTTCAATTGATGAGAATCGGACTCATGTTAGGAGTTTCTTTAGGTTTGTAGGTAAGCCTGGGCTATGTCCTTTGTACGACTTTTAAGCAAAATACAATATCTTTTCCCCTAGTAATTTAATTGTTGTATGTAAATGAATGCTTAGCTTAATAATATCTTGTTGGTTGTTGTCGTTAAAATAAACAAGAAAATAATTGTTAGCGGGAAAAAAAAACACGGTTGAATTGAGCATGGATTTGGGGGTCGTAAGCACCCTTAGCTTCCCCCACTGCACATGTAATTTAGGATTCTCAGTGTTGCAAAGAAGACTGTAAATGACCTTGCAACGATTTTAGAAAAAATCATAGTTTCGCCTTGATATCATTTATCTTTCATTGTTTAGTTGGAGCTATTATAATTACATCATTTCAAAATTGCACTTCGAGTCTTAATTCATTTAACCAGTTAAAAATATTTCTTCCGTGCTCGTGTCCAGAAAATATTTTTTAAATCAAATTTCTATGATTGTTAACCTAATATCTTGTTTCTATTTACGTCTTTTTGGGGAAAAAAATCATTCATTTTTTTAAATAAAGCAGGGGCATAAATCGGCTATCGATCGTCTATAACCGAATTGAAATTCAGCTAACATGTATATCTTTTACATTTAGGAACCAAATGTATTCCCTGTTAGAAAAACAGAGTGAATATTTGATTTATATAAAATGGAAAAACAAATCTTATGAAGCAAAGATAAAAATGAACATAATTACCTTCACATACAAATTTTTAAGTTTATTTCACACTATTTTCTTGACAAGGCAGTACTTCCATATTTTTTAAAAATAATTTTTTATCACAATAATCGGTTAACAGTTACTGCAAGCAATAGGGGAGTATTATTTCTGTAAACCAAGATTAATCATCCGCAAATTTTAAGTACATTCAAGTTGACGTCCTGTCCGCTGATTGTTTATGCTTAAGGACATTGGCAAGTCAGGGTTTTCCGGAGAAAAAAGGTTTAATACATAGGTTTTTTCACTTATAAAATAGTGAATGAGAGTGATTCTCTAAGCGGTGAAAACCAATATAGCGTATGTTACAGAGGTAAACAAAACACGTGTACTTCCTTCAACGGGTGGAATCATCTATACAGCAAGAAAGAAAAGTAGTAATGGCGTTGTTGTACATTGTATTTAGGGACAAAGAGCCAACAGGTCGTTATTTACCATAGTTATGCTCCGTACGCTGGGAAGGCCAAAGGTGTGACATATGCTGAAAGGTAGTTCGACCATGCCGACTGAGAACAGTTCTTAGGTCGTGTGAAGGAATCGGCATTTAGTAACTACGAATAAAAGTTAAAAATAAACCCATGCCAATATTTTTACGACAATGTGTTTCAATCTATACTTTCAACTACATGATAAAAACAATTAACCTGTCTCTTGACCAATTTCAGCTGTTAAGGGACGCAACTCAATAATGATGACCGGTGCCGGTATATCCATGTCTTGTTTCTATATATATATATATATATATATATATATATATATATATATATATATATATATATATATATTTTTTTTTTTTTTTTTTTTTTTTTTTTTTTTTTCCAGCCAAAATATCTAGAGGTCGTAAGAAATGAAGATACAATAATGTATATAATACAAATCTATATGAAATAAATGGGTTTTGAAGAAAATTATGTAGGTCCCTTTTATCAACATTTTACATAGGGAATGCATTAAGAATTGTAAAAACACTAATTTGACAAAATCTAAAAAAAGAATGTTGGATTGGTAGGTAAAATATAGCCTGTTTAGTACATTTAAACCTACTCAAAGTTTCTTGAAAAATTCTATACAATAACCAGGAACCTTGCCAACGTCCTTAACGTGTTCCTGGTCGTGGACAGGTGAAGCTAAATTGCGAAATAGAAATATATATATATATTTCTAGAATAAATGAATTTTTATAGAATGTACACTACAATATAGATGATTAATTTAATAATTGTTTTGTAGCAATTAGAGGGAAAAGCCTTTAAATACCAATATTTCAGGGCTGCTTCCAAGATTGTAGCAGCTACATAGTGCTAGAAAACTACCAATAGTTAAAACATGCACGCCGTTCATGGCTTTGTTCCATTTCGTTTCATTTGGTTTGAATTTTGGTTTCGTTTCGTTTTGTTTCCTTTCAATTGGTTTCGTTTCGATTTCGTTTCGCAGTTATCTGATACCCTTTTCCTTAAAAAAAAAAAATCAACCAGCCAACTAACTCTACCTCACAAAAAGGAACATGTATTGATCTTAGACTTACAAAAAATATTGAAAAGGTTGAATCAGTAGCAGTATTAACCCCGTTCTGCAGCACAAATAGTCTAGTAGGTGCTGATATAAAATTCAAAACATTTAAACAATTTGCATATAAAAGAGTAGGTAGAAACTACTCAAAAGGCTGATTATATATCACTGAACAAAACCTTTCAGAAGTGGATTGGGATAGACAAGTTTTCAATAGGCAAAATATTAATGAAGTTTACACTAATTTTATCAGAATATATAATTACCATGTAGAGAAAAATATACCCCCCCCCTCCCCCCCCCCAAAAAAAATTGACAATGTTGTAATTCGGCCATTTGGTAAACCTTTCATGACAAATGCTATCAGACGTAAAATGCGACAAAGAAAGAGGGTACACTATAAGGCATAAAGACTAATAGTGATTATCAGTGGAGTAAATATCGGAGTCTACGTAGCCTAGTGGTAGGGAGTTCGCTTCTTGATCGGGAGGCCCGGGTTCGATTCTCGTTCTCCGCGCCGCTTCAAGACCTGAGACGTAAACATAGGTAGTGACTGTTCCTTCGCCAAGCGCCCGGCATTAGAAGTGAAAGTCACAGGTCTTTCGGATGAGACCTTAAAAACCGAGGCCCGTGAAACGGAAGGCGTTGGCACGATAAAGAACCCTCGCTGCTCAATGGTCCTGAGTGCCGAATATAGTTCTAAATTTGTAGCCCTTCACCGATATATGGTGACGTCTCTATATGAGTGAAAAATTCTCGAATGGGACATTAAACAATATAAAATCAATCAATCAATCACAATGGCACACCGGGCAAAGAATACTTACAAACAAAAAAATCACATCACAAATTTTAGCTAAAACTATTCTTCCTGGTAAATGGTGGAGAATTGTTCAATCATTATCCAAATTTGTTAACAAAAGCAAAGAAACCTAACCACTAAAATCTAATGGTAAAAATTTTATCCTTCCTATTGATAAGGCTACTCAACATAATAAACAGTCTGCTGCGATTTCTCATATTGAACATTGTAGAGAACCCCACCTGCCCCCTCAAGGACCTGCCCCTCCCCCCCCTTATTCTACTGATTCAATTGGTATTACAACTGTAGATGCTATTGACCAACTTGAAAATTTAAACATGGACTTGCACCACAAGTATTAAAAAATATAATTCGTGCCATCAGTAGACCACTTGCTAAATTATTCAATCTGTCACTGGAAAATAAAAAATACCATATATTTGGAAGCAGTCAGATGTAACACCTGTATTTAAAAATAAAGGGAGCCCAGAAGATCCAGCAAATTACAGACCTATATCACTTACTGACAGCATCTGTAAAATCATGGAAAAAATTATATTCAAATGTCTCTACAATTATATGAATGATCATAATCTTCTCTCTTAGAACCAGTCCAACTTCCAGCCAGGTGATTCTACTGTTAATCAACTTGTTGAAATTTATAACACAATTATATCAAATCTTGATCAAGGCAAAGATGTTAGATTTGTCTCTTGTGACATATTCAAAGCTTTTGATAAAGTATGGCATAAAGGACTGTTACATAAATTACAACAGTATGGATTCAAACGTGATATCTTAGGTTGGATTGAGAATTATCTCTGTAATAGAGCTCAGAAAGTAGTGTTAGAGGGATACTCCTCTGGATTGGAAAGTGTCAATGCTGGAGTTTCACAAGGCTCAGTTTTAGGACCATTTCTTTTTCTTATTTATATTAATGATATTACTGAAAATATACAGAATCAAGTAAGACTGTTTGCGGATGACACATCCTTGATAGTTATTGTTGATGCCGACACGGTTAGCCCAGCAGTGTCTCTTACTTCTGACCTTGGAAAAAAATGGAAGTGGTCTCATCAATGGCTAGTTAAATTTAACCCTAATAAGACGGTAAATGTCAATTTTACTAGAACTCATCGAGTACACCCAAATATCTCATTTGGGTCGGGGAACACAATGAATGTAATTTCCCAGAATCAAAGTCATTGTCACCTAGGACTGACATTTCAGTCTAATGGGGGTTGGTCGGAACATATTACAACAATCTAAGAAAAAGCTTCTTTAAGAGTTAACATATTGCGCACACTAAAATATAAATTAAAGAGGGATATCCCTTAATCAAAATACACCTCATTTGTTCGACCAGTAGTAGAATATGGGGATGTGGTATGGGATAATTGCACTGAAGAACAATCCAAATTATTAAAAAGTAAACAGGTGGAAGCTGCGAGAATAATTACAGGCTTTAGGTGTAATACATCAAAAAGTAATCGTTATAAAGAATTGATATGGGGCACTTTAAGTTCAAGGAGGGAAAAACATAAGCTCACACTGATGTATAAAATACTTAATAATCTTATCTCAGATTATATGAATAATATGCTTGAAGGATGTACGCCAATTCAGCATAATAATAACTTACGCAATGATCAATATAAACAGTTGTGAAGAATCTTCACAAATGTTTATAAAATTCAAATTAAAAATGTAACACTGTAAATATTTAGTGTTCGGTAGATTAGTAGTAGTGCTAGTTGTTTTCGTATCTCTGTTTCCTTTGTTTTTATGACTTCTTCACTTTTTTCTTTGTCCTGAGGAAGGGACAAGTCGTCCCGAAAATTTGACAATTTTTAATGTTCGTGTCGTTGGTCATTTTTAGTGCTTTATATATATATATATATATATATATATATATATATATATATATATATATATATATATATATATATATATATATATATATATATATATATATATATATATTATTTCTTCACTTGTTAATTCTATTTTGTTTTTTCTTCTATCTCTCTCTCTCTCGACTCATTCTAAATATATACCAATTGAAAATTTACTCTTCATACATTTTTTATGTTTAAATGTACCTGTAATTGTGCCTTGACCAATATGGAGAGAACGATCATAGGGCATTTATGCCTACTGTTCAATCCATTTCATTGATTTGAATAAAATATATTTTAAAGCACAGATACTGTACCCTTTGATTTATATATATTTTATAAGAAATAAAACACTTTCCGTTTAAACAAGAAGTAAACCAAATAAAATCTAATTGACGTACACTTTTAAAACTTCCTCTTTTTATAACAAAAGTGAAAATAAGGATTCATTATTATGTAGACAAGGTAGCTTTATATTAACTTATAAAGTTTATCATTAATATAGGTAAACATTAAAAGCAATAGGGAAATAAACATAACTGTAAACAAAGATTAGTCATCCGCAATTTAAGTACATTCAAGTTAAAATGTCTTTCTTTCTTCAAATTGTTTATGCTTAAAAGGAATGTCGACAGCGATGTTTAAATCCGAGTGTTTACATTTTTGGTAGGTCACTTGACAGTCAGCTTTTTAAACCGTCGTTGAATCTTCCTTGGTCGGGTGATTTTAACAAGAGTTATTTTTATTTTACTTCCTCTTTTCAAATGGCTGCTGTGTGGTGGATGTGTCTTATTCTATTACCAGGAGTTATTGACTGTTACGGTATGTACCTGAAATTTTATACGACTTTTTCCTGATATTTGATATTTTTTTGTTCACTGCATAACTTCATATTAAGTTGAATCACGTATTAACTCAGAAAACTGCCGCGTTCATCCATTACAGTAATCCTTAATTCAGCAAAATAGTTGGCAGTATGTACAATTTTAAAATTTTAAAAAGGCAATTAAAACACCGATAGGTATATTTAGCCGCATTTTTTGCAAGACAAATATTGTCAGTATGTGACTTGACAAGCGTTTCCAGCTTAAGTACATTAAGTATGTTATGTTAGAATTCAACCTTAATGTCATGCTGGACTGTAGTGATATTCCCATCAAATCTGTTAAAAAATAAATAGTTTCTACGAAATCATTTACTTCAAGAAGAATTTTTATAGGAAATAGAAAAATAAAATTTAATAACTTTTTAAAGGGGGGGGGGGGGAGAGGTATTTTATGCTTATACAAACCCATCCCCTTGAAATGGATCGAGAAATAGAATATGAAGTAATTTTTTAATACTTATTGTTTGTCGTACAAAAAATACTTCACATAAGGACCTGTACTCATAATTGTCCTTAACCTTGCAAATCAAAATCACAAAGCGATCTAGGATCTAGGTCTAGGAAGTTAGATATATAAATCTACTTTAAACCTAACTTGATGTGTGTTGTTTTTTTTTTTTTAATCTTAGGGGGCCTCTTCAAACTGATAAAATGATGAATGGTACGCTATCTTAAAAGCAATTGGCCACCATTACTGCATATTTTCGGAAATTAATTTCATCTGTCTCTGTCTCTCTCTCTCTCTCTCTCTGCAAATTAAATGTAAACCGCAAAAAAAATATATATATATATAGTTTACTTTATGACAAATTCTAACATATTGTCTGAAATAAAAATAAGAAATGCATTAAGCCCTCTGCTTAGAAGCAGTGAATTCAACTACAATTTAAGATAAAAGCCCGCATTTTTCCGTAGTGATGATACCATCCAACACTGTGTCTGTATCAATGTCAGATGCACTGAATAAAAAAAAAAATAATGTTCATAATGAAAAAAAAAACTTCACCACCTGACCACTGTCCATAATTTCTGCTAAGGAAAACGACTGCCATTAAATGAATAAAATGAAACCAAAGAGTTCATTCACTGTTTTCACTGTCGAAAGAAAAGAGAATTTTTTTCTTTTGTCTACTTATTATATGGTTTCAGGTAAAAAAAAAAAAGATACCTTAACTCCTATTGTGTAAAATATATAATGACTGTTTACGGCCCTAACGGACCTCAAACAGTCTCATAACTTTACATATAGAACAGTATTCGGCATATATTCATTACTTACTGTGTACGTTTCAGTTAGTTTTTATGTTTTGATAGTTTGAAATATTTAAAGTCAATATTTTTTTTTGCATATTCAACACATAAAACATATGAAGAAAAAGAACTTCGACATTTTCCTTAAAAATTGCCCCCCCCCCCCCTTAGACTTGGTGAAAATGTTTGCAAAAAGTTTTGGGTAGACATAATTTAAAGCTAACTTTAGGACTGGTATACAATCTTAAATTATCTTGTTTGTAATATCTATTCTTAGATTCAAATGACTTTATAGTAAATTATTTTATTTATCTCCTTTTTATACATGGTCGCATGGTGATGATGACTCACGTTGTAGTCATTTTTTTCACTCTTAGAGACTGTAATATCGTAACTTTCTCTGATATCATATTTCAATCGGCCGTTTTAAACATTTTATTTTTTTTAACAATTTTAGCCCTCAATAGTTCTATCCACAGAGAATAATACATACCCTTTTCCATATCACCCTGTTAGGGTAGGAACATATTGTCGCCGTCGACAATATGTACAGAACGACAATATGTACCGTCACACACCTCTATCAGCCCGAGTCATCAATATCATCTAGAGGGCCAAAAACCCGAGGGCTGATATTGGTCAAAGGCTGATACGAGGTGCGATATGGAAAAGAGTATATTTTATTACATTCATTACATAATTTAGAAATAAAACACAAAACACATCTATTTGAACAAATTTAGTATATTAAATACAACAATTGTTACTGTAAACACGCATATGAACAGAAACATAGGTGTTTTATCACAACTAATGTTTCAAGGTTTATCTGTAAATTCTGTGATAATATGCATTCGTATCTGCCCTGCAGATCCATATCAGCCCTGCAGGATCCTTATCAAACCTGGAAGTTGATATGGATATTGTGACATCAGGCATATTGCATTTGCAAAGAATCTGTAATTATTACTAAATATGTGGTTAACAGATAAATCGATTACAGAAAAGCATATCAAACCAGCAGGAAGTGGAAGTTGCATAACCCCTTTCTTAATTTGGTATTAATGTGTAAAAAAATAATTATATGCTTACGATGTAAAGCAGATCTCAGTTCAATGTATTTTTTTCGTCAAATTCATCATTACACCACAATTACAAGTAATGTCGAAGTATCTAATTTTAAAAACATGAAAGCGATTTTAACCACTAATATTGTTATTTATAATGCTATTTTTATTTTTAGAAACAGCAAGTCCATAGGCTTTTTTACAATATTTCAAAGGAAACACATATCGTTTTTTTTTTCAAAGAGGACAATCTGTACTCTGAAATTGAAGCGTAATATTAAGAAAAATTTATTAATGATATTATAAGCATTTTTGATTTGAAGGTCAAGAGTTTTATGCCCCCGTAATGGAAGATTCGGAGGCATATCGTTTTTATTCTGTCCGTCCGTCTGTCTACTTTTCTAGCTGTCTGTCTATCTGCCCGCAAAAACTTTACTAATAGCCATAACTTTTGATTGGTACAGCAAGAGCTAAACTTTTCGTGTGTCATGTGTGTATTACATAGGACAAGATCTTTCTTTTTGTACCAATATATACTGAAAGGAAAAATACACGCAGGGTAAACTTTTGAAGTGATTTAATGTTATATTTTCGAACGTATTTTGCGGTATTGTAATCTAACATTTAAACTTATCTTTTATCAACAAGTAAGCAAAATCTCATTTGATTTTGACCGATAATTTATGAGTTATTGAAACTCAAATTACGGCACCCCTCGAAAGTGAAAATCGAACATTCTTATTATCTCCTATGCCTCCCTCGCGCATTTGTCACAGCCTCAATTTTCCTCTGCATTGAGTTCATAAGTGCATTTATCTTTCTAATATGGATATTATTCAACCCCTTCGACAAGGCAGCTTTTAGTTGGTCGAGAGTAGCTTAAACATTCCGACGCCTTTAAACCCTACCGTCTAGTTAGCCCCACAGACTAGAGAAAGATGTATTGTACGAACACCAGTCAAGTGGGTCAATGTACATGTTTGCGAGAAAGTCTTGACAAACTCTATCTACATTGGCTCATGGGTTAACAGGCTGAAAAATTCGGCATAATGCACAAACGCGCGCAAATGAGAGGAACACTGACGTAAAGTTGACGAGCTCACAAAACAAAATCGCGCAATGCGTTTCTTTCAGTTTTTTGGGTGAATGTAACGATTATGATTGCCTACTGTATTTATAGGGGTTTCAGTGGTCGTAAGTGGCGATTATACAGATGGCAGGATGATAGATAGCCCAATCTTGAGGTGGCGTTGTTACGCACCAACGTCGTCGTCACGGTTGATTGGAAATGTTTCCAGTCCTCTCTGATGACGGATAAGACGTTCTATGGTGAAAAAAATTACAACAAACTGCACAGCAACCTGCTTTTTTCCTTTTTCTTTTGTTAGGCGATGCAATAACCAAGCCTCTGGAACTTCCGTCAGCCATACCATGATTACACGAAAAATTCAAAATGTCTGTAATTATCGAAAAACAATGTGTATGTCTTCAGTGCATCAAGTAGTATTACAAGATGTGTTGAGTCAACAAACCTGTCATCATCAATATGCACGTGTTTTTGGCTTTTTACCATTTTCCCTACGTGACGTCATACATTTCACGGTTGAGTAATTCTGAGCACTATTTGAGTGCACAATTCCCAAGATATCCCTTTGACAAGTTTGACAAGTAAATTTCGGTACCAACAATTTTGACCTTGACCTTAAGTGTGACCTATTTTTGAAAAAAAAAATCTACCTTGACCATAACGTTTGAGCGTTAGGGCTTGGGCTTTCATATTTCACGTGTATTTTTCTTATGACAGGTCCTTCTCTAGGGTACCAACAGCTTTGACCTTTTGACCTTGAGCTTTGAGTTTGACTTACTTTTGACAAACTTCAACCTTGGCCATATCTTTTGAACGGTTGATGCTATGACTGTCATATTTCAACGTGTTTCCTTTTGACCCTCTCTTTAGTACCAATAACTTTGACCTTGGAGTTTGACTTCCTTTTGAAAAAAAAATTAACCTTAGCCCTATTTTTTGAACGGATGGTGATATGCATATGGCTGCCATATTCACATGTTATTTTCCTTGTGACAAGTACTTTCTTTGGGTACCAACAACTTTGAACTTCTGACATCGATCTTGGAGTTTGACTTTCTTTAAAAAAAAATTGGCCATAAACTTTGAATTGTTAGAGATAGGGCATTCATATTTTATTATATTTTTTTCTTGTGACAAGACCTTTCCTTGAATAAACAACTTTGACCTTTTGACATGGACCTTGGAGTTTGATATACGTTTGAAAAACTTTAGATTTGGCCATAACCTATGAACAATGGGTACTAGGGCTTTCATACTGCACATATTTATTCCTTGTGACAAGACTTTCCCTTTGATTGTAATGTTTTTGTTTTTTTTATCTTAACCTTAGATTTTGACCTACTTTTGAAAAAAAAACTTTAACCTTGGCTATAACTTGTTAACTTTTAGTGCTTTGGCTGTCATATTTCACAGGTGTATTTCTTGTGACAAGGCCTTTTTAAGTACCATTGTTTTTAACTTCATGACGTTTACCTATGAGTATTACCTATTTTTGAAAAAAAAAAATAACCTTTGCATAATGTCTGAATAATTGTTGAAAGGATTTTCATATTTCACAGTTGTATTTCTTATGACAAGACGTTTCCTTGGGTACCAACATTTTTGATTTCTTGACCTTGGAGTTTGACTTGGACTTGAGAAATTTTGACCTTGGCCATATATAAGCTGCCATACGGGGGCATCAGTGTTTCACAAACAAATCTTGTTTTGTTTTGTTTTTATGCCTTCGTAATCGAAGATTCAGGGGCATATAGTTTTTGTCCTACCCATCCGTTTGTCTGTCTGTTTGTCTGTTAATTTGTTTGTCCGCAACAACTTTAACCTTGCTAATAACCTTTGATTGGTCGGAACTATGGCTTTCATTGTTCAGATGTGTATTCATTGTAACAAGAATTTTCATTGGGTACCAACATTTTTGACCTCTTGATCTTGACATCGGAATTTTACCAACTTTTGCAAAATTTTATCAAACTTTAACCTTGGCCGTTACTTTCGATCAGTTTGTGCTAGGACTTTCATATTTCACTGGTGTATTCTTTGTGAAAAGGCCTTTCAGTGGATATTAATAATTCTGATTTTTCGACCTTGACTTTTTAGTATGACCCACTAAAAAAAAACCTTGTACATAACTTTTGAATGGTTGGTGATAGGGCTTTTATATTTTATGGGTGTATTTCTTGTGACAAAACCTCCTATTGGATACCAACAGTTATGACCTACGACCTTGGCGTTGGAGTTTGACTACTCTTGAAAAACGTTAACCTTGTCCATAACTTCTGAATGGATGGTGATAAGGCTTTCATATTTCACAAGTGTATTTTTTGTGTGTGTGTGTGTAAAGACCTTCCCTTGGGCATTATTCATTTTGACCTTTTGACCTTTACCTTGACAATTGACTTACTTTTTCAAAAAAAAAAAACTTTAACCTTCTGATACCTTCACCATAACTTTTTAATGTTTAGTGCTAGGGCTTTCATATTTCACAGGTATATTCCCTGAAACAAGCCTTTTCTTTGGGTAACAACATTTTGTATGGGTTACAACATTTTGACTTACATTTGAGAAACGTTAACTTTCGCCATAAGCTGCCATACGGGGGCATCAGTGTTTCACAAAACATCTTCTTTTTTGGCTTTGTTTTCTTTTTCTTTGCTTTTTTTTTTTGGGGGGGGGGGGGGGGTGCAGGATATGACTTCAGACATTATTTAGTGTATTGTTTGTAAATTACTAAATTTTGCCTTGCTTTGTGACTTCATTTGCACTGTTTTGAATTTTCATTGTTTGAAATGTATCAGGATATATTTAATATAATTGCTAAAACACGTTTAACAAAACTGGATATAATATGATGTTATGAAAAAGTATATGACAGAATTTTTTTCGAAACCTTTGTAACTCTGTACCACTGGATAAGTTGTCCACAGATATCGAGAAAAGTATATTAAAGTTTTTAATCCGTTGTTTGATTGTTTAAGCTCCATAGGAATGTCGATGTTTATGTTTATCTTTTTTAGGTTACTTGACACTGCCGTCGTTCTGACTTACCTGGTTCTCCGATTTTAACAAGGATTATTTTCATTTGACTTCCTCCTTTGATATGACTGCCTTGTGGGGGATGTGGATAATTTTTTTACCAGGAGTTATTCACTGTTACGGTATGTACAATGGAAAATTTATATGAACTTTTCTGATATTGAATACATATATCCTTCACTGCGTCGCTTCCGTTTTTGAAGTAATTATATCCCTGCTTCGAAGAAGAGGGGGATATATTGTTTTACCCTTGTGTGTCTGTCTGTCTGTCTGTGTGTCTAGCTGTCTGTCTGTCCGTAAAAAAAAACTTCGTCACAGTTTTCTCAGCAACTACTCATCGCAGAGGCTTGAATTTCAATTGTTTAGGCATGCCGTATGGTAAGATTCATTTTGTACGAATCCGTAGTCAACTTCCTGTTTATCCGTTGTCTGTCCATATCATATATAAAAACTTTTTTGTCGCTTTTTTCTCAGCAACTACTTATTGCAGAGGCTTGAAGTTTTAGCACACTCTTTGTTTATGCATGTCTTATGGTGAGATTCATTTTTGTACGAATCCGTAGTCAACTTTCTGTTTATCCGTGTGTCTGCCCGTATCATACATTACTAATTTTTGTCGCTTTTTTCTCAGCAACTACTCATTGCAGGGGCTTGAAATTTTAGCACACTCTTTGTTCAGGCATGTCATATGGCGGGATTCATTTTTGTACGAATCTGATGTTAACTTCCTGTTTATCCGTGTGTCTGTCCGTACCATACATAACTAATTTTTGTCGCACTTTTTCTCAGCATTTACTCATTGCAGATGTATGAAATTTTAGCACACTGTTTGTCTAGGCATGCCATATGGTGGGATTTATTTTTGTTTGAATCCGATGTCAATCTAAAGTCAACTTCCTGTTTATCCCTGTTTCTGTCCGTAACTGAACTTGTGTACATTCACACCAGAGTGTATATTCACATCAAAGCGGGGATATTACTAGTGAGCATTGGCTCACAGACTTCTTGTTGGAGTAAATAAGTTTAACTGGGTGTAACGTTTTGGCCATTTCAGTGATCTTACATTGGAAAATACATACAAGGTTATCAAAAAGTTCGTGGACTGATGCGATAAAATTAATAGTATGTAGTCGTTGATTACAGGATTTTTAGCGAACATAAAACACCAAAAGTTTAAGAAGTGTCAAAATTTCAGCTTTATATGTTGATAATTTGCCAAATTATCATTAAATAAAAAGGGCAATATACGATCACCAGGCGCTGTCGCCGTTTAGGTTCATGATGTCTGACAACGTCATTATTCTCAATGCCCGTTCTCTCTGCCGCAATTTACTTATCTTGATGAGATTCTCTGGAGTAACGACCTAAACCCGTCTTGTCTGTATGACTTTACAATGTCATGAACACCTGATTTCAATGCATTAATATTGTAAAAATTAAATCTATACAAAGGACAGGATCCTCGCTTGGTTTTGCCAGCACAATTTTCTTTTGGAGTTCAATGTCAACCAATGATCAACGTCACTTTTCGACGTGACTGATTTCGACACCTGACAACAAATAGACATAACCCTGTGTCTCTTTTCTTGCTGGATTGTTTTTATGTATTTAAAAACAAGTACTCTGGGTGTATTTTTCTTCTCTGTAGCCTGTTTAAACATTTTCTAGGTCTATGCCAGGATTTTCAGGGGCTGAAACTTTAAAGAATGTTGTAAAATGACACCCTACACCATTTTGACGTCATTTGTGACCCCATTATTGTTTGGACATTGGATTTTCGGATGACAAATGCTCATATAAGGAAAGTTTTTCTCAGTTACACTCAGGTAGAAGATACATCATATTTGAGGTTGCGCCGCCTGGACATACCATTGCCTACAGAAACATTTACGATTCATTAAAAAGAAACAACTTATGATTTGTAGTTTATTTTACAGATAGAAAAGAAGATACTTATTTATTTAATGTTTAAAAATCCATTGAGGTATCTCAAGTGGTTTTAAATTTATGACGCTAGTCCACGAACTTTCTGATAACCCCTCGTATCTACATTAAAATTTATGGGGGATTTACGCCATTTAATACAAATTTAAGACAAACACGGTGATATAATTAATCACAGTATATCTAAAATAAATTATTACATATCCGTACAAAAACAAGTTTATCTTAAACGACCGTTAACGAGATATATGTTATTTTAGCATATTATCGTATTATACATATCTCATTTTATCTTTAAACAGTAAATTTGAAAACATTTTAGGACACCAGAGACAAAGGTTCAAATGAGCTTTTCTAATTAAAATCATTTCGTTGTATGTTCTCTTGTCGATGTCTTCGTATTTTTTTTTATATTTTGGTTTTATTTTGTAGAATCACTGACTATATTTCAACTGATAATGCCACAAAACATCTTGTAATGTGAAAACGATTTATTAGTGTGAAGTAACAAAGTGTCAAAGATTTAAAAAAGATCTCATATGTATACACAAATGTATTTCAATAAACAGAACAAAATATTAAAAAAAAGATAAAATGTTCGTGAAAACTTTTTTTCTGTTTACGATTATTAATTTCACTTGATCTATGGAATACTTATATCGTTATCAGCTTGGGCACTAACAACTAACAGTACTGGTAAAATAGAATTTAAACTATAAATACTCTAAATATATATCTTGTGCGTCACTAGATTCTTTTGGATTTTCGTAGAAATTGATCACAAATATGTCTGAGAGATGAAATATCATCAGCGCTGAAATATTCTATTTCTCTGCTTTTAAACGTAACAATGATTTGAACATGTTTACAGGGCCACCTGACGATGAAAATCCCAGTTATCTCCCTGTAATTACTGAGCAATGACACCAAGGAAATACATGTTATATATGAGTGGAAATTTCATACAAGATTTTTTTTTATAAACATATGATAATAGAACCTTCGTATTTTTATGTGCTGTATATTAATATAAAAACAATTACTTTTCTTTAAATAATTACTTGCTAGATATTTGTTACAGAAAATCTGAGCAGAAAAAACACCGCAACACTCTCTCAAAGTTCTACATACACCGACCACCCGGCGTCACGTGCAAATGACGGTGAAACTAGGACCACCGAAAATTATTGTGCCCATACTGATCCTACGAGCACTAACAAAACGGCTTGGTTTCAAGTGGATCTTGGAAAACCATACAGCATAAAAAGTGTGAAAATCTATTACAGAAGAGAAGGTACATGTAAATACGTATTATACGTAAACAAAATTATTTATCATCTCTTTCATCGTAGTATTTTTGATACATAATTTATTAGATGAGGCAAGAAATCACTTAGAGAGATCATCCGTACACCAAAAGTCCTGCAATCAACCATTTAAAGAAAATGATTAAATATTTTTCCTCCTTTTTTGGAAAAATAAACCTTACTAGGAGTACATAATTATTATATATACTTGAATAATCACTCAAGTAACCAAATGCTACCATCTTTTGTCTGCCGTTAAATAAAAGAATTATTTAAACAATAAAACGCTTTCTTTGGTTATTAGTACGGGAATTGATTGTATGTTGTTTAACGTCCCATTCGAGAATTTTTCACTCATATGGAGATGTCACCATATACCGGTGAAGGGCTTCAATTTTTGACTTTTACTCGGCACTCAGGGCCATTGAGCAGCGAGGGATCTTTATCGTGCCAACGCCTGCCGTGACACGGGGTCTTGGTTTTTAAGGTCTCATCCGAAGGACCCACAACTTTCACTTCAAAGTTCCGAGTACAGTTGCTACCTTTTTTTTTATCGACTTAGGTCAGTCCCCGCCGAGATTCGAACTCACAACCTCCCGATCACGGAGCGAGCTAGTACGGGAATTAATGTCGCAGCTGTTGCAGAAAAAAAGCGTAGGGGTTATGTGAATTGCAATTGTTGCGACGTTTTATTGTTTATATCTTTTTAAAAAACATTCAAAGTAAATTAAATATGTTAAATATTGTGTTATAGATATGTATGACATTGTATGCATAATTGATGGAAAAGCCATTGCATAAGAAATATATACAGATGGCTTGATTAGTGCTGTTTACTGGCGGATTATAGCAATGGTTTTTATAAGAAATAAAAGAAACAATATTCAGTGGATTAAGTATTCAAAAATTTAAATGTTTATCCTAAAAAAATTCTTTCAAAGTTTTTGATAATCAGGTAGACTTGTTGATATTAGTTTTTTAAAAAAAAAATGAGACAAAAATACCTTTAATCTATATTTACTTAAAATTCCAAGTGAGGCCAATGCTATATAAGGATTTTGCCAAATTTTCATGTGTATACTGTGTTTTATAATAAAACACTTTTGTTTTATTCCATATGGTGATTGTACATTGTAATATACATTAAGTTATAATCGAGGAGTCTCAAACTAACATAAGATATCTACTATCTTGATTTAAAATGGCTCCAAGACTTGCTCTTTCATTCATACAAAATACATAGAGCATGCGATATTCTGCCACACTGTCTTGATAAAGAAACAGTATTTGCGATGATATTAATATCACATCTTAAATGACAGACATTCATGCACTGTAATTTATTACATTTTACAATAAATACTTAATATCTTTGTGTCAAAAATTCTTTTTAACGCCTTCACTCACTTAAAAATTGAAGAGTGATTTGGATTACAGGAAAAAATGGCGATCGTATATAGGCAAGAATTTATATCTTCTTAGGAAAATAAAATGACAACATCAGTAATGAAAAGTCTAATTAAAGTCTTTAATTTCCAGTGATCTACCCTCTATATGTTTTGCTGGGTTCTGATTCAGCAATAGTAGTTGTAAACGTGCATCAGAAAGCAATTTAGTTTGGGTGGTGTTTTTATTAGCTCACCTGAGCCGAAGTGAGCTTTTCTGTTCACATCTTGTCCGGCGTCCGTCTATCTGTGTGTCCGACTGTCTGTCTGTCTGTAAACTTTTCACATTTTCGACTTCTTCTCGAGAACCACTGGGCCAATTTCAACCATACTTGCAACAAAGTGTCCTTAAAGGCCGGATCTGACCTAGATAAATATCTACACGGACAGCAATTAAGCGTATTAGGGAGCAGGTCAACACCTCCCCACTGATAAAACTGCAGAGTAATACTATTAATAGACAAAAGCATGCACTAGCACGTACTAAAACTGAGACAACAAAGACTGTGCAAATACATAAATGTTTTAATCATTTTTATGTTTAAAAAGACATGTTTTATGTATACGTAACGCCTCCAAATGTTATTCCTGAACTGAATTTTTTGTTTTTTATAATTCTTTTTTTTCCAAGTTGCTTTCCTGGGGTTTTGGGGCTACGTGTATAGGTAATGGAAGTAATGTCTCTACCCACATTTTCATTCCAGTGACATGTTCCCAGGAATGCTCGCACTTTATCCTGTTCACTGCCAAAAGCGATTCTTTTATCCTCATATATATTTAAAGTGTTATTAAAACTCTCAACAAAATAAGTATCACGTCCTAATCGAAATCATCCTGATTTTTATAAATCACCCAATTAATTATCACACCCTTTAATAGTTTTTCTGCGACAGGGTTTTGAATTACCACTCCGGAAAATTCGTAGTTTGGATCCACTTTACATCTTGAGGAAGGATGGCATCTTCCATGACTGTTTTTATAGTGGTTTACGATATTTTCCATCATCTCTCTGAGCGTACTTGAGTCCCCACCGCAGTGTTTGATGGGCCAATAGAAATGTGTAGACACGGCCTCCGGTTTATCGTACAGCTCGTCGGACCACGATTTATACCTTCCCTGTACCGTTGTCCACTTGAAATTGCAGACATGGCCTTCTTAATATTTTTTATGCCATGCCAATTGTCATTTCGGTTGCAGGTAAATCCATTTTCACATTCCCTGACTAGTTTGTTAATTGACATATTTCTGTCATGTGAGTGGACATTGACAGAAACTTGTTTGTTTTCAAGATCCTCGTAAATTTTTTCAGTTTCAATTTTTTCATGTATCTGGGTAACTGGATCGTCAGTGGTTGCAATGTGCACACAGTTGAGAACTTTGTGCGTTTTTTTTTCAGCTATTGCCACCACACTGGTGTCCTGGAAATTTTTCCGCCACCCATGCCGTGCGTCAATTATTCCATCTAGATTGTCATATAGTCCAACTTTCTCTAGTAAAGCAGTGTTATTAGAATCTTCGTACTCTTGTTGGACAAATGTATTGTACATTGTACATTTAAAAAAAACGAATTCCGTTTTTCTACGGAATGAACACCTAATCCTGCTTCTCTGCAAAATCTAGAATAACAGTATGGTAGCATACCACTACACAAGAAAGCGTGATTAATTTTTATGCCCCGGGATCGAAAGATCGCGGGGGTATATTGTTTTGTCCTGTTTGACTGTTTATCTGTTTGTCTGTCTGTCTGTTGTCAACTTTAACCTTGCCCATAACTTTTGATTAGATGGAGCTATGACTTTCATATTTCACGTGTGTATTCTTTTTGAAAAGACCTTTCTTTGGGTACCATCATATTTGACCTTTTGACCTTGACTTTGGAGTTTGACCCTCTTTTGCAAAATTTTATGAGACTTTAACTTTGGCCATAACTTCTGAACAGTTGGTGCTTGGGGTTCCAAATTCACATGTGTATTCTTTGTGACAAGCACTTCATTTGGATACAAACAACTTTGACCTTTTGACCTTGACATTGGAGTTTGACCTTCTTTTAAAAAACTTTAACCTTGGCCATAACTTTTGAACAGTTGGTGCTTGTGGTGTCAAACTTCACAATGCCCCGGGATCAAAAGATCCCGGGGTATATTGTTTTTGTCCTGTCTGTCTGTTTGTCTGTTTATGTTTGTCTGTCTGTCTGTTGCCAACTTTAACCTTACCCATAACGTTTGATTGGTTGGAGCTATGACTTTCATATGTCACATGTGTATTCTTTGTGAAAAGACCTTTCTTTGTGTACCATCATATTTGACCTTTTGACCTTGACTTTGGAGTTTGATCCACTTTTGCAAAATTTTATGAGACTTTAACCTTGGCCATAACTTCTGAACAGTTGGTGCTTGGGGTTTCAAATTCACATGTGTATTCTATGTGACAAGCACTTCCTTTGGATACAAACAACTTTGACCTTTTGACCTTGACATTGACCTACTTTTGAAAAACTTTAACCTTGCCATAACTTTTGAACTGTTGGTGCTTGTGGTGTCAAACTTCACATATGTATTTTTTATGACAAGGCCTTCCTTTGGATACCAACCACTTTGACCTTTTGACCTTGACCTAGGAGTTTGACCTACTTTTGAAAAACTTTCACATTGGCCATAACTTTTGAATGGTTGGTGCTAGGGCTTTCATACTTCACATATGCAATCCTTGTGACAAGACCACCTTTGGATACCAACCATTTTGACCCTTTGACCTTGATATAGAAGTTTGACCTACTTTCAAAAAAATTTAACCTTCGCCATAACTTTTGAATGGTTGGTGCTAGGGCTTTCATACTTCACATATGTAATTTTTGTGACAAGACCTTCCTTTTGATACGAACAACTTTGACCTTAATCTTGACGTTTTACTTACTTTTAAAAAACTTTAACCTTCGCCATAACTTTTGAACAGTTGCAGCTAAGGCTTTCAAATTTCACAGGTATATTCCTCGAGACAAGTCCTTTCTTTGGGTACCAACATTTTTTTATCTTTGGGTCTGGATTTTGACTTGCAATTGAGATACTTTAACCTTCGCCATAAGCTGCCATACGGGGGCATCAGTGTTTCACAAACACATCTTGTTTCATTGATGAGATATTTCCCCTTTGGAAGGTAGGGTGAAGATGTCCAAATATACCTGTGATTAGGCCGATCAGTTCTTGAACAACAAAGTTTCAAAGAGGTGACATGTCCCCGTTTTGTTGCTTTTTTTACCTCCAATTTTCCTCCACAATGTTTTCCATGTACACCAGCAACATCCATGTGATTTTTCACGGAAGGCAACGATGTCACAAAGAAGTCCTGGTTAACCTGACTTCTCTTAACATTGATATACGTTCCAGGTGTTTTTTGGATGATCATCTTCAGCCACTGACTTCTTCCAGGCAGATAGCAAATTTTCCATGATGTCGGCATTGTTAACAGGTCTACCTAGTTGTTTGACTAATATTTCCCTGACTTCCTGAAGATTTTGCATGACGTAATTTTTTTGTCTTCGTTAGCTGGTATTTCTAGCTTAAAAGTTGGAGGACGCTTTCGTTAGTTTTTAGCAATGATATAATTTTTTAGTAATAATAAAGCTTAGTTAATGACAATTATTCTTTGAATTAACTCCTGGTTGTATCTTATAATATATATATATATATATATATATATATATATATATATATATATATATATATATATATATATATATATATATATATATATATATATATATATACTGTCTATACAACAGGGATCATATTCCAGTGGACTGTACCATTTTTAATAAGTTGTAATTTAAACAAGAGGCCCATGGGCCACAACGCTCACCTGATTAACTTTGGCCTCGCTGTTTTTCACTTGATTCCCCCCCCCCTTTGTAGTACTTATTGTGGCCCCGCCTTACCCCCGGGGGTCATGATTTGAACAATTTAGAAGCTAAACTACACCAGAATGCTTCCACATAAGTTTCAGCCTTTCTGACCCAGTGGTTCTTGAGAAGAAGATTTTTGAAAATTTTTACTACATATTTCAATGTAAAACTTGGATTCCCTATTGTGGCCCCGCCCTACCCAGGGGGTCAGTGTACTGACTATGATCAATTTCACAGAGAAGTTAACTCCCTTGTAAATGCACATCCTTTATTGTTTACTTCCAGTGACAGCAATATGATGTGATGTGATGTGATGTGTTTTACTGTAAATACCTGTACATAGAAAACATGTATATAAGTATTTGATATTACACATAAACCACACACTCCGCGATTGACAAATTAACATTACTCTGATTATTAAATAAATACTCTATGTTCTTTGTAAACAACATTTTTACAATAAATATTGCACATGTACCCTAGTAAATTAACACATATGAAATTCATATTACTACCAAACCACACAGTTTCAAATGAATTACCGTTACTAGAAAATGCTCAAACAAAATATATGATTATTGTAGAGTGCACATGCACCAAATAATTTCACGCAAAAATCACAGCAAATCTTTAACTTTCAATATCAACTTAAAAATATCAACCTATTATGACATAAATTTTCTACACATAGTCATCAAACCATAAATCTTTCATGCGAACTTTTTAACATGTCACTACAAATTACACCATAACAGGTGAACATTGAACATCTTTGTAAACATATAAGTGATAACAATTATGCACGTAAAAATTTCTTATGAAACGATATACAAATAGATTTTATGTTTAACTTACCAACTTAGAAGTTTTCTTTCATGGGAAAAGTGAAGACAAACATGATAATCAGCACAGTGACTAGTAAACACTGGTAAACAATTTCTAAAGTTGTAAAAAGCTCGTGCACCCGCGAAAATTGTAATATTGAAACCAAATCCGGAAAAAAATCTAACATTCAAACCAATTCCGGAAAAATCTAACATTCAAGCTAAATCCGGAAAAAATGTTTTGTGTAATGTTAAATTTGCTGTAACAGTCATGATTTGAACAAATTAGAATCTACACTACCCCAGGATGCTTCCACTTAAGTTTCAGCTTTTCTGGTCCAGTGGTTCTTGAGAAGAAGATTTTTTAATGACCCCGACCATTTTTTTGTATTTTCTTGATTATCTCCCCTTTGAAGAAAAATTGGCCCTTCATTTTAACAATTTAAACTCCCCTTCACCCAAGGATGCTTTGTTCCAAGTTTGGTTAAAATTGACCCAGTGGTTCTTGAGAAGAAGTTGAAAACGTGAAAAGTTTACAGACAGACGGACAGACGGACAACGGGTGATCAGAAAAGCTCACTTGAGCTTTCAGCTCAGGTGAACTAAAAATGACAATCAACAAGTAACTTTTTGTGAATAATATTGTTATAAATTTAATAGCACTTCTAACTTTTATTTAATAAAATGATTTTAATAATTTTATGGGGAAAATTATAATCATATTATGACAGAAATTGACACATGGTTGCCCCCACTACCCTGTTTAGGTTTCAGATGGAATTGACCAACTTCCACAGGCACATGGAGGGACCTCCAGCCAAATGTCAATAAATCAGCCTAGCTGTGATACAGGGCAAGATAAGAGGGCTCAGAGGGGAACATCCATAATATATGTGCATCAAAAAAATACAAACAGTATCCAAGATATATACATATATATTTCTTAAAACCATGCAGTCATCTACTTTTATAATTTCCAGTTTTATCAATAAATAGAGTTTATAGTAAATTAAGTGAAATCCTGAGTCCCTTCATATTTCTCTCCCCTGAAAAACTTCCCTCCAAAACAAAACGCGGTCTCATTGTAGCAAAATGGAGGAATAAGAAAAGAAAAGTGTTATTTCATTGAGAGTAAATTCCGAATAAAGAGAAGCCATTATACATTTCTTTAATTTTAAAAATTGGGATTTAGAAGAGATGAATGAAGATACCATTGAAAATGATAGCAATGCGGAGGAAGGCATGAATTTTGAAAGGACATATACCTTATCCCACAAAATGAAAACAGTGAGGAATGTCAAAATTGTTTATATAAACCTTGCATTACTGACGATGCGGAGGAAGGCATGAATTTTGAAAGGACATATACCTTATCCCACAAAATGAAAACAGTGAGGAATGTCAAAATTGTTTATATAAACCTTGCATTACTGACGAACGCAATAAACAAACGTGATGGGCATCGGAGCCTGTGCCACCAAACACACGGAACGGTTCCCTTAGAAAAGAAAGGTACAATTTCTTTTGGACTATGCTTTTTCTTAGAGGTGTGTTTTTGGATGAGAGATATATAGCTAAGAAAAGAATTGCTTTACTCAACGATCCAAGATTACGAAACGTTGTGAGCCATCGTAGGGATATTTTACCAGAATGTGTTTTAGAACTGGTTTGGTATTGGTTTCCGAATCCAAAAAATAAGCCATACATGGGACATCGTTAGAACTAAAAAATATTTTGAAGATTTCTTTTTTAATACTGTGACTTTATAATTATGATTTTTTTGGTTTCATTTCCACTTGATTGTTTTCTAAGTCTAACCCTGATGACAGCCACAGACACTTGTCACGCTGATAATCTTTGTTATCGCCGATGTGATGCTTCACTACAGTGACTAAAACAGCACATGACTGACCCACAGTGATAATTGTTTACACTCTCTTGTTCTAAGCATGGGCTTTGTTTCTAATTCACAACCCGATGAAAGGAAAATAAAAAGTATTGAGGATTATTTTCGGAGTATTTTCGTCTTTTCTTTTTAGGTGAGAATATGGCGGCCATTAGCATGCGTCATTAGCGACGGGCATTTCCGGTGTAAATGTAAACATTCTAAAGCTGTCCATCAAACTCCAAAGAAATTTGAAATTTTGATCGCCTCAGAATTTATAATGTTTATTATAGTCTGTATATATTTTTTCCTCTGTTTTGTAAACACCCAATAACACTTGATAGCTAAGTTAGATTGCTCAACAACTTTCGGAAGATGATTATTGACGGCATAGATATAGTTTCAAAAAAATCTGCTGCGAAGTGAAGAGTGGCAAGAAAGTTAAAATTTCCTCAAATTTTCTCACTGGCTGCTATTTATACTCCAGATACCCACTTTAAGTGAAGGGGATTTAAGTTTGTTCAAATGAAGGGCCACGCCCTTTGTCACGGGGAGATAATTAGGAATTTGTGAAATATTAATGACATCTTTTAAAAATCTTCTCAAGAACCACTGGGCCAGGAAAGATGAAACTAATATGGAAACATTCTCAGGTAATGTAGATTTAAGTTTGTTCAAATCATGACCCCCGGGGGTAGGGTGGGGTCACAATGGACTTTTGACGTTTACATAGGAATACATAGGAAAATTCATTAAAACTCTTCTTCTCAAGAACAGCAAAGCCTTGATTGGTCATATTTATTTGGGAGCATCCTCAGGTAGTGTAGATTTAGGTCTTTTCAAGTCATGATCCCCCCCCCCCGGAGAAGGGGGGGGGGGGGGTAGGGCCATAATGGGGTGTAAAAATTTTACATAGAAATCTTTAGGAAAATATCTTGAAAAGATCTTTTTCTCAATAACAGCAAAGTCATGATTGGTCATATTTACAGACCCTGAAACGTGCTACTACCCCAAAAAAGCGTGTGACTTTCGTGCGCTTTTCGTTTCGTGCAAACCATGTATCGTTTCGTGTAAACCTTGCAGTGTTCCGTGCAAACCGTGTAGCGTTTCGTGTAAACCGTGCAGCGTTTCGTGTAAGCTCCAAAGCGTTTCGTGCAAACCGTGTAGCGAGCGTGCGAGAAGCGTGCGAGAAACGTGCGACTTTCGTGTAAGAACCGTGTGAGAAACGTGCGCATTTCGTGCAGGAATCGTGTGAGAAACGTGTAGAATTCATTCGGAAGTCATTTTATTTTAAATATGGCTATTGATGGTTCAACATGTCATTCTGTGTTTTTTGTAACTAATATTATTCGAATCTATCAGACCGGTGGTATTTTAAGAGTGAAAAAATACGGAAACAACAAAATAAAATTACTCAGTAATGTATTACATATTTGTTTGATTTTCTTTCTTTTTTTTATTTCAATAAAGATGAACAGAAAATGTGTTAAAAGTAATTAATTATATGCATATAAATTTTAAGGTATTTGATTCAATACATTTTTGAAAGGAAGCAATACTGAACATTTTTTAAAAGAAAATTCATTAGAAATCCGGTCTTGTCCTTTTCATTCATTTATTTGAATCTCTTCACCATTCTACAATTATGGGATGTGGGATTACAAGAACATATCGGTGTTTAATACAAAATAATAGATAAATATGGCAGGCGTGAAAAAAAAATGCAAAATTTAGTGTGTTGCTTTAAATGTGAAGTATTGGAATTCTAGGCCGGGGAGCACAATTAATTGATTTTCTTTATAAACGAACACAATTTTCTTATATTACAAGATTGTGATACAAATTATTTTGGAACGATGAGTCATTTTTAGTCTTTTCATGCATAAAATTTGTTGATTAATAATAGTCATATAAATGAATTATAATTCACTTGCATCTACAAATACAGGGTTAAATATTTCCGGGAGGAGGGGGGGGGTGATCAAATGAAAATACTAACTGAGTGTTTGTTGTAAACAAGTCTTTTATTGATGATTTTCTTTTTTAAAATAATTTATTGCATTTTTCCGGGTGCGCCCGATGCACCCCTTAAAAAATATTGTAATCTTCTTTACACTTTCAACACTCTTCTCGTGATCGGGAGGTCGTGAGTTCGAATCTCGGCCGCGACTGACCTAAGTCGATAAAAAAAAAATGGGTAGCAACTGTTCCTTCGCCATGCGCTCGGCACTTTGAAGTGAAAGTTGCGGGTCCTTCGGATGAGACCTTAAAAACCGAGGCCCCGTGTCACGGCAGGTGTTGGCACGATAAAGATCCCTCACTGCTCAATGGCCCTGAGTGCCGAGTAAAGGTCAAAATTTGAAGCCCTTCACCGGTATATGGTGACGTCTCTATATGAGTGAAAAATTCTCGAATGGGACGTAAAACAACATATAATCAATCAATCAACACTCTTCTTACGACTGTGATCAAGGTCATTTATAACAGCGATCACGGCATCCGCGTGCCGGGACTGAAAACTTGTTCTGCAGGTATCTCTTTTCAATCATAGCTAAGATGACAACCGACAATAACGATTGATTTTTAATTTGTGAAATTAAACGGTTTTATTAGTATTTAATGGGTATAAATAAATACCCGTGGATTTTATTTCTTAAATTCATTCGATTGTCTGTCAACAGTGAATTAATTTGCCAGTGCATTCGTAAATAAAATAAATCCTGAATAATCATATAAGTTGTTTTATTAATCACGCAGTTCTAGAGCATATTTTTTTTAGTTTTTAGGACATTGGACATGTACACACTGTACATATATATTGAATGTATTGTTAAGAGCCGTGACTATTGATTACATTTTTTTTTTTTTTTGGTCTAGACGCGGTTTGAAGTCAAGGATTTTAAAAGGTTTTCTCTACAATATAAGATTTTAATGATTAATTAAAGTTTACTTCTGTAATGAAACAATATATTTGCCACTTTGAATAAAGTGCATTTTATGAATTACATGTATTGGGTCCCTCTGGAGATATGAATATCCTTTTTTTTCTTAGAACGGGCACTTGTTTCTATAATATTTTTTTCCCCGATGGTATACTTACTGAAACAAGTGCCCGATATATTTAGTCATGTACAGATTTGAAGACACAACAGTAAGATCTCGGTAATTCCCCCCCCCCCTTCCTGCAATATGTTCCTGTTAGATGCAGTTTACATATTACCTTTGCAAATTATAAACAGAACCTTATTTTATCAAATGAAATTATTATTATCTTTTTTTTTTACTACATCAAAAAACGTATAAATCAATCAATAATTAAAAAAAGGAAAAAGAAAATCAATCTGTTTACAGAAATCATACGCAATTGAATCATTCTTTTTTTCAAATCAAAAACTGAGTTTATTTGTTAGTAATAAAACGACTCTTTAATATCAAACTATAATTGGAAAAACATTAAATGTTGTGAAAGATTATGAATTACAAATATAATAATTTTTTTTCAGTGCGTAATTTAGAGTGTAGTGAAAGAAGGTTTGTACACAGACGATAATAAGTATTTCACCGGGCGGGTCACATACTCACTGACAACTATTTATTAATTACAAATGAACATTGAGTATTTTATCTGTTAATATAGTACTGGTGTAGCGAGTATTAATCATAACTTAATCTAAATGACTGCAATCCTTAACTTATCTTTGATTAATCCGTAATAATTGAAATAAAGTCCGAGAGATTCCGAATAGAAAATCCAGATCGAGGCCAAAGCGTGCGAGAATCGCGTACAAAGCGTGTGAGAAACGTGTACAAGGCGTTTCGTGCAGGCTTTCGTGTAAACCGTGCAGCCTTTCGTGCAAACCGTGTAGCGTTTCGTGTAAACCGTGCAGCGTTTCGTGCAAACCGTGTAGCGAGCGTGTACCGTTCATGCAGCGTGCGTGTGGGGTAGTAGCACATTTCAGGGTCTCTATATGGAGGCATTATCATGTAGTAGAGATTCAGGTTTGTTCAAATCATCACCCCCGAGGAGGCTGGGGCCATAATGGGGACTCAAAGTTTTACATAGAAATCTATAGGAAAATGGGGACTCAAAGTTTTACATAGAAATCTATAGGAAAATATCTTTAAAAATCTTTTTCTCAAAAACAGCAAATTTGTTCAAATCATGAACCCCGGGGGTAGGGTGGGGTCGCAATGGGCGTTTGAAGTTTACATAGGAATACATAGGAAAATCATTAAAACTCTTCTTCTCAAGAACAGCAAAGCCATGATTGGTCATATTTATATGGAAGCATCCTCAGGTAGTGTAGATTCAGGTCTTTTCAAATCATGACCTCCGGGGGAAGCTGGGGCCATAATGGGGGATCAAAGTTTTACATAGAAATCTATAAGAAAATATATTTAAAAATCTTTTTCTCAATAACAGCAAAGTTATGATTGGTCATATTTATATGGAAGCATTATCAGGTGATGTAGATTAAAATTTGTTCAAATCATGACCCCAGGGGGTAAGGTGGGGTCACAATGGGCGTTTGAGGTTTTACATAGGAATACATAGGATTTTTTTTTTAAACTCTTCTTCTCAAGAACAGCAAAGCCATGATTGATCATATTCATATGGAAGCATCCTCAGGTAGTGTAGATTCGGGGTTGTTCAAATCATGACCCCCGGGGTAGGATTAGGCCATAGTTGGGAATCAAAATTTTACATAGAAATCTGTAGTAAAATATCTTAAAAAATCTTCTAAAGAACAGCAAAGCCATGATTGATCATATTTATATGGTAGTATTATCAGGTATTGTAGATTCAAGTTTGTTCAAATCATGACCCCCGGGAGTAAGGTGGGGTCAATGGGCGTTTGAAATTTTATATAGGAATACATAAGAAAATTCTTTAAAACTTTTCTTCTCCAGAACAGTAAAGCCATGATTGGTCATATTCATATGGAAGCATCCTAAAGTTTTGTAGATTTAAGTTTGTTCAAGGTGGGGCCACAATGGGTAATCAAAATTTTTCATAGTAATATATAGGAAATCTTTTTCTCAAGAATAGAAAAGCCATGTTTAGTCATATTGATATCGAGGCATCCTCAGGTAGTGTAGATTCAAATTTGTCTAAGTGAAGACCCCAGGGTAGGGTAAGGCCACAATGGGGGATCAAATTTTCACAAATGAATATAAAGGAAAAATTCTTCTGCACAAGAGCTGCAATGCCATTAATTGTTTTATCGATATGAAAGCATCACGGTAGCCTAGTGGTAGGGCGTTCGCTTCGTGATCGGAATACCCGGGTTCGATTCTCGTTCGCCGCGCGGCGTCAAACCTATGACTAAACATAGGTAGTGACTGTTCCTTCGCCAAGCGCCAGGCATTAGAAGTGAAAGTCACGGGTCTTTCGGATATGACCTTAAAAACGTAGGTCCCGTGTCACGGTAGGCGTTGGCACGATAAAGAACCCTCACTGCTCAATGGCCCTGAGTGCCGAGTATAGGTCTAAATTAGAAGCCCTTCACCGGCATACGGTGACGTCTCTATATGAGTGAAAAATTCTCGAATGGGACGTTAAACAACATACAATCAATCAATGAAGCCCCCCCCCCTGTAAACTTTTCAATACTGAACTGATTTTTGGGGTTTTTTTCCTAGCCAATGTGCTCAGGTGAGCAATGTGGCCCATGGGCCTCTCGTTTACATTTATATGATAACAAAATGAAAATAAATATTAAATGTCCTACTTAAATTGTTATTTATGATTACATATGTAACCGTAAACTTTTTTCTTCTGTTCATCATTTGCAAAGAAAAGTCATTCTGACTCTGAAATCATGCATTATTTTTTAGGCTAACGTTTCCTAAAAATATTTGCAAATCTATTGATAATATAGCAGAGACGAGAAAACATTATAGTATTGTCACACGCTATTTTACGAAGGAGGGAGCTCACGTTCAAGAAATAAAATTACAGATATAATCAAATGATAGTTCAATGATGAGAAAGTAATTTTTATTAAAAAAGAAATGTTGTAAACTTGAAATATGCATAGTAAATTGCATGTGTTTTTGTAAAAAGGGGGGGGGGGGTGTAATACGCCAATAAAGATGAATTCAAAGATTAATTATAGGAGAGAAGCCATGTCCTTTCTTCTGCGAATCAATTTCATAGCTTCCATGTTCATTATTTGGAAATAAAGGAGAGTGTCTAAAAACATATATTAAAATCAAAGTGTAGGAATTATCTGCTAGTGGACGTACAAGTGTTTTGTAGCCCTTTTTGTATCAAAGCGAAGTCGGACATGGTAAAAACGTAGATCATGTTAGTTTTGTTTGTTTTATTTGTTGTTTACCATTGCTCTCGAAATTTTTCACTCATATGGAGACCCCACCATTTGCCAGTAGAGGAAGGCAAAATTTAGACCTATGCTTGGCACTTAATGAATGCCATTGAGCATTAAGGAAACTTTTTTGTGCCAACACCTTCTGCGACACTGGACCTCGGTTTAAAGGGCCTCATCCAAAGGACTGGTCTCCACGTCCCGCAGTGGGATTCGAACCTGAGATTTAAGAATCAACTCCTTACTCTGCGATTCTAGAACAGACGCTCTAACCACTGCGCCACGCGGGTGACATGCTAGTAATGCTCTACATAACCGGTCACACAGGTACAGTCCCTGATACGTTCTACTTTCCCATTTTTCCGTTCGCTCACCGTTCGTTCAGCGTGCGTTCACCGTTCGTTCACCGTGCGTTCACCGTTCGCTCTCCGTTCACAGTTTTGCGTTCACCGTTCACCGGGCGCTCGCGTTCACCGTTCACCTTGCGTTCAGCGTTCGCTCTTCGTTCCGTTCACTTTGCGTTCACCTTGCGTTCAGCGTTCACCTATCGTTCAGTTTTCATTGTCATTCGGAACTCCGAAGTGAAAGGACTTATTTTTTTGTAGGGAAGGAGTTACAGGTTTTTTAATTTAATAACTAACATATCGTGTTTGAAGAATCATTATTTCATGTTGAAAAATATCTACGATATATATTTTTATTATTCTAACTCAGCTGTTAGGTTATTTATTAAATTACTCTGGAAAATAAATGTTGTTATAAGCACATTCTGTACCTATGTAGAACGATGCTGAAATATTAAATCGTTAATGCTGATATAATTATCCTAGTCAAATAATTACGCAGCAAAATTATGAAAATATTTATTTTTAACACGTTTTTCTTTTTCAATTACTACAGAAAATATGATAGAACTAGTTCTGAGAGTTATACATAGTACTGCGGATATCCTCTTAATTTATTGTCTTTGGAGCGAATTAAATTGATAGTAGTGTTAAAGGAAATATTTATTTGAAATGTACTGCAGTACAGAATTTTCTCTACTATAATATGTAAAGTCTATAGTTATAGAGAAAAAAAAAATCTTTCTTCACCGTAACTTTATATGTTTGCCATTCAATATGATTAATACCCCCCCCCCCTTTTCCCCCTAGATTGGTTACTTACTCAGTACTGTATTTCCAGAATATTTTAATTAACTTTTTTTTTTAAATTAAGGTCTTTTTAAAACAAAAATTTCAGTCTCAAAACAAACATGCATCTAAAAAAGTCACAAAACAAAAGTAGTTCAAAATGTACACGTGTCGGCGTTGGTATTTGAAATTGGCAGAGAGTATGTTTCAAATTCAAGTGTTAATGCCCAATGTATTTTATTCATTTATTATTCAAATGTTTGGATCAAATCTAGAAATGATACAATAGATGTTATAACTTGTTGGAAATACTCGCACTTCGACGAAACTTTCACACCTGCACAGTGTCGAATGACTTTGATTGAAAGGACAAGCACGTGGACTTCGTGTGAACTTGAAGCAGGAAAATTAAAACGAGTATGACTGTCAAACAAATGGATATGATTTGTTGATAAAAAAAAAAAAAAGTTACTTTCACTGTCTGATATATTTAGAAAAAAATATTCAGAGTTTTTGTTTGATATAGGTACAAACATTTAGTGAAGCCTGAAAGGAGGGGGGGGGGCTAAAACGGAATCTCTCTCTCTCTCTCTCTCTCTCTCTCTCTCTCTCTCTCTCTCTCTCTCTCTCTCATTTGTCTGTTTAATAAAAACTATAACAGCATATTACTTAAATATCAAGTTCTGAAAATGGAATTTATAACAAATAATATGAATACGTATCTTTGTATTATCTTGTCCGAGTATAACCACGGCCATGTACGTATACATGTAGAAGTCAGCTCTATAAATCATCATGAAAAATAGAAATGACACATAATAATCGATTATATTATTGTATTAAAAATTTAAAATACGAGCGTATAAATGCAAAAAGTACACTTACCTTTGTAATTAATTTTTTTCATTATTTTACACGAAATCGCCCTGACACGGAGATATATGAATGGATGTAACAACCGCTTTAATTCATTCTATAAGTCAGAAGTTTTCTCTGATTTGTTTATACTTCAGCGTTCGGCAACAATTTCAATGTTTTGATGCGATAAAAATCGTGTGATTAAAAACTTAATATGCATGCATCGTCTTAGGACAATTTTGGAGGATTTATTTTATTGACTTATTTATTCATTGATTTATTGGTTTACTTATTTATTATTTATTTTATTTATTTTTTTTGGCACCTTAAATTATAATACAATAAAATAGTTTCAATGCAAGGAAAAGATCAGAGGCATTCCGAATATATCGTTCATCTTGCGTTCACCGTTCGTTCACCGTTCACTTTGCGTTCGCGTTTGCGCTCAGTTCGCGTTCTGCGTTCGCTCACCGTTCAGCGTTCACACATCGTTCACCAAGTTGCGTTCAGCGTTCACACATCGTTCACTCACCGTTCGCTCTGCGTTCGTTTAGCGTTCGTTCACCGTTCGTTCAGCGTTCGTTCACCGTTCAAGTGGGAAAGTAGAACGTTTCAGGGACTGTATCATAACCCGTCACTACTTTTACAAACTCTTCAAATAGAAATCCACGTGTTAGATGAAAGCACGCTAGATTTTTTTTCCAACATGCAGTATATACGTATATTTGTAGTTGGCACTGGCCTGTGCAGACTAGGGTCTGTTTACCAGACTATTTAGTGTTTTGGTGATCCCTGGTCATCATGTTTCTGGTGTTTATTAGTTTCAATTTATATTTTGTTATTTTTTATTCTGTGGATTATTTATAGGGCTTAATCTACTCAGGTGATTGATATCGTCTTCGGACCTTTTATTAAATTACATTATAAAAGTACCATCTTCAAAGGTGCATTTCAAATTGAATTCCTTATTTTGAATCTGCTTGTATCTCATTCTATCTATATTTCCTATAAGAAAATATCATATCTTAAAAAAAACAAACAAAACAAACAAAAAAACCCCCGAAGAAATCCTTATGATGAAAAGTAGGTTCCTGGTTCAATGTTAATATTTTTGAAAACGTTGAAGTAATATCTGCACTTTTGTAGAGACTGACAAATTAAAGATTGTGTTAATGTTGAATAAACTGCAGGAAACTCTCTCCAACAATCTTATCTTATATTTTATACTTTCCAGCTTCTTTAACCACAAGTCTGCTAACCCGATGTTTTATTACTATTGTTCCAGATCAACCAAAAATGAATATATATATATATATATAATGGATATATGCCGAATACTGTTCTATATGTAAAATTATCAGACTGTTTGAGGCCCGTTAGGGCCAAAAACAGTCTGATAATTTTACATATAGAATTGTATGAGGCGATCTTACTTAAAACATTGCTATTTAAATGTCCAAAAGTTACCTGGAGGAGTCCGATAATTACACAATAGGAGTTTAGGCATCAATAGCTTTCTACCTGAAACCATCTAATAAGTAGACAAAAGAAAAGAGAAAGTTTTTTTTTTCTTAAGACAGGTAAATCAGTGAGTGAGCTCTTTAATTTGTTTCATTCATTTAATGGCAGTCGTTTGGCTTAGCAGGAACTATGGACAGTGATCAGGTGATGAAGAATTTTTTTTTTATGATTCGGAATATTTTGTTTTATTAAGTGCGTTTGACATTGATACAGTTACAGTGTTGGATGATATCTTCAAAATGCATTTAAATAAAAATGCGGATTTTTATCTAAAATTTTGATTGGATCATACAATGAAAATCTTGGGTTTTAAAAGTGCGGTCATTGGCGAACAAACCTCGTTTAATGAAGAGATTCGCAGACTTGTTCTTTATCAGAAATGGATTTAAATTGGCTTATTCACAGTACTGTATCGAAAACGCTTTGCAAAAAAACGAATGGAAAGTGTTACTTTTGAGGAAAGTTAAAATTCCAGTTTCTTTTTGAATTTGCTATTTTTGACAACTTAATTTCCTTGCGTTCGCTTTCCCTGAATTTTTTCTCCCTAATTTTTTTTTTTTTTTTTTTTTTTTTTTTTTTTTTGGTTTCTGGACAAATTAACCCTTGATTTCACTCTTGTTGTTGTTTTTTAACTACTGTCCGATTTTGTTATCACTGCCGTCCGATAATATATTATTGGACTGCTAATTATTATTATCGGACGGCTACAGGTAAATTTTTAGACTTCAAGAACAAGGGCATGACGTCACAGCAATGTTTTAAATATATATATATATATATATATATATATATATATATATATATATATATATATATATATATATATATATATATATAATTGGGTTATTGAACTTATATTGGTGAATATTGGCACGGGTTGGCTGTACAGTCAACGAGCGCCAATGTTCACTAATATAAGTTCAATTACTCATTTACTATATAGCTTAAAATTTCCCACTGATTTATATTAATTATTTAGATTAAATAACTCAAATTAATAAGAATTTCTCAGTAACGGTATTTAAATTAACGTCTCTCCTGTAAGTGTTCAATATCGTATCATTCCAATGACCCTACCAGGCGTTATGATTTGCTTATTGAGGTTTTATTGAGGCTAATACGCACTGAATTATTAATTGATAATTTCAATTTTGTGTGAAAATAAACATATCTTACTTAGCTGCCACTTCCTATCATGAATTTGCGTTGAGAGGTTGACCAGACGACATTTCTTCTTTACAACGGTAAATGCTCGTATTTTCGGGTTGTTTCGGGCATACTCATATATGTAATACAAACTCAGCGTTCAATATTGAACGCTAAATTCTCTACACTTTTAGTAGTTTTTCATTATCATGTATTTTAGGTGATTATCCTGGTGATTGGGTTCAATATAGATTCAGACAATTTTACCTTGATGTCTCGGACTCTCCAGCTACTTCCACTACAACAAGTCAGCGAACCAGATGTTACACTGACAATACCACTTCTCCATTTCTACCTAAAAATGTAATTGAGATTCCATGTAAACGGACGGCGAGATACATAATTGTGGAAACGAAGTACAGATATAACACTGATCCGGGTCCAGTCCTCGAAATTTGCGAAATAGAAGTGTATGGTAAAATGATTTAGAGCTTCAAGAGAGAAATCTAAGTTTCAAAATTTTAAACATTTTTTTAAATGTATTCCTTAGAATGGAATCAATTTAGAATCAGGTAATATTATCGAAAGATATATTAGTGTACGAGAGTTACATATTGAATGGTTGGTGCTTCCATATTTACAGGGTATATCCATTGACAGTCCTTTCTTTGGGAAGCAACCTTTTTGATCTCTTGATCTTGACCTTGGAACTTGCATTGGGGAAACCTTAACCTTCCCCCTAAGCTGCTATACGGGGGAATCAGTGTTTCACAAACACAGTTTGTTTTCTATAAGAAACACTAAATTCAGTATCTAAGATATGCGTCAGAAATTGATATTCAATTAATGGTCATTTCTACATTCGCTACATATTTATTCGACTGACCAAATAAAATATGTATTTTTTAAGAAGGATCGGTCATTAGCTTTTTTTTTCTTTTTTCTTTTTTTTTTTTTACAAATCAAATATTTGTTCTAGTACTTATCTATCTATACCCTATTGATAAATAAATATACATGTAGCGATTTTTCTATATGTTTTAATACGAATAAAGCAATAACATTTATTTTTGTTTTAACCACAGGTACATGTACTCGTGGACAGGACCCCCCCCCCCCCCATCTCCAACCCCATATTCAACCCCGGGGCTTGTTGGGCATTTTTTTTTCAAATTATAATTAGCACATTTATTTCTAATGTATACCATAGGAGAAATCGGAAAAAACACAAAATAATCGTTCCATACAAAAAAATACCCTACTTTATATTTTAATCTTGATGTTTGGTAAAGCCCTTTCTATTTAACAATTAATGGATGAAACTGTACGAGTAATAATGATACAAGTTATCGTCCACACGTGTCTGTCCTAATTAAAGAAGCATGTATCCCTCCATGAAAGTTTTCTGGGGATCTTAAAATAAAGCTTGCTAGGTTTTTGACTTACGTAGGGTCATTGTTATATTTTAGGTACAACCTTAGGACCTGCGTAAGTTCTACTTACGTTTGTCTTAAACCGTAACATAAAACGAACTAAGCGAGGTCTTAGCTAAGTAAAACATATGTTCACAATATTATTTCTAATTAAACAAGCTATTTTTTTTTTCAATTAATTTACTTGTATTGATGAAAAATATTCAGTTAATTTTTTAATTATATACAAAATCGACGTCCTCTCATAAATTTTAGTTAGATTACATTAGCTTTTTAATAAAAATATAATTCTGTTAAGAATGATTCTTAATATTTGAAAACAAATATTGCACATTGATAAATTTGCATAACTTTTGTTTATTTCTGGAGACTGTTTTCAGTTTTCCTTTTGTTATTATTCTTTTGTTTTGACATATGTGTACTCGCTTTGTCATTCTCGGCCATAGCACAATAAGCAAACTTCTATCTACTTTCAGGAAAAAAGGACAAAATAATTGGGCATTCTAAATTCTTGTTCCCCGATGTATCAGCCCATGTCAGCAAGCAAAGACTGTAGATGTTTTATGATATTATACAATTATTGCATGATCGTGAGGGAAATATGAAGATTTTTTCAGCCAAGAAAAATCATATTCCTCGAGGGCTTCGCCCGAGGGGAATATGATATTTCTTGGCTGAATAAATCTTCATGCTTCCCGAACATTCATGCAATAAATTGTTTTTATTCTGCTTCTATTTAGAATACTCAAATTTGATTGGCTTGTTAGAAGGCTTTTAAACTCAATAATGACTCCGAAAAGTAGCGTTTACAGTAATAATGACCTAGGAATCATTGCACGTGGGGGTATAATGATCCGGTCATTATAAATAATGACCGCTAAAATGACCTGTTAATCTAAATTCCATTCCGCAGGTGAGTTAAGGCTAGGTATAGGCATTTCTATGCAAATAAACTAATTAAAATGCATAAGGACTATATCTATTATACAGAGAAAGTTAAAACATATTGTCTAATGCATACTTGGTGCCCGCGACATGAGATAGCCAGTGCATATTATGACGTCATATTATGACGTCATTCTTCTTTACTACACAAGATTATAATGGACATCAACAAAAATGCTTCGGCGCAAGGGCATGCCCTATTTTATTTAACTGAAACAAGGTATATTTACAAGCAAAATATTCCAAAGATTGCTGGTATTGCTGCACAAATATCAACAGCTCAGTTGTATAATTTCTATTAGAAAAGTTTTAAGTTGAATAAGGGTAAAAATGTACAGTCCGGTATAAGTTTCCTCAAATTCCGATCAAATGAGAAAATGCCTAGGATTTGTGCAGCATTTTTATTAATCTATAGAATATTCTTCTTAGTATTATATAATTTTTATGTAAAAATAAATAGGGTAATCCCTTGCGCCGAAGCTGTTTTGCAGATGTGTTTTATTAACTCCAGTAGGTAAGATCAGTGACGTCATAATATGACATCATAATGTGTACTGCCTTTAACATATCGTGGGTACTAAGTATGCATAAGAAAATAAATCAAAACTTTCTCTGAATAATAAATATACCTCTTATGCGTTTTTATTAACTCATTTGCATAGAAACGCCTATACCTAGCTTTAACTCACATGCGTCAGTTTAAAAATTTATGCATACAATAATGATTGTTCATTACTAAAAAACGCCGTTAAAAAAATATGTATAGTCTTTTTTATGATACGGAATACGATTGGTCTTTAGATGCGTCATAAAATTTATCACTTTCGTTACAATGTCAAATTCAACGAATGTAGACTCGGCTCTTTTGTACAGAAAAAGTCTGCACCAGATTGTCATTGTACTCGTGAATGGTATTTGTGAATTTATAAAAATGCATGTTACTGACAATCGCAGAGTGTTTTAATAAATCGGCGGTGCAAAAACTTACAAGACCTGCAGGCGAAATTAAAGTAAACAACTTCACTAGTGATTCCCGACCCCGATGGAACACTGATAATAACAGTTCGTAGGTTTAATACACAATTGATTTTTTCGTAATTAAGCCTACAAAAATTGTCATAACTTATATCGGTATAATAAAACAATTGATTACCCTTTATGAGACCTCATAAGGGGTAATTAATTGTATAACTATACCGAAACAAGTAAAAACTTTAAAAATAAACATAGAGTTTCAAATTCGGCACAGCTCTTAAATTCACTTTCAATTCAATCTGATTAAAATCAGATCTTTTGATCCGCTCACATAGATCGCTACACAAGGATCTGAAGAAACCCCATTCAGGGTCATCTCCCGGTGACCTTTCAATTATCCAATCAAAAGTTTGCTTGCAAGAATTTAGAAGTATCTCGGAATTTAGTTACAGAAGTGAAAGCCCCGATGATGATGAACGGAAAATTGTGACCTGGTTTCCGTTGCCTGTCGAAAAAAACGACCACAGTGTTTTTTGTACAGAAATATATTTAGTACTTGCTTTTGTCTTGTTTTGTTCGAAACGATAAGATCTTCACCACAGCTTCTTTCTCTTCTACATTCATTTTCCCAAATATCGCTTAAGTACGATCTCTGATTGGTCAAAATGAATATTTTTATTAGAAAGGTCACCAGGAGATGACCCTGAATGGAGTTTCTTCAGATCCTTGTGTAGCGATCTATGTGATTGACTTTCAATTTTTACATGTAGTGTTACTGAAACACAGAAGTCCATCAGCAACTTTGTGATGTAAACCAGGCTATTCTGTCGTATACTACTCTCGGTTGTTTTCGTTGAACGAAGGATAACTTCTGCGGGAAAATGCATTAGGTCTCCGAAGAGGTTGAATATGATGAAAAGCATGACGACGACAGGGAAATATGAAGTTTCAGGCCCTGTAACGTGATAATCTAGAACCAATTATAATGAGCTATTATTAACTTATTTACAGTTTAATCAAAGATCGAAAAGAATTGGTTTCATAAGATAATTTTTCGTATGTCTCCAACTTATCAACAGTTCTCTCTCTCTCTCTCTCTGACGGTAGCAAACCCCTGTCCGAATTTCATCTCGCATTTACTCAGTCAACATACAAATCCATGATTACTGTGTACAGTTTACTTATAATTAGAAGTGTTTATAACTTAGGTCCCACAAGTATTTCAAAAGTATCCCAAAAATAAAATTTTGCATCTGCAAGTATGCCATGTTGAAAGAGATATTGGCATCACTGTTCAAAAAAACTGCACCCCCCCCCCTCCATGAAAAACTAAAATTCATATACCAGTATCAAATAGAGATAATTATATTCTTTAGTGCATAATATTAAATTGAGGAATGTTTAAACGTCGAGATTCGTCATTTAGTAATTCCAAATAAATGTATAAGATAGATAAGATATACTTAAGTCACCTCTAAAGGCCGCCTAAGTTTTGCTAAGATTGTCAAATCTTAGCACGCTTCTAGTTAGGATCTTAAGTATAAGATTGTACTTAAGTCCTTCTTAAGCATGTTCATAGACTCAAGTACCCTTTATGTTACGATTTCTAATTAGCAAAAAAATAATAACAATAATAACTAGAAACTCATTGTGAGCAATGAGAGGTCTTCCGTCCGGTTCTGAAAATAAAAACGAAAATTCAAGCTGAAAAAGTGATGAAAGAAATTCAGACACTCTGGAGATTCAACTCTGGTCGTCAGCGTGAAAATGCAACGTGCACATTAACCATTCACTTTTATGCATCACTTCCTGTTACGACCGGAAGTAACGGCGATGCAAGATTTTCTCACGATTCAAATAAACTGATGACTGACTATCAATCCGGAAAGTTTTAGACTTCAGTCGGTTACTGTTGCCGAGCAATATTGTCAGAACAAATTCTAATTTTGAGGACAGGTAAACACGTGACCGGAAGTGAATTTTATATAAATCTCTGACTTTTCTCTAGACATTTGCAGTATCTACAACATACAAAAAATCATCTCGAGTGCTTTATTCATAAGGTATATTTATGAGAAAATTGAATATAAAAACAAAGTAGTTTATCTCCTAAAACCGGAAGTTGACGTTTTTGTTTCCTGTGGAATTTAAAATATTTCAAAACAGCGAAAGAGATGCAAGTTTTAATTTAAAAAACAAAAGTTCAAATTCTTGATTTCTTTGATCATTTCCTGTGACAAGCGGAAGTGACGACCGACGCGTTTAACCCGAATGGTTTTGCCAACTCCTCAAGGTCCATTACTCTCACAAGTTTTGTGCTTTTATCTTTTACCTGTTTTTGAGACCTCGCTCAGACAACTTCTCATTTTGAGGAAGGAAAACATGCAACCGGAAGTGAATTTTTGAAAGATATTTAGGGATACTCTAGACATTTGCTAACTGAATATTATATTTAAAATTCATTTCAAGTACTTTTTCTACAGAAAAAATTAATGGGAAAGAAAAATACTCAAATTATGTAGTTTTTCTCTTATAACCGGAAGTTGACGTTTTTTGTTTCCGGTGGGACAAACATCTTTCGATACCCCGAAAAAGATGCAATAAAGTGGTGCAATTTTTAATTAATAAAAGGAAAATTGAAATTTTACGATTTCTTTGATCACTTCCTGTGACGACCGAAAGTGATGACTGACGCTCTTAACCCAAGTTGTTTGCCTACATCTTAAGGTCTGGTGTCTTAATCTCTTACCGTTTCCGAGATCTTGCTCAGACAACTTCTCATTTTGAGGACAGAAAAACACGCGACCGTAAGTGAATTTTTGAAAGATATTTGACATTGATATCTCGTGACGTTCTTGAGATTATCCGCGGACAAAATGTCATTTTGAAATCAGAAAATGGTCTGTAACTTGGCACCGGAAGGGAATTTCCAAAAAATCTCTCAGACAGATCAAGTTCATGTTACGACATATCTTTCCTGGAAATTTCATGTAAATCCATCCAATAGTCTTTGAGAAATCGCGTGCACAAAATTAGAATGTCAAAAAAATAAGAATAATAATAAGGTCTTCCGTCCGATTCTGAAAATAAAAACGAAAATTCAAGCTGAAAAAGAGATAAAAGAAATTGAGACACTCTGGAGATTCAACCCTGGTCATCAGCGTGAAAATCCAACGTGCTAACCATTAACCATTCACTTTTTAAATCACTTCCGGTCACGACCGGAAGTACCGGAAGTAACGGCGATACAAGATTTTCTCACGATTCAAATAAACTGATGACTGACCATCAGTCTTGAAAGTTTTAAACTTCAGTCGTTTACTGTTGCCGAGCAATATTGTGAGATCAAATTCTAATTTTGAGGACAGGTAAACACGAGACCAGAAGTGAATTTTATAAAAATCTCTGACTTTTCTCTAGACATTTGCAGTATATACAACATACATAAAGTCATTTGAAGTACTTTATCGATGAGCAATATTTATGAGAAAGTTAAATATCAAAATAAAGTAGTTTATCTCCTAAAACCGGAAGTTGACGTTTTTGTTTCCGGTGGAGTCTAACATATTTCAAAACAGCGAAAGAGATGCAATAAAGTGATGGAAGCATTAATTTTAAAAAAAAAAGTTAATTCTTCTTATATTTCTTCGATCACTTCCTGTGACAAGCGGAAGTGACGACTGACGCGTTTAACCCAAATGGTTTCGCCTACTCCTCAAGGTCTATTACTCATAAAAGTTTGGTGTTTTAATCTTTTACCTGGTTTTGAGATCTCGCTCAGGCAACTTCACATTTTGAGGACAGGAAAACATGCGACCGGAAGTGAATTTTTGAAAGATTACTCTAGACATTTGCACTCTGAATAACATATTTAAAATCCATTTCAAATACTTTATCCATAAATAAATATTGATGGGAAAGTAAAATACTCAAATTATGTAGTTTTTCTCTTATAACCGGAAGTTGTCGTTTCTGTTTCCGGTGGGACCAACATCTTTCGAATCTGCGAAAAAGATGCAATAAAGTGATGCAATTTTTAATTAAAAAAAGAAAAGTTGAAATTTTCGATTTCTTTGATCACTTCCTGTGACGACCGGAAGTGACTGCTGACGCTCTGATCCCAAATGGTTTTGCCTTCATCTTAAGGTCTGTTGCTCCTTTCAGTTTGGTGTCTTAATCTCTCACCGTTTCCGAGATCTTGCTCAGAAAAGTTCTTATTTTGAAGACGGGAAAACACGCGACCGGAAGTGAATTTTACAAAGATATTTGCAGTCTAAATAACATATTTAAAATTCATTTTAAATACTTTATCTACAAAGGATATTAAAGGGAAAGAAAAATACTCAAATTATGTAGTTTTTCTCTTATAACCGGAAATTGTCGTTTTTGTTTCCGGTGGGACCAACATATTTCGAAACTACTAAAGAAATGCAATAATGAGATGTAAGGATTAATTTAAAAAAGGAAAGTTGAAATTTTACGATTTCTTTGATCACTTCCGTAAGCAACCGGAAGTGGTGACGACGAACGAAAAGTAGCGACCCGGCTAGTATCTATGATGAACTATGTAGTTTTTCTCTTATAACCGGAAGTTGACGTTTTTGTTTCCGGTGGGACCAACATATTTCGAAACTACAAAAGAAATGCAATAATGTGATATAAATATTGACTTAGAAAAGCAAAGTTGAAATTTTACGATTTCTTTGATCACTTCCTTTGACGACCGGAAGTGCCGACGACGAACGAAAAGTAGCGACCCGGCTTGTACCTATCACGATCTATAATCCCTGAAAGTTTCACATTGATATCTGTTACCGTTCCTGAGATTATCCGCGGACAAAATGTCATTTTGAATTCAGAAAATGGTCCTTAACATGGCACCGGAAGCAAATTTCCTAATTTTCTCTCAGATCGATCAAGTTCATGTTACGACACATCCTTCCTGAAAATTTCATGTAAATCCATCCAATACTCTTCGAGAAATCGCGTGCACAAAATTAGAAAGTCAAAAAAATAACAAGAATAATAATAATAACTAGAAACTCATTGCGAGCAATGAGAGGTCTTCCGTCCGATTCTGAAAATAAAAACGAAAATTCAATCTGAAAAGTGATAAAAGAAATTCAGACACTCTGGAGATTTAACCCTAATCGTCAGCGTGAAAATCCAATGTGCTAACCATTAACCATTCACTTTTTTACATCATTTCCTTTCACGACCGGAAGTAACGGCGATGCAAGATTTTCTCACGATTCAAATAAACTGATGACTGAATATCAGTCCTGAATGTTTTAGTCCTCAGTCGTTTACTGTTGCCGAACAATATTGTGGGACTAAATTCTAATTTTGAGAACAGGTAAACACACATCCGGAAGTGAATTTTATAAAAATCTCTGACTGTTCTCTAGACATTTGCAGTATCTACAACATGCATGAAATCATTTCAGGTACTTCATTGATAAGCGATATTTATGAGAAAGTTAAATATAAGAATAACGTAGTTTATCTCCTAAAACCGGAAGTTGACGTTTTTGTTTACGGTGGAATCTTACATATTTCAAAACAGCAAAAGAGATGCAATAAAGTCATGTAAGTTTTAATTTAAAAAAGAAAAGTTAAAAAGTTTTGATTTCTTTGATCACACTCTGTGAGAAGCGGAAGTGACGACTGACGCGTTAAACCCAAATGGTTTCACCTACCCCTCAACGTCCACTACTCTTAAAATTTTGGTGTTTTAATCTTTTACCTGTTTTTGAAATCTCGCTCAGAAAACTTCTCATTCTGAGGACAGGAAAGCACGCAACCGGAAGTGAATTTTTGAAAAAACATTTAAGGTTACTCTAGACATTTGCACTCTGAATAGCACATTTAAAATTCATTTCAAATACTTTATCTATAAAGAATATTTACGGGAAATGAAAAAACTCAAATTATTTAGTTTTTCTCTTCTAACCGGAAGTTGTCGTTTTTGTTTCCGGTGGAATGAACATATTTCGAATCTGCGAAAAAGATGCAATAAAGTGATGCTATTTTTAATTAAAAAAAGAAAAGTTGACATTTTCGATTTCTTTGATCACTTCCTGTGACGACCGGAAGTGACGACTGACGCTCTTAACCCAAATCATTTTGCCTACATCTTAAGGTCTGTTGCTCATAAAAGTTTGGTATCATAATCTCTTACCGTTTCCGAGATCTTGCTCACACAACTTCTCATTTTGAGGACAGGAAAACACGCGACCGGAAGTGAATTTTACAAAGATATTTGAGGTTACTCTAGACATTTGCAGTCTGAATAACATATTTAAAATTCATATCAAATACTTTATCTACAAAAGATATTAATGGGAAAGAAAAATACTCAAATTATGTAGTTTTTCTCTTATAACCGGAAGTTGACGTTTTTGTTTCCGGTGGGACCAACACATTTCGAAACTACAAAAGAGATCCAATAATGTAATGTAAGTATTGATTTAAAAAAGGAAAGTTGAAATTTTACGATTCCTTTGATTACTTCCGTAAGCGACCGGAAGTGCCGACGACGAACGAAAAGTAGCGACCCGGCTAGTACCTATCACGAACTATAATCCCTGAAAGTTTGACATTGATATCTCTTGTCGTTTTTGAGATTATCCGCGGACAAAATGTCATTTTGAAATCAGAAAATGGTCTGTAACTTGGCACCGGAAGGGAATTTCCAAAAAATCTCTCAGATAGATCAAGTTCATGTTACAACACACTTTTCCTGGAAATTTCATATAAATCCATCCAATAGTCTTCGAGAAATAGCGTGCACAAAATTAGAAAGTCAAAAAAATAAGAATAATAATAATAATAAGAAACAGTAGAATCACTATAGGTCTTCCGTTGAAAACGGAAGACCTAATAAGAAACAGTAGAATCACTATAGGTCTTCCGTTGAAAACGGAAGACCTAATAATACTAAGAAACAGTAGAATCACTATAGGTCTTCCGTTGAAAACGGAAGACCTAATAATACTAATAAACAGTAGAATCACTATAGGTCTTAAATAAAATAAAAACGAAAATTCAACCTGAAAAAGTTCAGACACTCTGGAGATTTAACCCTAGTCGTCAGCGTGAAAATCCAACGTGCTTACCATGAACCATTCACTTTTTTACATCACTTTCTCGAAGTAACGGCGATACAAGTTTTTCTCACGATTCAAATAAACGGATGACTGACTATCAGTCCTGAAAGTTTTAGTCTTCAGTCGTTTACTGTTGCTGAGCAATATTTTGAGAACAAATTCTGATTTTGAGGACAGGTAAACAAGCGACCAGAAGTGAATTTTATAAAAAATCTCTGACTTTTCTCTAGACATTTGCAGTATCTACAACTTACATAAAATCATTTCAGGTACTTTATCGATAAGCAATATTTATGAGAAAGTTAAATATCAAAATAACGTAATTTATCTCCTAAAACCGGAAGGTGACGTTTTTGTTTCCGATGGAATCTAACATATTTCAAAATAGGGAAAGAGATACAATAAAGTGATGCAAGTTTTAATTTAAAAAAGAAAAAGGTTAAAATTTTTGATTTCTTTGATCACTTCCTGTGACAAGCAGAAGTGATGACTGACGCGTTTAACCCAAATGATTTCGCCTACTCTTCAAGGTCTATTACAAATAAAAGTTTGGTGTTTTAATCTTTTACCTGTTTTTGAGATCTCGCTCAGACAACTTCTCATTTTGAGGACAGGAGAACACGCGACCGGAAGTGATTTTTTGAAAGATATTTAGGGATACTCTAGACATTTACAGTCTGAATAACATATTTAAAATTCATTTCAAATACTTCATCTACAAAAGATATTAATGGGAAAGAAAAATACTCAAATTATGTTGTTTTTCTCTTATAACCGGAAATTGACGTTTTTGTTTCCGGTGGGACCAACATATTTCGAAACTACTAAAGAAATGCAATGATGAGATGTGAGGATTAATTTAAAAAAGGAAAGATTATGATTAATCGTAATTAATTCAAAGAAATAATGCACTTTCACTAAATGATCTATATAGCCCCGCCATAGCACCAGAACCCCTGACCCTGGGGCCATGAATTTCACAATTTTCGTAGAGGGCTTAATGCATATTACAATCATGCCAACAGTTCGACTCTTTGATGTCCAGGAGTAAAGAAAAAGATTTTTAATGATTGGATTAATTTTGGTGGTTTTAGCACCACCCCTCAGGCCCCAGGGGGGAAGGGAACATGAAATTCAAAAATTCTGTTCCCCTTCACACATAGATGCCATATGCTAAAATTGGCTGAAATTTGTTCAGCAATTCAGAAAAAAGCTGAAATTTTTCAAATGTTACCACACAACGCACGACGTACGACGCACGACGACGGACGAAAACAGATAGCAATAGGTCACCTGAGTGACTCAGGTGACCTAAAAAAAGCAAATCAATAATCCCGGCATCAGAATTCGACATTTGCTCTCAAGGAAACTACTGGGTCTTTCCATTTTATAAACTTATGTGCGATTCAGCCGTAATGAGAATAGTAAAAGAGAACTATTTTATAAATTTATTTTCAACAAAACTGAACAAACATTAATTTATTGATATGTTTATGTCCTTTTTGTATAATTAATTTATTTTTAGTTTGTTTACAGAGACTGTGAAATCATAATTTATTGTCCAATTCAATTTTCCCGAACTTTTACGTTACACTACATACTATGACGTCAGGGATTTATTCCTTCCCTGCAAAGACTCTCATGACGTCATGACGTCATAGTTAACGTACCAAGCAAAACAAAACAAATGTTATGTACACCTGAAGACGGATTATGAAATCAAGAAAGCGCTTGTGTTAAATGAAATTTGGAAACCGTGAATTTTCTTTTTCTTTTATGATTTTTTACTGTGTGACATCATCTTTTAACTACTTTTGAATTATATATATATATATATATATATATATATATATATATATATATATATATATATATATATATATATATATATATATATATATATATATATATATATATATATATATATATAAAGCACTAAAAATGACCAACGACACGAACAATAATAATTGTCAAATTTTCGGGACAACCTGTCCCTTCCTCAGGACAAAGAAAAAAGTTAAGAAGTCATAAAAACAAAGGAAATAGAGAAGCAAAAACAACTAGCACTACTACTAAACTACCAAACACTAAATATTTACAATGTTACATGTTTAATTTGGAGTTTATAAACAGTTGTGAACAAAGAAATCCGGAGCGCTATGAATTGCGTCCGGTCTATCGGGTGTACTCTGGTGAAGTGTGATTTACATAATTGAACGAATTAATTATCGCTAATTAATTACGGCCAACAGTAAATCGTACATTGTCTTATTCTCTCAAAATAGCGTAACTCTACATGATAAAAAGAAATTAAAGAAAGATAATATGGAAGGACAATTCTGAAATATGAATTTGGATATATTATAAATTTGGAAATCGGAAAAAAGAAATAAACAAAAATGTGAGCTGTAAATATTTGGGTAGGTTGTTCCAGGATTACTGATACGAATTAACGGTAAAGTTTACACTACATAGAGAGAATTAACTTGTTTGTTACAATCCGGGATTGGGTCTAGTTCACGTTCATCCTGGTGAAGTCATTAAGTTTGTTAATACCATTAGGGCGGAATGACTTCAGCCTGTGCATCCAGAACTTTTCCTTGCCTTTTCTCTGCGCGTCTGTCCATCTTGGATTATGGTCAATAACCACTACTGTCATGTCCTCCCGTTTGTGTCCTTCAAGGTTGAAATGTTCCCCAACGGGTTCATTGAGTTTTTTGGTCCTAATGGTAGAACGGTGATTATTGACCCTCCTGCGAAGATCTCCTGCTTCACCAACATACTGTTTGGAGCAAACTTTGCAACTGATGAGATAAATGCAGTTGTCTGTTTGACAGGACAAATTCCCTAGTATTTTGTAGCTGCGGCCTGTAACGGGGCTGTTAAAACTGTCTGTGTCAGAGCTGTACTTACAGAGAAGACATCTTCTGTCAGAGCAAGTTTTAAAGCCCCCGTTAGGTAATGGATTGTCCAATCTGGTTCTTACTACCATGTCCTTCAGGTTCCTCGGGCGTCTGTATGCAGCCAAAGGGGGCTCCTTAAAGACCTCTGCCATTCGTTTATTTGAGTGGAGAATTGGCAGATTCTTTTGAAGGATACCGCTGAGGTTCTTAAGGACGGGATGGTATGTGGTTACCAGAGGGACCCTGCCGCTATTGTCTTTTTCCTTGTAGCGTAATAGGTTTTGCCTGTCATGTCCCGCCATCTCATCAATAGCAGTTTGTACGGTGCGGGCATTGTAGCCTCTCTTGCATAAGTGGGACTTAAGGAGACCGCTTTGTTCTTGATATAAGGCAGGGGATGAACAGATGCGCCGAATTCTGGTGGCTAGACCCTTAGGCACACCCTTAAATGTGTGTGGGGGATGACAGCTAGTTGGCATAAGATACAGATGGGAATCTGTGGGTTTCGTGTGGAGACTGGACTCGATTTCACCGTCAGTCAGGGTAGATGTAGTATCTAGGAATATGTTTTTCGAATTAGATACGTCTACTGTAAATTTGATAGACTGATGAAAGGTGTTGGCAAACGAAATGAATGCCTCGAGGCTCTCGCGACATTCCACCCACTTCATCTCTATATCGTCAATGAAACGCAACCAGCTAAGGGGCCTAAATGGTGCTTGAAGTAGCAAGTTGCGTTCCAGTCTGCCCATGAAAATATTGGCATAAGATGGTGCCATTTTCGTACCCATAGCAGTGCCATTAACCTGCAGGTTAGAGTGTGACATTATACCTAAAGGTTTCCAGATTAATGTCACGCCTAACATAGGGCCGATCTCCAAACGCTTTCAAGAACGTTGGGAAGATATTACAAAGAGGTGTTCTAAACAATTGATGTCACTCTGTCTTTCTTGGGATATCCACAAGTTAGGACAATTTGAGAGTGATATCACTTCCTTAGAATCATCCCTCACTGATAGCATGTCCCAAGCTGATCTTGATGAAGCCCATAATATTATTGACACCTATAATATGGCCCTAACAAATGAACTCAACAAGACTCAAAGAAAGAAATTTCTCCGAGACAGTGTTCCACAGACCAGGAACAACCGATCAGAGGTCCGAGTTAACAAAACACGTAAGCCCCGCTCGAGACGCTTCAAGCGCTTAACGACAATCGCGAGGGACGGACCCTCACAAACTCCTGACGTCTGCCCAGTGCTCAATAGATCTAGTGTTCCTCTCTCCGAATCGGAGACCTCACTTCTTTCCAAGGGGCTGAATTTCTGTCCCACGCCACATGAGGTCGACGAAAAACAAGTCAGAGAGGACACCCGAGCTTTCTTTCGGAGACTTCGGTTGAAGGAGCATTTTTCTAGAAAAAACTCCGAAGTTGACTCATATGACTCTTCTCAGCCACAATTGCACGACCTAGAGGAACACAAACTCTATCGGCCAAAAAGTGACTGGGAACCTGCACCGGGCAAATGCGGAGCCCTTGAGTCGTATATTGACGCCGTTGAGTCAGACATAGAGAAACTCCTTTCAATGCCAGACAAGGCTCCCGACAATTTGAGTAAGGAAGAGAGATCCGCCTTACAATCATTAAAGAATCGGGATGACATTGTAATCAAGAAAGCAGACAAAGGCTCTAATGTAGTAGTGCTTGATAAAGAGACGTACATGGCGGAGGCCCATAGACAACTCTCAGACGAACGTTTCTATAAGAAACTGGACTCTGACCCTACTAAAGAATTCTCCACCGCCATCACCAAAACTCTTGACGAAATGTTTGAGAAAAACGAGATTGGTATCAACGTCTATGAGACACTCAATCCTATTGACTGTAGACCAGGACAATTTTATCTGCTTCCCAAGATACACAAAGAAGGTATGCCAGGTCGCCCTATAGTTAGCGCTATTGGACACCCCACGGAGAAAATTTCTGAATACATCGATTTACATCTCCGTCCACACGTAGAGAATTTGCCATCCTATCTCAAGGACACCACGGACTACATTAACAAGACGCCCTCTACTGGCCTCCCAGATCATACCCTTCTCGTGACTATGGACGTCACATCTTTGTACACCAATATTCCGCACGATGAGGGTATCGAAGCCTGTAGAGAAGTCTGGGATAGTAGATCCATACAAAATCCTTCTACCGAGTCCCTTGCCATGCTCCTTGAACATGTTCTCAAGTATAACAACTTCATGTTTAATGGAGAACATTACCTGCAGGTTAATGGCACTGCTATGGGTACGAAAATGGCACCATCTTATGCCAATATTTTCATGGGCAGACTGGAACGCAACTTGCTACTTCAAGCACCATTTAGGCCCCTTAGCTGGTTGCGTTTCATTGACGATATAGAGATGAAGTGGGTGGAATGTCGCGAGAGCCTCGAGGCATTCATTTCGTTTGCCAACACCTTTCATCAGTCTATCAAATTTACAGTAGACGTATCTAATTCGAAAAACATATTCCTAGATACTACATCTACCCTGACTGACGGTGAAATCGAGTCCAGTCTCCACACGAAACCCACAGATTCCCATCTGTATCTTATGCCAACTAGCTGTCATCCCCCACACACATTTAAGGGTGTGCCTAAGGGTCTAGCCACCAGAATTCGGCGCATCTGTTCATCCCCTGCCTTATATCAAGAACAAAGCGGTCTCCTTAAGTCCCACTTATGCAAGAGAGGCTACAATGCCCGCACCGTACAAACTGCTATTGATGAGATGGCGGGACATGACAGGCAAAACCTATTACGCTACAAGGAAAAAGACAATAGCGGCAGGGTCCCTCTGGTAACCACATACCATCCCGTCCTTAAGAACCTCAGCGGTATCCTTCAAAAGAATCTGCCAATTCTCCACTCAAATAAACGAATGGCAGAGGTCTTTAAGGAGCCCCCTTTGGCTGCATACAGACGCCCGAGGAACCTGAAGGACATGGTAGTAAGAACCAGATTGGACAATCCATTACCTAACGGGGGCTTTAAAACTTGCTCTGACAGAAGATGTCTTCTCTGTAAGTACAGCTCTGACACAGACAGTTTTAACAGCCCCGTTACAGGCCGCAGCTACAAAATACTAGGGAATTTGTCCTGTCAAACAGACAACTGCATTTATCTCATCAGTTGCAAAGTTTGCTCCAAACAGTATGTTGGTGAAGCAGGAGATCTTCGCAGGAGGGTCAATAATCACCGTTCTACCATTAGGACCAAAAAACTCAATGAACCCGTTGGGGAACATTTCAACCTTGAAGGACACAAACG